>NW_008333374.1:637404-673653 GCF_000622305.1 Nannospalax galili
TAAATAACAAATTTAGAGCTGCCTTTTAAAAAAGGCAATAACTACTAACGTGAAGGACAGGTTTGAAAACAAGTTTTAATTTCAGTTTCATTAAGTTGAATGGTTTAGCTAAGACTAAATGCTGGATGTGGTTGTGCACACCTTTAATCTCCACTCTGGAGACACAAAGGCAGATCTCTGAGATTGAGGCCAGCCAGGACTACTTAGTGAGCCCGTCTTTTTAAAAAAAAAAAAAGGCTAGAGAGCTGGCTTAGCAGTTCAGAGCGCTGGCTGCTCTTGAAGAGGACCTGGGTTCAGTTCCCAGCACTCTCATGGCAACTTACTCCAGTTCCAGGGATTCCAAAGCCCTCTTCTGACCTCCATGGGCATTGCATGACATGATTGCACTTACATGCAGGCAATACACATACACATAATTTTTTTTTTTTTTAAACCTGGGGCTGGAGAGATGGCTCAGTAGTGAAGAGCACTTGCTGTTCTTCTAGAGGACCCAGGTTTGATTCCCAGCACCTATGTCAGGTGGCTCACAACCACCTTTAACTCCAGCTCCAGGGAATCCTGTGGGCCTTCTAGCCTCTATGGGCATCTGCATGGTACGGTAGACACATAAATCTTTAAAAAAAAAAAAAGCCCAGGCTGAGTCATGTTGCTGACATGATACCAGACTGTCTTTGGCACTGAAGAGAGGTGTTAGGGGTGGTCCAGCCCTGCCCTTCTAGAAATCACATCCAGTTTGGCTTTCATCAATTCACAATTAACAGGGGCCGGGGAATCTGGTGATGAAGATCGTTATGGGCTGTGCCCTCAGAATTCATGGTCCACCATCAGGATGTGCCCCACCCCAGGCAACCTGAAACAGTCAAGTCACAGATGAGGGAGCCCAGGTGCTGCTCTGAGGATTGCAGGGTGGGGCATCCTCAAGGCCCTATCCTTGGTGTTTTTTTTGAGACAGGTTCTCACTATGTAACATTGGCTGGCCTATGTAGACCAGGCTGGCCTCAATCTCATAGAGATCCACCTGCCTCTGCCTCCTGGGTGCTGGGATTAAAAGTGTGTGCCATGCCCGGGCCTTAAATCTCTGGAGACTTTTTTTTTTTTTTCCCTTCCCCTTTCAAGGCAAGGTCTTATTATAACTCACTTTGTAGCCCAGGCTGGCCTCAAACTCACAGGCCTGCCTCAGTCTTCAAAGTAAGTGCTGGGATTCTGGTGTGTACCAGCACCTCCGGCTCTGAACCCTTTCATTCTGCCTTCCTCATCTTGTGGATCTCAGTCTTTTGAGGTCTCTCCTGCACTCAGTCCTACCTTGCATCACATGTAGATGTGCTTACTTCTCTTGATTTCTAGTCTGCTAGCTGTCTACCTCTGTGGGTCTGTCCCCAGCTCTGAGCTTGCCTCTGCCTATCTGAAGAAGTGTGCTTCAGGACCTTGAAAGCCAGACCTAGAGTGCAGGCTTTCCTCTGAAGACAGCACTGAGCCCCCGGGAAGCTGAGACAAAGCTCAGGCTGTAAGCAGGGCCTGGCTGGAAGATTTACACTGAAGAAAGTGCCTTGAAGCCTGGAACGATATATGCCAAGAATCCCAACACTTAAGAGGCCAAGGCAGAAGGACCACTGAGTGGAAGGCCAGCCTGGGCGATATAGCAAAATCCTGCCTCAAAAACCTGCGAAACAAGACAGCCCTGAGCTGGGGGTGTTGGCACACACCAATAATTTTAACAACTGGAAAGCTGAGGCAGGGAAACTGCCAAGAGTTTCAGGCTGATCTTAGCTACATCTGGAGAATTCCAGGCCTGCCTAGGTGCAGAATGAGACCCTGACTTTAAATAGCAAGAAGAAAAAGAAAGGCAAGACCCTGTGTTCGTCTAGAAGGAAGCTGGGGAGGGCCAGACCACAGGAGGAAGATGCGGGGCTGGGGCTGGTGCTCCTAGAGTGCAGCCATCAGAACCCTGATTAGGGGGACGTTGGGGAAGATTCTGGGTCATGAGGGTGGAGGGACAATACCAAGGCCTCTGGGGAAGATCACTGGAGGTGTCAAATTTCTCTGTTCTGTCTCTCCTCACCCCGCTACATTATAGCCCCCCTCTCTGACGTCACATTTTCCAGTCTGGTCAGGGGAATGAGGGCCTCCCTGCCTGGCAGGAAGTGCCCTTTAGCCCCCTGCCACCTGGGTTGGACTACTCAGTACTAGAACCCTTAGGCTCCCCTCCTCCCATAGCTAGCCCTTCCTAGCCTAACCCCCCCTTCCGTTCACAGCAACCAAAGGGATAAGGGAGGCAATGGAAAGGTAATCTCGGAAAAGAGGGTCATCAAAGAGCACAGGGGTTCCCAGGGCAAAGATGGAGAGGATGCAGCAAGGAAGAAGGCAGGCAGAGCCAGAACTGTCAGTACAGTGACTTGGGAGGTGTGGAGAGATGGAGGACACAGGAACACTCAGAAGAGAGACTGAGACTTGTCACAGGGTAGCAAGGCCTCGTGTCAGACCAGTGCAAAGAGCCCAGAAGGACCACAACCAGAGGAGAGGTAGACAGGAGAGGGCCAGCAGGACTCCCTTCAGGCCCCTGGGTGGATGGGTGGAGGAACCAGTGATGTCCAGGGCTCATGGCTGGCTCAACACTGGGTCCAATCACAGCCCCAAATGACTGTTGAGTCCAGTTTCTCTTCTGTAAAATGGACAGAAGCACAGTGCTCCCTCCCCCACCTCCAGAATGGTGAAGAATGAAGGAGCTGTGTAAATATTGGAGATTATTCATATTAAACAGTTTTTTGCTGGGCATGATGGCATATGCCTATAATCTCAGCACTTGGGAGGCAAATGTACAGGATCAACAATTCAGTTTGATGCCAGCCTAGGCTACATAGAGAAACCACATCACTAAAAAACAAGGGCAACAGACTGGAGAAATGCCTTAGCAGTTAAGCTAAGCTAAGCAGTTAAGCTGTTCTTGCAGAAGACCCAGGTTCAAATCCCAGCACCCACATGGAGGCTAACAATCATCTATAACTCCAGTTCCAGGGGATCCAACACCCTCTTCTGTCCTCCACAGGCATTGCATGTCACAGGTGCACTTACATACAGGCATAACACTCATACACATAAAATAAAATAATAAATAAAAATGAAAAGTAAGCGTTGGCAAGTGAGATGGCTCAGTGGGTAAAGGCACTGGCAGCCAAGTCTGATAACCTGAACTTCATCCCCAGGACCCATATGGTCGGAGAGAACCACCTCCCAAAAGTTGTCCTCCGACCTCTGCACATGTGTGCGTACATACATTAATTGATTTAAAAACAAGGGCTTGGCTGGCAGATAGCTCAGTGGGTAAAGGCACTTGCTGAAGAAGCCTGAAGATCTGAGTTCAATCCCTGGAACCTATGTAAAGGTAGAAAGAGAGAAGAGAACCAACCATTTACACAAAGTTGTCCTCTAACTTCCACAGACTGATCCTGCCACATGCACATGCATGTACGTACATGAGAATAATAAAATGGAGTTAAGAAAAAACTAAACCACAGGCTAGAGCTATAGCTCAGTGGTAGAGCAATGGCCTAGTCCCCAGCACCAGGAAAGAAAATAAAAATGTTTTAATGTTAAGTATTTACTTATATAGGATGATGGGCACATGTAGTATCAGGCCAGGTCACTCAAACTAAGGTTTGTCAAGCTTAACAAAAATCCAGGACATCTAGTAATTGAATTTCAGATAAGTTTTGGTATAGATGTCACAAATATTGCTTAGATATATATATGTGTGTGTGCATGTTATGTGTGTTAATTTTTTGCTGAATCATTTGAAGCAAGGTGTAAAATTATAACACCTCATCCCTAAATATTTTCATTTTCAAGTAAAGATATCTTTCATATCTTGCCATTATCATATATAAAAAAATTATTCCATTCAAGAATTCATATATTCAGTTTGTGCTCAACTTTTTCCCAATTGTCTGGGATTATTTCAGCTCAGAAGGACATGTGCTCTGGAGAAAAAGAGAAGTGCGCTGCAGAATATGCCTCAATTTTCCCCTTCATAAAATTGAGATTTAAAAAAATCTACCTTGAGCCGGATGTTGTGGCACATGCCTTTAATCCCAGCACTTGGGAGGCAGAGACAGGCAGATCTCTGTGAGTTCAAGGCCAGCTTGGTCTACATAGTGAGTTCCAGGCAGGCTGGGGCTACAGGGAGACCCTGTCTCAAAAAGACAAAAAAACAAAAACAAAAACAAAAAAAACAAAAAAAACCTACCTCTTAAGAGGAAATGACAGCCCATTGCACATGGTTCATTGGCACTCAGTGAGCCCTCATTCAATGTTAGCTGTTACTATTACTGTTGTTATCATCTATGTTGATGCTATTATGATTGACACTTCAGGAGCAGCTCCAGAATACCCTCCCCAACTGTGCCTGGTAGGGGACTGGGGTTGGCTTCCCCCACCTCATCTGGCTGTCTGTCACCCTGCCGTTTGTGACGTAGGCTGATGCTGGGGAAAAGGGGCATCTGGCCGGAAATCCCTCTTCCTGTTGCAGATAAGCCCAGAGCTGCGCAGCTGACCCAAGACCCTCCTCCCCCACCACCTTCCATATCACAGGATCAAATCATCAAGATGGGGAACCTGTCCAAGTCCTTCACCCCATTCCCATTACCCAGTAAACAGCCCTCATCTGTACCCCAGCCCTGCCCTGCTCCTGTTCCCCAAGTACTTTTCCAAACTCAAGTCATCCCTGCAGGGGGACAGTTCCAGGAACCCGTGAGCATCCCTAAGGTGGGGGGTGCCGTTTGGCCACGCCCCCATCACTGCAACTTGACCCCAGCTTCGACCCCCTGCTCTGACGTCTCGGAAAATTCCCCCCCTGCTCAGTCCCCCAGGGAGGGGGTGCATGGTATGAAATGGGGCTGAGACCCCCGGCTAGGGGCAGAGGAACCTGTCAGAGGTGAGCTACCAACTAGGAACTAGATGGATGCCTGGGTGTCTGGGTTAGGGAGGACCCTGGGGACTCTCAAAAAGCTGGGAGCCTGGAGTACAGGGTCTGGGAGAGGGAAAAGGGACTGGAGGCCAAAATTCGAGGTCCCCGAGGAAGGAAGGAAGAAGCAGAAATCTGGACTCCTGGGTCTGAGGGTAAAACAAAGACTGCGACCAGGCTCCGAGGTCCCTAAGTGTCACCAGCTCATCCATTGCCCTTGGAATTTTTCCTTTCCCTACCCAGAACAGCCAAAGCAAGCATTCATGGACCTGTGGAACTGGGATGAAGCATCACCGCAGGAAGTGCCTCCCGAGGACAAGCTGACAGGACTTGGTAGGCTGCTGGGGCTTGGGACAAAGTGTGAGCAAGGGTCCAAGGATGTGGGACACTCTTGACCTCTGACCTGGCCTTAACATCTTTATTGCCGGCAGAAGGAGCAGAATTTGGCTTCTATTTCCCTGAACTGGCACTCCAAGGTGATACACCGATCACACCGATGACCCTGGAGACTGGCTGGAAAGGTAGCTGCTGAGTTGGGCTCCCCGGGTGCTGAGAAGAAAAGAGGGTGGCTGGACTCCTAGGTCTCAGGGAGGAGGGGGCTTAGTGGGAAGGGACAGCAGGTTTGGACTCTTTAGGTTGAAGGAGGGTTGGGTGGCTGGCTGAGAATGTCTCCACATTATGGCTTACACCTTTCCTAAACGGTTGCAGGGCTGGACTGGAGCCTCGCGTTACCACCGCATGCTGAAGCACCTTGCAAGGCAGGTGAGTGTGTACTAAAGAGCGGTGGGAAAAGAGGACTGAGGTCCTGGTACACCAGGGCTGAGACTTTAGACCCCTGGTCTTTGCAGAGGAATGAGACAAGGACTGGGGACACTTACATCCTCAAGGCTTGCATGGGCTGGATCTGGGATTCCTTGCCCCTAAGTGCCAGGACTGAGATCAGACCCCCTACAGCACCTGAGGGTGCTGAGGACCAGGACACCTGGGCTCCCCTCACTCAGGGTGCGTCCTCCTCACAGAGCCCGCCGCTCACGCTCTTCCATGGTCCGGAGACTGGACAGACCTGGGGTGCACCGCCTCGGATACCTGGAGCTGCACAGTGCCAACGCTAGGCTCCGCCCCTCCCGGCACGAGCCCCGCCCCCTTCGCCGGTTTTGAGGCGTCGCTGGGCCCGAACTATGCTTCCTCCGACGGAGGGGCCACCTCGTGGTCTCCCACTCCGGCCGCCTGGAGCACAGCCGGCTGGGACAGCTCAGTCGGCTCCAACGGTGCAGCCTACTGGGACAATGGCCTCGGCGGGGAACCGCGTGCGGACTGTACCATGTCGTGGGGCGGGTCTGCGGGTTCAGATTACACCACCTCGTGGAATACTGGGCTGCAGGATTGCGGCATGTCTTCCAAAGAGTACGAGAGTTCAGCATTCACCACTCCCTCTCAACCAAGCCAGCAGTCAGACCGAGCCACCCTAACGCGTTACCCAAAAACGAACCACCGAGGTGAGAGGCCCTGCAAGGCTGCAGAAGTCCAGCCAGAGGGATGAGGCGGGGCCGAGGCACCTAAGGGGCGGAGTCTGAATGGCTAAAGTAGGCGGGGCCTGGCAACTGGCTGCTAGGGGGCGGGGCTATGTTGCTTGAACCCAAACTCCCCCCTAGATGGGGCCCCGAGGATGCCTGGGTCCCTGAAGCTAACTCTTGGATCCTGGAGGGATCCGAACTCAAAGATCCCTGAGGAGAAGGCGATCTGGACTCCTGGGTCCTAAACCTGGAGCTTTTAGCCTTCAAAGTAAAGGACCCCCGACTCCTAGGTCACCATGGGACCAGAAAGCCTGGGAGTTGACCTGCCTCTTCCCCGCAGGTCCCATTCAGCTGTGGCAGTTTCTCCTGGAGCTGCTCCACGACGGAGCGCGTAGCAGCTGCATCCGCTGGACGGGCAACCGCCGCGAGTTCCAGCTCTGCGACCCCAAAGAGGTGTGACAGCTCCCCGAGCTCCCGAGTCCCGCAGGATCTACTCTAGTCCCACTATGCCCCGCCATTCCCGTAGCCCGGCCCGTGGCCCCGCCCTAGCCCCGCCCTACTTAGACCACGCCTCTCTGCGCACTGCCCCGCCTCCTCGACTCTGACTTTCTCCTGGCCTCGGTCCTAGGTGGCCCGGCTGTGGGGCGAGCGCAAGAGGAAGCCGGGCATGAATTACGAGAAGCTGAGCCGCGGACTGCGCTACTATTACCGCCGCGACATCGTGCTCAAGAGCGGTGGGCGCAAGTACACATACCGCTTCGGGGAACACGTGCCCGTAATCGCCAGCCGGGATGGCATGGGGGACCCGCCGGCTGCAGAAACCCAATAAAAATACTCTGTTGACCACGTCCTGTGTGCTGGTCTACATCTTTTCCACCCACGCTGTCTAGCCCTGCCAGGAAGCCCCGACTCTAAAGCGTTCGGGGTCCCTACTCTGGCGTCTGGACCCCTATCTTTCACAAAATCCAGGAGCCTGAGTCATCGATCCCTTGGTCCCTAGATTGCCAGCGTCCGAGTCCTTTTCACAGTGACTAAAGAGTGTGGGCCCCTCCCATCGCGAGTCTTCAGCTCCCAAGCCCTGCTCCTCCCTGCCGGTTTCTCGAGCTGCTCCCCTTTAACTATCTAGGTCCCGCCTCTCTACCTTTGCTCTCCGTGCATTTTCTTTTTCTTAAGTTTTTAAAAATTTACTTATATTGGGGTTGGAGAGATGACTCAGCGGTTAAGAGCACTGTCTGCTCTTACAAAAGGACACAGAGCCCACGTGGCAGCCAACAATCGTCCATAATTCCAGTTCCAGGAAATCCGACACCCTCTTCTGACCTCTGCCAGCAGTGCACACACATGGTGCGCTTACATACTTGTAGGCAATACACTCACATATAAAATAAAGACAGGGGGCTGGAGAGATGGCTCAGCGGTTAAGAACACTGGCTGCTCTTGCAGAAGACCAGGGTTTAATTCCTAGCATCCACTTGGAGGCTAATAACTGGCTGTAACTCCAGTTCCAGGGGATCCGATGCCCTCTTCTGACCACCGTGGGCATTGCACGACACGTGTGTGTACCCACCTACATGCAGGCAATACACTCATACACATAAAATAATATACTTTTTGTGTGTGTGTGTGTTTGAGACAGGGTTTCCCTGTAGCCCCAGCTGACCTGGAACTCGCTATGTAGACCAGGCTGGCCTCGAACTCACAGAGATCCGCCAGCTGGGATTAAAGGCGTGCGCCACCACGCCCCGCCCGAATTGTAGTTTTTGAGGATAGTCATGAGCTAAGTGGAGTGACCCTGGAGGATAAACCAGTTTGTTTTCAATCCTTTAAGGAAAGACCCCAGAACAACTGTGAGGTAGAGAATTTTGTTTTCGTCAGAGCTGCCTTCTCAACCCTGACAGTGTTTCAAACAGGGTGTTTAATTTGAAAAAACAAAACAAATAAACAAAACACTTTTATCCCAGAATTTAGGAAAGCAGAGCCAGGCGGATCTCTGTAAGATGGAGTCCAGCCTGGTCTCCATAGCTCGTTCCAGGCCAGTTGGGGCTACTGGGAGACTCTGTCCCAAAAAAAGAAAAAACAAAACAAAAAAGAAACAAAATTTTTGAGGCAGGGTCTCACTTTGTAGTCCTGGTTGGACCTTAACTCGCTACATCCTAGACCAGGCTGACCTCGAACTCACAGAGATCTGCCTGCCTATGCCTCCAAAGGGCTGGAATTAAAGACACAACTAGCCTTAAAAAATATTACTTGCATGAATGAAAATACTTTCACACCTAGGCAAAGCAGTGCACTCCTGTAATCCCAGCACTTGGGAATCTAGGGCAGGAGGTCCACAAGTCCGAGACAAGCCTAGGCTACATGGCAGAACCCTATCTCAAAATACAAACAAGCAAACAAATAAGCACTCTCTCTGAGACATTTCCCACGCTCACTCTACAGTTCCAGGACTGTCTTCTTCGCAAAACACACTCAGATGGTGAGAACATGGGACTAGAACAGCCTGAGCCACCCGGAGCGCCGGGCAAACTCCTGATTGGGCAGGCTGCGGTGACGAACAGGCATTCAATCCAATAGGAGGAGTTCTCGGAGGGTGGGCGTAACCAGAGTGGCTTCCGGCACCGCCTCCCTGTGGCCTCTCTAGCCGCTCAGAGGGCTTGGCTCCACTCTTTCTCCCTTCGCAGCTTCCGGCCGGTCCGAATTCCGCTTCCTGTCTGACATTGGAGTCTTTGCTGAGGGTCACATTGAGCGCGAGCGGCTCCCGGGGCGGCTTTTGGTGAGTGCAGAGGGTCGGGAACGCTGGACCCCGGGGCAGAGGAGCGACTCGCCGCTTCTCCGACTACCGGAAGGGACTTCGGACCTCCCCGGGCCTGGGGTCTTGTTATTGGAATGATGTTAGCCAACCATTCTGTTCTTTCTTGACGCCACGTAGCAGCATTCCACGTAGTTTATAACTGCTTCCTCCACCTTACAGCCCTGAGAGTTAGGATCTGTCATTATCTGGTTTGACAGCTGAGGCGATTTAGCCGAGGCTATCCAGCAGCTAGGATTTGAACCCGGTAAATTAAAGCCTCAGTGCTTATAATCGCCAGTTCACAGGCGTGGCTCAGAGGCCGCAGCGTCACCTTGTCATTTCGTCCCTGTTTCTCAGCATCGTCTTTGATCCACCTTCGTTTTCAAATGTCAAAGTCGAGATCTTGCCCCGAATGACTCCTGACACTGAGTCTCCCCCAGTGGTTGGTGTTAAATCCTCGTCCCCAGCCTATTCACCCCAAAGAGGAGCCCCACTGATTTGGGCCCCTTGAATTTGACACTGGCCTGCTCGCCTCGGTGGTGCCATGCTACCCTAAATTCTCAGGAATATAGACAGTTCCTCTCCGATTCTCTGATGGAGACTGTGTCACCTCTTAAGACATCAAAGACCTTTTAATCCTGGATGCTCAGAGTCACTAGAACTTAAGGATTGCTAGTATTTAAATGTATGGGGGACAGGAATTGTATGGTGCTTTTATTAACTTTATAATAGGCAGCAACTTCAATAGCTTTAACAGCGGTGGGTCGTTGTCAGCAATGAAAATCACAAATATTCTATATTCTATCACATTGTAGTTCCAAGTGTCACAAAACACTTGTTTTGCCAAATTGTGGCACTTAATAAATCCTTATGTAGAGCTGGTTTGCTTTGCCCTCTTATGCAATTTTGCAGTGCATTTAGACATTCTGAGAAAAATTATGGGGTACATCAGACCTCTGTGGAATGTGTGGCACAAAAAGGTTAAGGACCATCCGGGTACTTTATGACCTTGGGAAGTCACTTAGACAACCTGTCCCTTCCTTATGTGGACAACAGGGATATAATAGTGTCTGCCTATCAGAGTGGCCATAAGAATGAGGGGTGTAGAATATGCCTTGCATGTGATGTGCACACAGCAAGTGTTAACTTGTATTTAAGGATCAGGCCTGCTTTTGCTAATGAAATCCCTCCCCCAACCCCACTGTGACTTCTCTCACATGTGAGGATTTGCCCTGCCCTTCATTTCTCTGTGTATGTTGAGAGGGAGGAGAGAGTGGCTTGTATACTTCAATCCCTTCTTCTGGTCTAACCTCTTCATTGGACCTGATGGTCAGACATCCCCATGGCCAGACACCCCTGACCACCACCACCAACGGTTACCAACACATCCACTCTCTTTGTGTCCAGGAGTTGGCACCATGGCTGAAGACATCAAGGCTAAAATCAAGAATTACAAGACTGCGCCTTTTGACAGCCGCTTCCCAAACCAGAATCAGACTAGGAACTGCTGGCAGAACTACCTGGGTAAGCAGGGTATGCGTGTGGGGGAGCCAGCATATGTGGATCTGCCTAGGATCCCACACACCTTGCCTCATGGAAGAAGTGGGGGTACAGGGACCCATGCATTCCAGCCTGCACCCATTGCTTCTGGACAACCTATATGGAGGGCCCAGACCCCAGCTGTGTCAATGTGTGAGCCAGGGTCACAAACTTTGGTCTCTACAATAATTTCTTTTTGAAGGATTGTATGTGGGTTTTTGCACAAAACATAGTTACAGGAAGTAAATACAACACGTATAGCTAAATGATTAATTCTGAAGTGACTCCTGCAACCCTAATCCAGTGGTAAATTGGAAATGGACAACATTGTTCTCTGCTTGCTTGTGCCTGTCTCAAGCACAGTAAGTACCCTTCTCTCTAGAGTCATGATGCCATTAATTGAAGGTGACCATGTTTTGGTACCCCTGTCAGTTAGGTTTGCCTCGCTGTTAACTTTATATATACTATATCCTTTTATGCTTGGATTTAGGGAAACAGACTTTTGTTGTTGTTGTTATTTCTTGGAGACAGGGTTTCACTATGTGGCACTGGTTGGCCGGGAACTCATAGAGATCCACCTGCCTCTGCTTCCTAAGTGCTGAGATTAAAGGCATGCACCACCATGCCTGGCTGGAAAGGGGACTTTTTTAAAAAAAATTATTTTGGGCCGGGCATGGTGGCGCGCACCTATAATCCCAGCACTCGGGAGGCAGAGGCAGGCGGATCTCTGTGAGTTCAAGGCCAGCCTGGTCTACATAGTGAATTCCAGGACATCTGGGGCTACAGGGAGACCCTGTCTCAAAAAGACAAAAAAAAAATTTTTTTTATTTTATGTGTATGCAGGTATTGTGTGCATATATGCAAGTGCACCCGGATCATGCAATGCCTGTGGAGGATAGAAGAAAGTGTTGGAAGCTCTGGAACTGGAGTTAAGGATAGTTGTTAAGTGCCATGTGGATGCTGGGATTTGAACCCGAGTCTTCTGCAAGAACAGCCAGTACTCTTAACTGCTAAGCCATATCTTCAGCCCTGGGAAAGGGGAGTTTTTGAGACCAGGGTTTCATGAAGCCCAGGCTAGTCTCAAAGTCACTATGTATGCAAGGATGGCCTTGAATCCCTGACCCTCCAGCCTTCACCTCCCAAGTGCTGGGACTACAGGTGTGTGTCACCATGCCCACCTTGTCCTTGGATTTCTCCATTTACCAGTTCTTCAGATACATACCTGTGCATCCATGTTGGGGTGCGTAATTGCTCCCTTACGTTGCTGTACAGTTTTCCATTTATTCTACTCATGGACCTTTGTGTGATTTCCACTTGGGAGTTCTTAACAAATACTGCTGTAAATTTTATGAATGTAATTTAAGTTGTATGTAAGGGGTGTTTTATTTTGTTTTTATTTGGTGTTTTGTTTGGTGTTTTGTTTTGTTTTTTTGAGACAGAGCTCCCTGTAGCCCCAGCTGGCCTGGAACTCATAGAGATCTGACAGCCTCTGTTTCGAGTGCCACCACACCCTGCTTAATTTTTTTTTTTTTTGGTCACTACATCCAGCTGCTTTTGGCTTTTCTAGACAGGGTCTTAGTGTTGTAGCCTAAGCTGGCCTGGAAATTGCTAAGTGACCTGAGCTAGCTTTAAACCACAATCTTCCTACCTCAATTTCTGGAGTGTTGAGATTATAGGTATATGCTACTACACTGGCTTAATGAATATAATGCTATGTCGCATGCATTTTTATCTCTAGGGATTGTGTCTGGGAATGGACTGCTTGAAACTTTTTTCTTTTTAAATTAACCAACTACTTATAAAAACCAGATATGTAAGCTGGGTGTTTTGTCATAGGCTTTTAATTTCAGCACTTAGAGCAGAAGCAGGTAGAGCTCTATGAACTTTAGGCCAGCCTGATCTACATAGTGAGTTCCAGCCCCATCTTTTAAATAAAAAGCATGTGACCTGGGCATGGTGGTGCACACCTGTAATCCTGTACTTGGGAGGTGGAGGCAGAAGGATCAAGAGTTAAAGATTGGGGCTGGAGAGATGGCTCAGTAGTTAAGAGTACTGACTGTGCTTGCAGAAGACCTGGGTTCAGTTCCCAAAACCCACATGGTGGCTAACAGCTGTCTCTAACTCCAGTTCCAGGGGATCTGGCACCTTCTTTACTCTGTGGGCATTGCAGGCATGTAGTGTACTTAAATACATGCAGGCAAAAACACTTAACACATAAATACAAATTAAAAACAAGAATCGTGGACTAGGCATGGTGGTGCAGGCCTTCAGTCCTAGCATTTGAGAGGCAGAGATTGAGGCCAGCCTGGTCCATATGGTGAGTTCCAGGGCAGCTGGAGCTACAGGAAGACTCTGTCTCAAAGAAAGAAAAGAAAAAAAATGTTAAAAAAGGCTTGGGGTCTTCCTTAGCTATACCTCCAGTTAGAGGCCAGCCTGGTTCCATGAGACTCTGTCTCAAAAACAAAAACGAAACAAACACCGGGTGTCCGTCCTGTGCCTTCCTTTCTTAAGATCGAGACCCCTTGCCCTTTCCTAGCCCTGTTTCTCGACTTCCATAATCCCTACACATACCTCCTCTTTGCTGTCATTCCTGGCTCTAGAGTTTTCTAACAGCATATTCTGAGGGGTCGCAGAACCAATTGAATGAGGTGTGTCTGGCCCTTTTTAATATACTTGTAAGCTTGCATTTCCTCTTGTGTGTACATATAACTCACCAAAGCAAATGTATTTGTGAACTTTCATTGAAAATGTGCTTGCTCTGGGCTGATCCTGACCTCTTTCTTCACAGATTTCCACCGCTGTGAGAAGGCGATGAACGCGAAAGGGGGTGATGCTTCTGTGTGCGAGTGGTACCGGCGTGTGTACAAGTCCCTCTGCCCCATTTCCTGGGTATGTGCTTCTCAGGGGACCCTTGGAACACTTGGTTGGGGACAGTCTAGCCAAGAGGCATGTGGTAACTTAGTGTGAGTTCATTTCCACGGGCAGAAGGAGGACCAGGCATGGCAGTGTCCACTGATACACCCAGTCAGGACCCTCAGCCCAGCGGCCAGGACCACCTTCTTAGATCTGCCTTACTCATGCACTGTATAACCATGGACTGTTCAGTCTGCCCTCTAGTACTATGAATTTTTTTGGAGACAGGGTCTTCCTGTAGCCCCAGCTGCCCTGGAACTCACTATGTAGACCAGGCTGTCCTCACTCTCAGAGAGCCACCTGCCTCTGCTTCCCAAGTGTTGGGATTAAAGGTGTGCTCCACTATGCCTGGCTTTGCTTTTCTTTTTTTTTTTTTTTTGGTGTTGTTTTTGATACAGGGTCTTCCTGTAGCCCCAGTTGGCCTGGAACTCACTATGTAGACCAGGCTGGCCTCGAACTCACAGAGATCCGCCTGCCTCTGCCTCCCAAGTGCTGGAATAAAATGTGTGCACCACTACACCCTGCGACTTTTCTTTTTAAATTAGAAATTTTGTTATTACTGTGTGTAAGTATGGTGTGTGTCCCTGTAATCCCAGCACTCAGGAAGTGGATTAGAGGGGATGGAGAGATGGCTCAGCGGTTAAGAACACTGGCTGTTTTTGCAGAAGACCCAGGTTTGAATCCCAGCACCCACATGGCAGCCAACAACTGTCTGTAACTCCAATCCCAGGGGATCCAACAGCCTCTTCTGACCCCCTCAGGCATTGCACGACACGGATGCACTTACCTACATGCAGGCAATACATGCATACACATAAAATAAAAATAATTAAAAAAAATTTTTTAAAAAGGAAAAAAAGGACGGGTGCAGTGGCATGCGCCTTTAATCCCAACACTCTGGGAGGCAGAGTCAGGCAGATCTCCATGAGCTCAAGGCAAGCCTGGTCTACATAGTGAGTTCCAGGACAGCTGGGGCTACAGGGAGACTCTGTCTCAAAAAGACAAAAAAAAAAGGTAAAAGCCCCTGCATTCCCTGTCTCCCTCCCCTGAGGAGACTGTACTCAGTCCATTGTCTCTGTATGAAGTTGGCATACCTAAAAAGCCTAGGACCTCATGTGCACGAATGGTTCATGCTGTATATTCTTTATTTTGCTTTTAAACTTTTATTTACTATTATTGGGGGTATGCATGCAGTGACACATGTAGGGGTCAGAGGACAACCTTGTGGCATCAGTGCTTTCCTTCCACCCTGACATGGACTCCTGGGATTAAACTCAGGCTGCTGGGCTTCTGTGGCAAGTACCGTTATCTGCTAGGCCACCTTCTTTCTGCCCCCTTGCGCTGTATATTTTGTTCTGTGTCTGTGAGGTGGTGGTGGCTGTTAGAGTCTCACGAAGTCTAGACTGTCTTCAAATTTGCTTTGTATTCAAAAATGACATTGAATTTTCTGAGATCCTGCCTCTGAGTCCTGAGTACTGCATGTATAGTTCACCAAACCAGGTTTATGCAGGGCTGGGTATGAATCCCAGGTTTCCTACATGCTAGACAAGCACTCTACCAGCTGATCTACATCCCCAGTCACTACTGGGCTTACTGCCCTTTTTTTTTTTTTCGGTCTTTTTGAGACAGGGTCTCTCTATAGCCCTAGCTGGCCTGGAACTCACTAGGTAGACCAGGCTGGCTTGGAACTCAGAGATCCACCTGCCTCTGCCTCTGCTGGGATTAAAGACATGTGCCACCAGGCCCAGCCATGCTGCCTTATTTTTTTGATGATACACAAGTCTACTTTATTTATTTATTTTTTTGCCTTTTTGAGACAGGGTCACCTTGTAGCCCCAGCTGACCTGGAACTCATTATGTAGACCAGACTGGCCTTGAACTCACAGAGATCCGCCTGCCTCTGCCTCCCAAGTGCTGGGATTAAAGGCTTGTGCCACCATGCCGGGCCCTGTTTATTTCTTTTTTATGTGTATGAATGTTTTGCTTGTATGTAAGTGCACCACATGCTTGTACCATGTTTTCATTACTGGCAGGAGACAAGAGGGCATCAGATCCCCTGAAACTGGAATTATCGATGGTTGTTAGCCACCATGTGGGTGCTGGGAATGTTGAACTCGCATCTTCTGGATAGCAGTCAGTGCTCTTAACCACTGAGTGAGCCATCTCTACAGCCCTACTTTTTTCTCTTTTTTTAATTTTTTTTTTTTGAAATAGGTCATCACTCTAACTCTGGCTAGCCTGGTACTCACTGTATGAACTCAAAGCAGTCCTGCTGCCTCAGCCTCCCAAGTAGTGAGATTACAGGTGTGTGTCACAAGCTGGCCTGCAGATGTGTGGGATTTAGTTCTCTAATGTAAGATGCCTTAGGGACATTCTTAACTCATTTGACTTGCCACCTTTGCTGTGCCAGACTGACTCAAGTATCTGAGGCTCCAGGATTTCTTCCTGGGTGATCTTGGGTAACAGATGTGATCCTGTGGCAGCTGTCCTCCAGCTGCTAGGCCTGCATCAGTGCATGCTGACCAGGGTGCCAGGAAATGTACTTTGGATCCTGTGCTTCCCCATACCCTGGCCTCCTGGTCCTGGGCCTACCCGGACATGGAGAATACCAGGTTGTGTGGCTCCTCCACAGAGGTGTCCACTTGGTCTGCCCTGTTAGATCTGAGCAGACATAGTCTGCCTAGCCCCTTTATGCCCAGCAGCTTTGACCTCTTAATTCCAAATCCTTAATAAGTAAAAATAAGTTTTTGTTTTTACTCGTTTTTTTGTTTTGTTTTTTGAGACAGGGTCTCACTATGTAGCCCTGACTGGCCTAGAACTCATAGATCCGCCTTCCTGAGTGCTGGGATTAAAGGAATACACCACATCCGGCAAAACTTTTTATTTGTGCATGTGAGTGAGTGCAAGGAAGTGGAGATCAGAAGACAGCTTCCACCATGTGGAAGCATCTCAGGTTGTCAGGCTTAGCAGTAAGTGCTTTTACCCTCTTTCTGTTAGTTTAAGTTAGTCTCTAATCTCAGTATGCCTGTTTGTTGGGGCAAAATCAGTACATTTCTATGTGATGTGCATTTGAATCATTTTTTCCCCAACCATCTTTTATTTTCCTTAAAACATGTGTATGAATGTTTTACCTGCATGTATGTAACCATACCACCTGCATGCAGTGCTCATAGAGGCCAAAGAGGGGACTGGATTTGGAGGTGGTTGTGAGCTGCCATGTGGGTGCTAGGAACCAAACCTAGGTCTTCTGCAAGAGCAAGCCGGTGCTCTTAACTACAAGTTATCTCTCCTCTTTTATAAAAATTTTAAAGACAAGTGATTTATGTAATGTGGAGAGTGAAAAACCTCCTGTTTTAATTTTTTTATTAAGCTGGGAATGGTGGCGCACACCTTTAATCCCAGCACTTGGGAGGCAGAGGAGGGAGGATCTATTTGAGATCAAGGCCACCCTGATCTACAATGCAGGTTCCAGGCCAGCTGGGGTACAGGGGGACCCTGCCTCAAAAAGACAAAAAATGAATCAATCAATCAAATCAAATGCTCCCTGGAAAATTCTTAAAGAAAAAAAAATGAAATAAAAAAAGAATTCCCTGCCCATGAGCTGAACTAGGTCTTTTTCCACTGTTTTAAATATTGTTTCTGGGAACAAATCCAGGGCAGGAAGTGCAGCGTGATTTTCTTAGTTCCCTCTCTGAGGAGTGGGATTGCTGGGTAAAGAGTAATTTGCCAGAGATCAAAAAGTCATTGCACCTTAATCCCTAGGAGTATCTTTTTGTTGTGGTTCTGGTTTGAGATGGAGTCTCCTGTGTTCCAGGCTGGCCTTTAACTCACTATGTAGCTGAAGCTAACACTGAACTCCTGATCTTTCAGCCACTGCCTCCCATCGTTGAGATCACAGGTGTGAGGCACCATTCCCTAGGCCCATTTGTGTGCTTTAAATGCCCATTTAAATCAGTTAAAAAAAAAAAAAGATAAACTCAGTGACCAAGAAATACAGAGAAAACCATGGCCAGTACAGGTCAGTGTGCAGGATCCAGATGAACACAGCCACAGAAAAGCAGACCTTCCCCGGGATGGCCCCTGCCCTGGGGAAGGCATTCACCAGCAGAGGGGTGCTGTGGCCTAGTAGCCTGCTGCAGAAAGCTCAGGTGGGTGTCAGTGATGTCAGGAGAGTAGGTTGTCTGACAGGCATTGTGGGCTCTGCCACTTGTGGTCAGGTCACAGTCTCCACGTTCCATGCTATCAATTCTGACATCTCATTTGTAAATATGAGAATGTGTGTATACAAAGAGATTGTGCTGGGCCCACCAGACGGTCAGTGAGTAGAGGCACTTGCTGCCCACCCTGAGGACCTGAGTTGGGTCCCTGGGACCCACAAGGTAGAAGGAGAGAAACAACCCCTGCAAGTTGTCCTAACTGTAAGAAGGTCCACCAAGCACATTGTTGAATTCTTGGGAATGTTAACAGTGTCTTTCCATTTTTTTTATGCTATACATGCATCTGTGATGAGTATTAGGACCTCTCTGTGTTTGACATCTTTCTGTACTTGACTGCAAAATGTGGAGATCTATCCATTTTTGTTAGAACATAGACCAGCTTCATTTTCACAGCTGCCTAGTATTCTATCTTACCTCTGTTCTGA
This sequence comes from Nannospalax galili, assembly GCF_000622305.1. Lineage (NCBI taxonomy): Eukaryota > Metazoa > Chordata > Mammalia > Rodentia > Spalacidae > Nannospalax > Nannospalax galili. The sequence continues at coordinate 655,761 of NW_008333374.1, forward strand.
CAGTAACAGAGTGTCTGTTCTGGGGCTCCTGAAGCAGTGCACAACTACATTTTTGAGGCTGTGAGTGACACCCTGCATTAAGCCTGGGATTTTTCTGCCTGTTCTTCCCACAGAATGTCAGTTCATTGGGGATACTTGTGGTCTTCTGAATCACTGTGATTCCTTGGTACAATGATTGGCACACAGCAGACACCTTTGGTTGTTTGTTGGCCAGATGCATCAGTGGAAAGAGGGAGACAGAGAAGTTCAGCGAGTGGTTTCCCCATATAGGGAGGAATGATATGCTTTGTCTTTTTGCAGGTCTCAGCCTGGGACGACCGCCGGGCAGAAGGCACATTTCCTGGGAAGATATGACCTGGTTCTGTCTCGCCTCTCCTTTGTCCTCTGTCCTTCTCCCTGGGTAGTAAAGGGGTACCCGGGTACATGATGGTCCCTACGCTGGGACCCTGAATCCTGATGTAACTACTAATAAAAATTCACTGGATAAGTGTCATGTGGTACAGACAACTGGGCCAGAATCTGTGCCCTGGCCCACAAGGGATCTCTAAGCTGTGATCTTTGCTGTTTTGTTTTACATTTTAGTAGGGTTTTTTTTTTTTTTTTGAGATTTTATGTTTATTTTATGTTTTAATATTTTATTTATTATGTGTATGAGTATTTTGCCTAAGTGGATGTAAGTGTATACCCAGAGAGGCTAGAAGAGGGTATCAGATCGCTTGGAACTGGAGTTACAGTTATTGGCTGCCATGTGGGTGCTGGGAATCAAACCTGGGTCCTCTAGAAGAGCAGCCAGTGTTCTTAACCACTGGGCCATCTCTCCAGCCTCTGATTTTATTTTTAATTATGTGTGTGTCTGTGGGTGTGTATGTAAGTGCCAGGTACCTGTGGAACCCAGAAGAGGTTGTCGGATGTGTAGTCAGAGTTGGAGTTGTGATTCCCTGATGTGGGTACTCTTAACCACTGAGCTCTCTCCAGCTCCACACTTTTTTATTATAAACTTGAACCATCTCTATGATAGACAATGGAGTGACTATTCACACAAAATAGCTTCAGGTCTGCAATGTGCTAAAATTGATTTGGGTGTTTGCTCTTAACTATCTGTACAGAATTAGCTTCCCCAGGACCTCACAAATGCTAGGCAAGCATTCTACTACTGAGCTACAGTCCCAGTTAGATTGAACTGTTATGAACAAATACCCTGTGCAATTCTTCTTGGGCTACCCTTCGCCTTAGTGATGTTTTTCTTTCTAATTTTTATTTATTTATTTATTTATTTATTTATTTATTTATTTATTTATTTTTTGGTCTTTTTTGAGACGGGGTCTCCCTGTAGCCCCTGCTGGCCTGGAACTCACTATGTAGACCAGGCTGGCCTGGAATTTACAGAGATCCACCTGCTTCTGCCTCCCGAGTGCTGGGATTAAAGGTGTGCTCCACCACACCTGGCTCTAATTTTTATGTGCACAAGTTTTGCCTGCGTGTATGTAAGTGTGCCTATGTACGTAATGCTTTTCGAGACCAGAAGAGGATGTCAGATGATGGCTTAGCTACCATGTGGGTGCTGGGAACAGAACCCAGGTCTTCTGCAAGAGCAGCCAGTGCTCTTAACCACTGAGCCATCTCTCCAGCCCCTTCTTTCTTTTAAGACAGGTTCTCGGGTACCCCAGTCTGGCCTTAAACTTGCTATGTAACTGAGGATGACCTTGAATTCCTAATTCTCCTGCCTTCACCTGGGATTATAGGCATGTACCACTACCACGTTCAACTTTAAAACAATCACCATTATTTTACCTAAGAAATTCAATTCTCAAACCTATCTCAGGTCCCTGCCTGGTCAGCCTCCTGCGTGGGGTCCCTGCCTCAGGTCCTGGGCCTGCTTCCTCTCTGTGTGTTTATCACCATGATGATTGGAAGCCACTGAAGGCCACTGAGTTTACTGTCCCCCAAAGGAACTGGCAGAGTCCAAAAGATCCCCAACACGGGCAAGTCTGCAAGGCCAGCTCGAGTGCCATCTAGTGTCTGAATCCATGTATCCTGAAAACCTCGACTGATTGCTTGTAGGACAAATATCTGATGTGTCGATGCTCCTTATGTTGAAGAAAATAGCTTTTGAGAGGGATCTGAGGCAGCTGCCAGGGGATGACCAGAAATACCACCCTAGTGCACGCGCGGTCCTTGAAGGTTTGCCTGTACCATGCTTTGACAATGCCAAAGAACTGCAATGAAAGGCTGTCTGCTTTTGTTTCTGTTGGTCCTGTGGATGAAACCCAGGGCCTCCCACATGCTAAGCAGGTGCTCTACCATTGAGTGACCCCAGCCCCTCACTGGGGGATTCAAGGCAAGGGCTGTACTGCTGAGCTATATCCCTTTTCTTAAATTATTTGTGTGTGTATGCATGGCATGTGTGCAGGTGCCCTCTGAGATCAGAAGAGGGCGTTAAATCTGCTGGACCTGGAGGTAGAGGCAGTTGTGAGCTGCCTCGCCTGAGTACCTGGAATTAAGCTCCCATTTACAAGAGCAACAAGTATTCCTACCCACTGAGCCATCTCTCTGTGCCCCTGCCCCAACTCTTTGGTTTTTTTGTTTGTTTTGCCTTTTGATTTCTTTTTTTTTGTATGCATGCATTGCCTACATATCTACTTGCAGTGCAAGTAGGTAAGTGCACCCGTGCCCTGCAATGCCCTGTGGAGGACAGAAGAGGCTGTCAGATCCCCTGGAACTGGAGTTATAGACAGTTGTTAGCTGCCATGTGGGTGCTGGGATTCAAACCCAGGTCTTCTGCAAGAAGTCAGTGTTCTTGACCACTGAGCCATCTCTCCAGCCCCCCCCCCCCTTTTTTTTTTTTGAAACAAAGTCTCCCTATGGCCTTAGCTGTCCTGGAGCTTGCTATGTAGACCAGGCTGGCCTTGAACTTAGAAATCCATCTACATTGTTTTTTCTTTTTTTCAATTTTTAATTATCTGGAGGCCAGAACAGTCTTGGATATCCCAAGAGTTGGAGTTACAGGTAATTGTGAGCCACCTGATGTAGGTGTTGGCAGTTGAACCCTGGTCCTTTGGAAGAGCAGCAAGCACTCCAAGCACTGAGCCATCTATCCTGGCCCCCCACCCCTTTTTAAATGTGTGTCATAGTCTGAGGACAACTTTGTGGAGTCAGGTCTCTCCTTTCACCTTTGTATGGATTCTGGGAATCAAACTTAGATCTCTAAGCTTTGCAAGGCAAGCACTTTTATTCACTGAGCCATATCAGTGGCCCTGTTTCTACTTTCCTCTAACTTCCTTTAAAAAAAGAGATACGGGGCTGGAGAGATGGCTTAGCAGTTAAGAGTACTGACTGCTCTTGCAGAGGACCTGGGTTCGATTCCCAGCACCCACATGGCAGCTATGAACCATCCTTAACTCCAGTTCCAGGGGAATCCAAAGCTCTCTTCTGACCTCCAAGGTTTTGCATGACACGGGTGCACTCACATACATGCAGGCAATACACTCATACACAAGATTAAAAATATATATATATATATATATCTGGGTGTGGTGGCACTTTAATCCCAGCACTCGGGAGGCAAAAGCAGGAGGATCTGAGTTTAAGGTTAGACTAGTCTACATAGCAAGTTCCAAGCTAGCTGGGGCTACAGGGAAACCCTGTCTCAAAAGTAATAAAAATTTAAAAAGAGATAATAGAAGTTGGGTGTAGGAGCATCTATGGGGGCACACCTTTAATCCCAGCCTATAATCTCTGTACTTGAAGGCAGAGACAGAGGCAGGTGGATCTCTGTGAGACTGAGGCCAAGCCTGATTTACATAGTGAGTTCCAGGCCTTCTGGGGCTACAGGGAGACCTATCTCAAACAAAAAAAACCAATACAGAATAGTATGCAAATTTTTGTGCCCGTGCATTCAATAGTTTAAACAAAATGATCGCTCACTGTCTCTCTCTCTTCTACCTCAAGGCTGTCCTAGCCACTTGAGTACTGGGATTCTACATTATGAACCACCACTCACCTACCTGGATGAAAAAGTCAAACAGAGCAATGGGGTGTGCAGTGGACAGTCAAGGCTAGGACTTCCCTGATTGTTTTTCAGTTTCTCTCCAGGGAGAACCCCTTAGAAGCATTTATAGATATGTTCATTTGGTTAGGCATATAGCTCAGTGATAGTGTTTGCTTAGCATGCCCAGGGCTCCAGGTTCCATCCTGAGCACCTTAATATGTGCGTGTGGGTATGCATCTATTTGCTTTGATGTCTCTCTTGTCCTAATCTATTGTGTCTGTTTGCTTACCCACTTCCTGCCACACTGACTGCTTTGGTGGAGCAGTATCTGTGCAAACAAATGAGACTCCACACCAAGCTGGTGGTACCCTCCAGTGCTGAGCCCTTGCTCTGTTCCGCCTGACACGAGGCTCACCCCCTCACCAGACTCAGTCCCTCAGTCATACTAGTGAGGCCTTTCCTGACTGCTAGACCTACAACTGCAACTCTGCACTTCCCCACAGCCATTTCCTCTTCAGTGTTTGCTTCCTTTACCTACTTCAACTTTTTTTTTTCTTTTTTTGGTCTTTTTGAGACAGGGTCTTCCTGTAGTCACAGCTGGCCTGGATCACTATGGAGACCAGGCTAACCTTGAACTCACAGAGATCTGTTTCCCTCTGTCCCCCTGAGTGCTGGGAGACTTCAACAATTTTTAACATGCTGTCATAGTTGGTTTTGGTTTTATTTGGTTGGTTTGTTTTTGAGATGGGGTCTCCCTATAACCCCAGCTGTCCTGAATCTTGCCGAGTAGACCAGGCTAGCCTTCAGCTCACAGAGATCTGCCTGCCTCTGCCTCTTGAGAGCTGGGAATTAAAGGCGTGTGCCTCCACGCCCAGCTTGTTTTAGTAATTTATTTTAATTTATTTGTTTATTGTCTTTGAGACAGGGCCTCCCTGCAGCCTCACTTGGCCTGGGACTCACTATGTAGACCAGGCTGACCTAGATCTCACAAAGATCTACCTGCCTCTGCCTGGGATTAAAGGCATACACCACCACATCTGTCTATTTATTTTATTTTTATTTAATTGTGTGTATATGGGTTTGTACTGTGAGTGCAGTGCTGGAATTACGGGCTGCTGTGAGCTGCTAGGAATCAAACTCGTCCTCAGGAAGAGCAGCACAGGCTCTTAACCACTGAGTCTCCCGAGTGCTGGGATTAAAGCTGTGTGCCACCAACTGGCATAAAAACAATATGTTCTTTCATACTCTATCACCATGTAGCCTTACTCTCGAGGCAATCCTCCTGCCTCAGCCTCTCAAGTACAGGGATTATGGGTCTATACCACCATGCCTGGCTCATTACCACTTTCAAGAAAAACTATGAAGCCAGGCCAACTTTATAATTTCAGCACTCAGAAAGTGGAGGCAGGAGAATACTGAGTTCAAAGCCATCCTTTTTTTTGGTGAAGAGGGGAATGTTAACAGTGGCTCACATTCTGTATGTGCTAATTGGTTCTTATTGAACCACCACCACCACAACAGGGCATAGTAATACTTCTACAGTAGCTCTTCCCACCCATCCCACAGCGTCTCAGCCTGGATTCTCCAGTCTCCTCATTCCTTCCAGCTGGAGGCACCTGGTGCCAGGTGGTTGTGCCTAATCCTCTGGGAAGGTGGTTGCCACTAGCCCTTTCCTGTAGAAGGATTTGTTTCCCTTTTGGATATTGGAAGCGTCCTGGAGTGACACTATGCTGAGCAGCCCTGCACAACTTTGCGTATATCCACATAAGCCTCACTCTGTGACACTTAACTGTAGTCAGACCTGAACCTGTGCTAAAGGCCTGTGATTCCCCTTTAATATAAGGAGAGACCTTGAGACATTTTCTTGTCCACCTCTTATAGACCATTTCTCACGTTTCCCTTGATTCAGTCAACATGGAACTTTCCGCCTTGCTAGTCCTTACGGTGCAGCTGCAGGTTATAAAATTTCCATCGTAGCCGGACATGGTAACACACGCCTGTAGTCCCAGCACTTGGGAGGCCAAGGCAGGCCGATCTCTGAGTTCAAGGCCAGCCTGGTCTACATAGTGAGTTCCAGGCCAGCTGGGGCTACAGGGAGACCCTGTTCAAAAAGACAAAAAAAAAAAAAAGACCATTCCTATTTTACAAATGAAGCTGATAGGTTTCCATCCCACGTCTAGGTCAAGCAGGGGTTCCTTTTGGAACCTTCCTCTGTAAGAGGATTTGGTACAGGAAACAGAAACTTCCTAAGACATACTGTGCAGCAAAACTCTGTGATGACATGAATTTAAATACAATTGCCTTCCCTCAGACCCTCATTATATTCAACTCAGCATTGCCCTGCAGTGGGATGGTTTGGTAGTTAAGAGCACTTGCTTTTGTAGAGGATCCAGGTTTGGTTCCCAGCACTCACAAGGTGGGTGTGATGGCCTGCTTGTATGTAAGTGTACCTGTATCGGATCCCCTGGAACTGGAGTTATGGAGTTGTTAGCTGCCATGTAGGTGCTGGGAATCAAACTCAAGTCCTCTGCAAGATCTTAACTACTGAGCCATCTCTCCAGCCCCTGTTTTGTTTTCTTAAGACAAAATCTCATGTATAGCTCTGCCTGCCTCTGCCTCTAGAGTGTCAGGATTAACCACCACACCCAGTTTCGCCATCTTATTTATTTATTTATTTATTTATTTATTTATTTATTTATGAGAAAGGATTTCTGATTGGTCTTCACCTTGCTGATTACACTAATTGAGCCCCAGGAGTCCTTCTGTCTTTGTGCCCTTCCCCAGGCCAGTGCCAGGGTTACAGAGACATATTGCAGCCCATCCCAGCTTATACCTGGGGATCCTAAATCAGGTCCTTGTGCTTGCATAGCAAGCACTGTGGATTGAGACATCTCCCAAGCCCCAACTTTTTGCTTTTATTAGGCACTTTATATAACTTGAAAATACTGTTGCTGAAGCCAGGTGTGGCGGCACACACCTTTAATTCCAGCACTTGGGAAGCAAAGGCTGGAGGATCTGTGGTTCAAGGTCATCCTCAACTACATTGTAAATTTGAGGCCATCCTGGGATCAAAAAAAAAAAAAAAAAACAAATAACTGGGTGGTGAGGTAGTTCAGGGGGTAAAGATACCTGCAGCCAAGCCTGATGACCTGAGTTTGATCCCTGGCACCCACAAGGTGGAAGGAGAGAACTGACTCCCCCAAATTGTCTGATCTCCATACCTGCTTAATGGGCACATACTCACACACAAAGTAATAAAATTTAATTTTAAAAACACGAAAAACCAAACCAAAACCAAATATTTCAAAGTATTAACCTGGCTCTATTTTTTGTTTTTTTTGCAAATTATTTAAGGCAAAACTTATCTAGTGTCCATGCATTATTATTTAAATTTCCTTGGAATCCCTTAATATGAATGTAAATCAAGGGGGCTGGAGAGATGGCTCAGTGGTTAAGAGCACTGGCTGCTCTTGCAGTGGCTCTGGGTTCAATTCCCAGCACCTACATGGAAGCTAACAACTGTCCGTAACTCCATTTGCAGGGGATCTGACACCCTCTTCTGACCTCTGAGGGCATCGGACAACATGGGTGCACTTACATGCAGGCAATACGCTCTTACACATAAAATAAAAACAGTAAATAAAAAAAATTAAAATTTAGGCTGGGTGTGGTGGCACACACCTTTAGTCCCAGCACTTGGGAGGCAGAGGCAGAAGAATCTTAGTGAGTTTGAGGCCAGCCTAGTCTACCTAGAGAGTTCCAGGCCAGCTGGGGTTACAGGGAGACCCTGTCTGAAAAAACAAACAAACAAACAAAAAAGTAAAAGAAAAAAGTACTTTAAAGTAGTTTGAAGAAAATCAAGTTATTTAAATTGCAAAGCATCTTGTGTACTTGTTAAGAAGCCAATGTCTGGTTTTTGTTGTTGTTTTGTTTTGGGGGGACAGGGTCTCACTATATAACTCTGGTTGGCTGCTCTTTAGACCAGGCTCGCTTCACAGAGATCCACGTGCCTCTACCTCCCCAGTGCTGGAATTAATGGTGTGGGCCACCACGCCTCCACACACCTCCTAATGTCTTGTCTTTTCTCTTTTTAGTTTTAATTTTTAAATTTTATGTGTATGAGTGTATTGCCTGCATGTATGTAAGTGCACCCGAGTCATGCAGTGCTCAAGGAAGTCAGAAGAGGGTGTCAGATCCCCTGGAACTGGAGTTCCGACGTTTGTTAGCTGTCATGTAGGTGCTGGAATTCGAACCCAGAGCAGCCAGTGCTCTTAACCCCTGAGCCATGTCTCCAGTGCCTCTTTTTGGTTGTTTTGAGACAGGGTCTCTCTGTAGCCCCAGCTGGCCTGAAACTCACTATGTAGACCAGGGGGATCTTACAGAGATCTCCCAGCGTCTGCCTCCAGAGTGCTGGGATTAAAGGGGTGCGGCCACCACGCTTGGCTGCCAATGTCTATTTTGGGGAACGTCCCCAGCCTCAAGACACCAGTTTCACCAAAGGGATCAGCGCTTTGCCACTAGGGGGCGCCATTGGAGCGACGGTGGGCTCTGGAGCAGGGGTGTGCCGCTTGCTGCTTTGTGAACGTGGGCTGAGAACACACTAATTGCACATGTACATCACAAGTTGTGCGATTCAGAGGACACAGAACTGAGATTTAAGCCTAGATCCTTGATCTTCTCAGCCAGTAATCCTTCCACTTCCCCATTCTACCTGCCCCTTTCCTGTTTCTAGCCCATCCTCCCCTTCATAAACACTCCCCTCAGACTCCTTCACATGCCCTCTCCTGTCCCCACCTCAGTGGCTGCTCCTCTAACCAGTGGCTTTTATTTCTCCCTTACAACTGTCCCACTGCTCTGTCTTGGTCTAACCCTGTTCTCTGTCTCTCTCTGGTCCTCCCTCTGGGCTCTTGGGTCCCAGAAGGCTGCTGGAGGCAGTTCTGGAATCTGAGATTTACATGTGGGTCTGTCATGGATCTGACCCCTGCTCCCAGAAAAGCCCATGTAAGGCCTATAGAGATGGCCATCAGATAGTTTACTCCCCACTCCCACCCCCTCCTGCACCCCCACAGCCTGGGAACCAGAGGCCCTGAGTACATATCACTTTGCCCTGGTGGCCAGACATGAGCACAATCCTGAATTTCAGGTCTGTCAATCATTTCAATGGCAAGGAGCTCATAAAATCTGACCTCCCATCCTGGTCAGCCTGAGGAGCCCCTGTCCCCTCCCTCCTTCCTTTGGAGACTGGCTCAGGAGGGGCCTGGACATACATAGGGAGCTGCTGTGGGTGGGGCTAGCCAGAGGCTTCTGGAGAGCAGGTGAGGAGGGGGCTTTGGGAGTCAGGACAGAGGCTGAGGCTGTGCTGTCAGAGCCGTGCATTCTTATTCTGCAGAAGGGCTCACTGCCAGCGCTGTGGAAGGCTGGGCAAATGGGTACCAGCCTGGGCTGTGCAGCAAGTGAGAATCTCCTCACAGCTGGGGTCTAGCCTGAAGAGGATCTGGCTAGGCTCTCCCTCCTTCCCCTCCTCACTTCTGCCTGGCCTCCTCCCTCTTCCTATGTCCACAGCAGGATGATGGCTTGTGAAGCAACAGAGACGGAGAAGGGGTCTCCAGTAGTGGTGGGGCTGCTGGTCCTGGGCAACATCATTATCTTGGTGAGAGGCTCCAGTGCTGGGGAACATGGGGGTGGAGGGTTCATGGGGGAGGTGGCAATCCTCAGCCTGGGATGGGTATCGGGGCCAGCGCTGCAGTCTCAAGGCCCAGCAGCCTGGTCGAAATCAGCTCAGCTTTCTTCCAGCTGTGTGACCTTAAGGCACAACTTGACTTCTCTGTGTGCCTTCCTTCCTTATCTGAGGACTGTGTCTTCCTTGTGGATTGTGTAGATCAGTCCACAACTCAGAAAAAAATCCTTCACAGACAGGCATGGGGGCAAACTTGGGATGCTGCAGCTGGAGAGTTGGAGGCCAACCTGAACCACAGAGTGTGAAACCCTGGGGTGTGGTGGGGGGGTGGGGGGCGGGGGACACTGTTATTTGGGTGTGATGGTGTATGCCTGTAAGCCTAGCACTTAAGAAGTAGAGGCAGGAGGATTAGGAGTTCAGAGTCAGCTTCAGCTACAAAAAGAGTTGGAACCGGGTATGGTGGCACACACCTTTAATCCCAGCACTCGGGAGGCAGAGGCAGGCGGATCTCTGTGAGTTCAAGGCCAGCCTGATCTCCATAGTGAGTTCCAGGCCAGCTGGGGCTGCAGGGAGATCCTGTGTCAAAAAGCCAAAAAAAAAAAAAAAAAAGTTGGATACCAGCCTGGGCTACATGAGACTCTGTCTTTAAAAAGATACCACCATAGGCTGGGCATGGTGGCACAAGCCTTTATTTTCAGCACTCCAGAGGCAGAGACAGGTGATATCTGTGAGTTCGAGGCCAACTAGGGCTACATAGTGAGACCCTGTCTCAAAAATAAATAAATAAATAGATAGATAGATAGATTAAAAAAAAAAAAAAGAAAAAAAAAAAAAAAAAAAAAAAAAAACAAAAAAACAAAAAAAAAAAACCGAAACCAAAAGCCATGCAGGCCCTCAAGATGGCTCAGCAGGTAAAGGCACTTGATGGAGGACCTGAGTTCAATCTCTGGGACCCACGTGGTGCGGGAAACCTGACTCCTCAGGTTGTCCTCTGACTTCCGCATTGTGCTGTTGCACTCCTGCACCCATACACAAACAACGAAAATGAATAAATAAATAATATGAAAAACCATGGTAGCTATTATCTTAAAGTGTCTGCCTGACTCTTGGGAAACTCATAATAACAATGAATAATTGTCTCTGGTTTTAAAATTTTTGTTTGTTGTGTTTTGATTTTTGAGACAGAGTCTCACTGTGTAGCCCTGAATGACCTGGAATTCTCTATGTAGACCAGGCTGGCCTTGAACTCAAAGAGATCCTCCTGCCTCTGCTTCTTTCATATGTGTGCCCTCTGTTAGGGTTCCAAAGAGCAGCAGTTTCCCCCCTCCCCAACAGGGACCTCACCTTGACCTTTGGAGTCAAGGGAAACAAACTCTGCTGAGAAGCAGCCTGCCTTTCCTCTGACCTCCAAAGATAAGCAGATTCTACCTGATAACCATAAGATAAACAGAGTTCCTCTTATCTTAAGAGGAAAAAGAAAACACTTCCACACCCTAATCCTACCTGCTTCCCCTTCCCTGATTTCTCCCCCAAACATTCCCCCTTCCACACCCTAAAGCCCCCATATATAAAGTCCCAGCTCACAACCCGTGGGTGGACATCTCTCCTGGACATCTTTCCCTGACATCTTTCCCTTCCTAACCCCCTTCCCCCTTCCCCCTTCCCCCCGTCCCATCCCTGACATCTTTCCCTCCGCTGACATCTTTCCCTTCCCCAAGGGAAAGGTGCCCCATGCGAAATAAATCTGTATCCCGCTGAGAATTCCATCTGTGCCTCGGTGCCTTCCTCCACCCGCTCGCTCCCACCTGCTCTCTACCTATCACCCTCTATTTTTTGAGGCAGGGTGTTAAACCTTCTGGCCTTAAACTCCTAATTCTCCTGCCTCAGTTTCCTGAGTGCTAGGATTTACAGGTATGACTCACCATGGCTGACTTGTAATGTTTTTTAATTGATGTTGTTTTTTAAAATATTTTATTATTTTTATTTTATGTGTATGAGTGTATTGTCTGCATGTATGTGAGTGCATCCATGTTGTGCAATGTTGCGGAGGTCAAAGAGGGCTTTGGATTCCCCTGGAACTGGAGTTAAGGACGGTTCGTAGCTGCCATGTGGGTGCTGGGAATTGAACCCAGGTCCTCTGCAAGAGCAGTCAGTGCTCTTAACCACTGAGCCATCTCAATGATGTTGGGTTTTTAAAAATGTGTATGTGCATGTGTCTGTGTGTATAGACCACATGAGTACAGTTGCTTGCAGAGACCAGAAGAGGGCATCAGATCCCTTGGAGCAGGAGTTTTAGGTGATTGTGAGCTGCCTGATGTGGGTACTGAGAACTGAACTTGGACCCTCTGGAAGTGCAAGAAACATTCTTGATTGCTACACCATTTCTCCAGGCCCTTGGTGTTGTTTTCTTTCTTTTTTTGAGGGGGTGGGGATCTTTTTGATACAGGGTCTCCCTGTAGCTCCAGCTGCTTGGAACTCACTCTGTAGACCAAGCTGGCCTCAAACTCACAGAGGATCCGCCTGCCTCTGCCTCTCGAGTGCTGGGATTAAAGGCGTGCACCACCACGCCTGGCTACTTTTTTAAATTGTTTTGATTTATTTATTTTTATTTTATGTGTATGAGTGTTTTCCCTGCATGCGAGTGCACCTGTTTCATACAATGCCTGCGGAGGCCAGAAGAGGGCATCAGATCCCCTTGAACTGTAGGTTAAGATGATTGTTAGTCACCATGTGGGTGCTGGGAACCAAATCCAGGTAAACAGCCAGTGCTCTTAACTGCTGAGCCATCTCTCCATCCTCTGATGTTTATTTTTTGCAAAAAAAAAATATGTGATACTTGTTAGAATTTGGGGTAAGAAGGCATTGTGATTAAAAAGTAGATATGAAATCCAACCTCAACAGATACAGATAGTTTTATTAGCTATGAGGGACATACAACCTTCCCGAGGTTGTTGGGGGAGGGCTAAGAGTTATAGGTGGGCCCAGAAATTCCAGAAAAGGGACCAAGCCTTCCCGGAATCCCAAAAGGCGGGGCATACCTTTGGGGAGGTGTTCTACTCCTCTGGCAGGCATCGGGAAGGAGATGCGGTGTTCTGATAGGGGGTTTGATAAGGAACCAGATCTTCTAGAAGGCTAATAAGAAACCAGTTGTCTTTTGCTTGGGGGCATGTATTCTGAAGAAGATGCATCTGCCTTCTGGAGTGGGGGCAGGGTGGGCAGATGGTCAGTTCTTTCAGCCATGTTAGGCTGATTTTCCTTTAGTGCTTGTGCATGGCTCTATAGTCAGGCAGACCTGGGTTCATATCCCAGCTCTGCTAACTAGGGTCTGGGGCCAGAAGTGTAATCTCTGTACACCTGTTTTCTCATCTGTAAGATGGAGATAAAAAAAAAAAAGGAATATTGTAAAGATATTATGAGTTCCTGGATTAATGTTCCTAGAATAGAGCTGGATGCACTACTCTGCTCTTTGTATGGGCCAGAGCCTTAGGATGCTACAGCTGGTAACAGAAGTGATTATCACAGCCATTAGACCAACAGTCAGCACACAGTAAGAGCTCAAATTGTTAGCTTTTATCATCATCAAAAATGTCCGCAGGCTGGGCATTGTGGCACAGTCCTTTAATCCCAGCACTCAGGAAGCAGAGCCAGGCAGATCTCTGTGAGTTAAAGACCAGTTTGGTCTACATATTGAGTTCCAGGCCAGCCAGGGTGACATAGTGAGACCCTATCTTACAAAAACGAACAAAAATGTCCACCGAATAGTCCAGTGTGGGAACACACCTGTAATCCCAACACTTGGAAGGCTAAGATAAGAGAGTTACCACAAGTTTGAGGCCAGCCTAGGGCTACATAGAGGGTTCCAGGCCAACTTGAGCTACAGTGTGAGACCTTGTTTCAAAACAAACCAACCAACAAACGCTATCCACAGAGAAGTCATCCCTCCTTTGTCTCCATGCCAACCTTGTAGTGACCAGACTTTTAGTTTTTGTTTTGTTTTGTTTTTAGACAGGGTCTCTCAGGTAGCCCAGGTTAGCCTCAAACTCCTATATAGCCAGTGATAGGCCTGACCTTCTGATCCTCCTGCCTCTACTTCCTGAGTGCTGGGGATACAGGCCTGGACCACCACGCCCAGTTTATATGGTGCTGGAGATTGAACCCAGGACTTTCTACGTGCTAGATGAGCATTCTACCAGCTGAGCTACATCCCCAGTCTTCCCGGTATTTCTTTAAGCAAATACACATACAAGCCTATATTGTTGTCCCAATGTAGTTCATCCCCACATCCTGCTGTGCGACTCCAGTATTTCCCTCAGCAGCTCATGTGGCTTCTAAACTGTTCCACATAAAACTACAGAGAGCCTCCAGGCCCCTGGACAATCACACAGCACTCTGCTGTGTGCCGTCCTGCTGGTCCTCCTGGTCCCCTTATCATGGTGCTACAAGGGCTGGTGACTACCTTGCCCAAGCCACTGCACCTGAATGATTGACTGCTTGAACAAGGTGTTGAGGCAGATGTCATTTTAAATTTCTTTTTGTTTTGATTTATTTATTTTTTCTTTATGTGACTGTATGAGTGTTTTGCCTGCATGTATATAAATGCACTATGTGCCTGCAGTGTCCACGGAGGCCAAAAAGGGGCACTAGATTCCCATGGAACTGGAGTTATGGGTCATTGTTAGCTGCCCTGTGGGTTTTGGGAGCCAAGCCCCAGTGCAAGAGCAGCCAGAGCTCTTAACTGCTGAACGATCTCTCCAGCCCCCAGATGTCATTTTCTTATCTATGAGTGTAAAATCCTGCCCTCAGAACAGCCCTGCCAGTTGGGCCAGGCCAGCCAAGCATCTTCCCCTGTGCTGGTCCCGCTTGCCAGGGCTGGCATGGGACAAGGCTCTGATTGGGCCTTTTCTTGCTTCTTGGCTTTACCCACCTCATCCCTGCTCATGGGGGTGAGAGCCTCACTTCAGTGCCCACTTTACCCAAAGGACATGAGAGGCTCTGGATGGGGCAAGAACTCCATTTCAGAGACACGCAGCCCAGCTGCTGGCCTCAGGCAGACTTTCCTAACCCAACGCCCTGTCCAGCTGTCAGGTCTAGCCCTATTTGCTGAGACAGTGTGGGTGACAGCTGACCAGTACCGTGTGTACCCGCTGATGGGCGTCTCGGGCAAAGATGACGTCTTTGCTGGGGCCTGGATTGCCATCTTCTGCGGCTTCTCCTTCTTCGTGGTGGCCAGCTTTGGTGTGGGAGCTGCACTCTGCCGTCGCCAGTCCATGATCCTCACGGTGAGACCCAGGATGGGGATGGAGGGGACTTGCCATCACAGTTCTGGTAATAACTAGGTCAGTCCTGTGTGGCACCTTGCTTGGGGCCTCTGGCCCAGTAACCTTGTCTCAACTGTCACCCCCAATGTGCAGAGAATACTGGGGCACAGGATGTGAGGGAAGCTCTAAACAGTTACTAGAAGGTTCTTAATAGCAGAACTGGAATTTGAACCCCAATTATTTGGTCTCCCGGGGTCTTTGTTCCTGAGCTAGGCCAAGAACAATGACAAAAATAATAATAACATAGCTGTCATTTAGTAAGCAGGCACTCTATGCTGGGAGCTCAATGGTTTGCAGATTAGCTATTTCTCATGGCCTACCATAGAATACCACCACTGTTATCATCATCACCATTACCCTGTTTAACAGAGATTGAAACTGAGGTTCAAAGAGGTGAAATCACTTATCCAAGACCACACAACTACCTTACATCTGAGCACATCAGCTCTTGACCCTGTGCTTTTTTTTTTTTTTCTCAATTAGTTAATTATTTGTATGTGTATGAGTATTTTCCCTGGGTGCATGTAAGTGTACCATGAGTGTGCAATGACCGTGGAGGCCAGAAGAGGGCATCAGAATGCCTAGAACTGGAGTTACAGATGGTTGTTAACCACTATGTGGGTGCTGGGAACCCAGCCTGGGTCCTCTGCAAAAGAGAAGCCAGTGCTCTTAACTGTTGAGTCATCTCCCCAGTCCGTTTTGTTTGTTTGTTTGTTTGTTTTAATTTAAAAAAGCTAGCCAGGCATGGTGGCACACACCTTTAATCTCAGCACTCAGGAAGCAGAGGCAGGCAGATCTTTGAGATCAAGGCCAGCCTGGTCTACACACTGAACTCCAGGCCATATGGGACTACAGGGAGAACCTGTCTCAAAAAAAAAAAATTACATTATTTTTTTGTGGTGAGTACATGTGGTAAGTACTCATGTACTCATGCCACAGTATATGTGTGGCGGTCAGAGGACAACTTGTGGAAGGGAGTTGTCCCTTCTACCATGTGGGCCCCAGGGATCAAACTCAAGTCATCAAGTTTGGCAGCAAGCACCTTTACCCACTGAGCTATGTCATTTGCCCAAGCCCATTCTCTTAATCTCTGCCCACAGTAAAGAACCCACACCTGCCAAGAAGTTCTGTGCTTGACAATAGAAGTGAGCAGTGAGTGAGCTCTCTCAGTCCTCACGGGGCCCTCTGAAATTGTGCTTCTCAACACACTTACCAGACAGAGCAGCCAAGGCTTAATGAGGCCTCCCAGGTCTTTGGGAGAGCAGACATGCCATACAGAGAGCTCAGTGCTTCCTTTCCAGTAGAGGGTCTTTGAGTCTCCCCCGAGCATCACTTACTCGGTCAACAAGCATTTAATGTTTACTGAGCAGGAAGTATCACTGATCACCACAAGAGGCACTGAGCACAACCAGAAAGCCTTGATCTAAGGGAGTGAGGGAACCTGGGGAGGGTGAGAAGCCCACAGCCAGCAGAAGCAAAGACCCCAAGCAGATGTGTGTGTGGGTGAGCCCAGTCCACACTTGAGGGAAAAGGGTTCCAGGTGGAGGGAACAGCATGAACAAAGGTCATGGAGCCAGAGGTGGGCAGAAGTCCAACAGGCACCAGAGCACGGTAAGGGGAACGGGTAAGGAAGAACAGGGAAGGGGGCCAATCAGGTGGGCTTATGTGGCTTTGGCTTTATTCTAAGTAACATGGGGCTGTGTGGAGGGGCTTTCTCGCCACTTCCTTCCTCCTCCTGGTTTTCTTCCTTCCTCTCATCTTCATCCCTTCCCCCACCCCAACGAGATAATTAATTTTCTGTCATAACAATTTCACCAAAGCCTGAAAGTCTATACAACTACTAAAAATAATGTGTCTGGCTCTTCCCTGTTCCCATTTTTTTAAATTAAATTAAATTAATTAATTTATTTATTTATTTATTTGTCTTTTTTGAGACAGGGTCTCCCTGTAGCCTCAGCTCTCCTGGAACTTGCTATGTAGATCAGGCTGGCCTCGAACTCACAGAGATCCGCCTGCCTCTGCCTCCCGAGTGCCAGGATTAAAGGCGTGTGCCACCACGCCTGGCATAAATTTTATTTTTTTATTTGATGTGTATGAGTGTTTTGCCCGTGTGTATATAAGTACACCACATGTATTCACTGTCTGCAGAGGCGGGAAGAGAGTGTTGGATCCCCTGGAACTGGAGTTTACAGGAAACTGTTAGCTGCCATGCCCTGCAATGCCCATGGAGGACAGAAGAGGCTGTTGGATCCCTTGTAACTGGAGTTACAGACAGTTGTTAGCTGTCATGTGCGTGCTGGGATTCGAACCCAGGTCTTCTGCAAGAACAGTCAGTGTTCTTAACCACTGAGCCATCTCTCCAGCCCCTTTAAAATATTCTTTTAAATTATCTTTTAAAATTATGTGTGAGTCTAGCTCAGTGGTTAAGAACACAGGCGGCCCTTGCAGAGGACCCGAGTTTGATTCTCAGCACTCATATGGTAGCTAACAACCATTTATAACTCCAGTTCCAGGGGAATCTAACACCCTCTTCTGATCTCCATGGCACTGCATGCCAAGGGTACACTTACACACATGCTGGCAGTACACTCGCACATATAAATTTTTTAAAAATTATGGGGGTGTGTGTATGTGCATGTGGGTGCCGGTGCCTGTGGAGGCCAGAAGAGGGCATCAGATCCCCTGGAGCTGGAGCTAGAAGTGGTTGTGAGCTGCCTAACATGGGTTCTGGGATCCAAACTCGGGTCCTCTGCAAGAGCAGCAGGCTCTTTTAACCACTGAACTATCTCTCCAGCCCCCATCTGAGGAATCTTTTTTTTTTTGAAATAGGGTCTCACTGTAGTCCCAGCTGCAGCTCTCTACTACTGAACTAGACTATTTTTTCAACCCCCACTCCTTTTTTCTTTTTCT
>NW_008333374.1:673742-694559 GCF_000622305.1 Nannospalax galili
GGCTGTTGGATCCCTTGTAACTGGAGTTACAGACAGTTGTTAGCTGTCATGTGCGTGCTGGGATTCGAACCCAGGTCTTCTGCAAGAACAGTCAGTGTTCTTAACCACTGAGCCATCTCTCCAGCCCCTTTAAAATATTCTTTTAAATTATCTTTTAAAATTATGTGTGAGTCTAGCTCAGTGGTTAAGAACACAGGCGGCCCTTGCAGAGGACCCGAGTTTGATTCTCAGCACTCATATGGTAGCTAACAACCATTTATAACTCCAGTTCCAGGGGAATCTAACACCCTCTTCTGATCTCCATGGCACTGCATGCCAAGGGTACACTTACACACATGCTGGCAGTACACTCGCACATATAAATTTTTTAAAAATTATGGGGGTGTGTGTATGTGCATGTGGGTGCCGGTGCCTGTGGAGGCCAGAAGAGGGCATCAGATCCCCTGGAGCTGGAGCTAGAAGTGGTTGTGAGCTGCCTAACATGGGTTCTGGGATCCAAACTCGGGTCCTCTGCAAGAGCAGCAGGCTCTTTTAACCACTGAACTATCTCTCCAGCCCCCATCTGAGGAATCTTTTTTTTTTTGAAATAGGGTCTCACTGTAGTCCCAGCTGCAGCTCTCTACTACTGAACTAGACTATTTTTTCAACCCCCACTCCTTTTTTCTTTTTCTTTTTCTTTTTTTGGTGCTGGGGAGGGAACCCAGAGTCTCATACATGCAGGGGAGCACTCTCCCACTGAAGTTCTGTTTTGGTGCCTGGCACAGAGGTGTGACTTCCCTGGCTCCGCCCCATGGCTGCCCTCCTTCCCTCCCCAGTATTTACTGCTGATGCTCATAGTATATATCTTCGAGTGTGCCTCCTGCATCACGTCCTACACCCACCGTGATTACGTGAGCCAGCTGGGGATCAGGGGCTGCGGGTGATGTCCCTGGGGAAGGGGGTGGCGTCCCTGGAGGACCCAGGACAGTGGGGGTGGGCCGAGCTCCCTACCCAGCCTGCTGCCTTCTGCTCTTCCTCACCCTCCTTCCTCAGATGGTGTCCAACCCATCACTGATCACCAAGCAGATGCTGACTTTCTACAGCTCAGACTCCGACCAGGGCCAAGAGCTGACCCGCCTGTGGGACCGCATCATGATTGAGGTGGGCGGGGCTCTATGAACCCACCTCCAGAGGGAGTGCTTAAGGAAGTCTACACAGGGATGGGGTGAGGGAGGGGAACATTTGGTTTCCATAGGTTTCCAGGCATGTCAACAGCCCCAGAAGGGGAAGTCACCCTCTGAGGGTCACCATGTTGGCAAGCGCGCTGCGCGGGCGTGGGGGTGGGGGGGCTGCTATTGTAAAACTGATCATAATTCTCCCTTTGTTGTAATAATGATATTAACTTTAAAAATACCGTATTTATTATTTTTCATTTTATGTGTATGGGTACATGGCCTGAATGTATTTAAGTGCATCCTTGTTATGCAATGCCTACAGAGGTCAGAAGAAGGCGTAGGATTCCCCTGGAAGTGGAGTTACAGTTGTTAGCTGCCAGTGGGTGCTGGGAATCGAACCCAGGTCCTCTGCAAGAGCAGCCAGGGCTCTTACCTGCTGAACTATCTCTCCAGCCCTGATAATAACTTTATTTATTTGTTTGTTTATTTATTTATTTATTTTGCTCTTTTTGAGACAGGGTCTCCCTGTAGCCCCAGCTGTCCTGGAACTCACTATGTAGACCAGGCTGGCCTTGAACTCATAGAGATCCGCCTGCCTCTGCCTCCCGAGTGCTGGGATTAAAGGCATGTGCCACCACGCCCAGTGATAATAACTTTTAGTATGTACTCCAAGCTGGCCTTGAACCTGCCATTCCTTTACTTTTGCCTCCCCAAAATGAAATTTTTGTTTGGTACTGTACAAAGCATTGTGTGTATGTCTGTATGCGCCATACATAAAAGGCAAAGGCAAGCATTCTACTATTGAGCTAGATCCCCAGCCCCTTTTTTCGTTTCGTTTCTCTTCTTTTTTTTTTTGAGACAGGCTCTCCCTGTAGCCTCAGCTGTCCTGAAACTCACTATGTAGACCAGGCTGGCCTTGAACACACAGAGATCCTCCTGCCTCTGCCTCCCAAGTGCTGGGATTAAAGGTATATGCCACCATTTTTTTTTCCACCCTTTGAGTTAAGGTCTCCATACTTCACTCAGGCAGGTTTTGAACTCTGTAGCATAGGCAGGACTTGAACTTGTGAGTCTCTTGCTTCAGGCTCCTGGGTATCTTAGAATCTAAGGCCTGGTCCACCATTCTCAGATCCTTTATCGTATTTATGTATTTTTATTTTTTATGTGTATGAGTGTTTTGCCTGCATGTATGTGAGCGTACCCATGTTGTGCAGTGCCCACAGAGGCCAGAAAAGGACGTCAGATCTCCTGGAACTGGAGTTACAGCCAGTTATTAGCTGCCATGGGGTGCTAGGGATTGGATCCAGGTCCTCAGCAAGAGCAGCCAGTACTCTTAGCTGTGGAGCCATGTCTCCAGCCCCTCCTTTATTTTATATATATATATATTTTTTAAATATTTTATTTACTATTTTTATGTGTACAAGTGTATTGCCTGCATGTATGTGAGTGCACCCGTGTCGTACAATGCCGCAGAGATCAGAAGATGACGTCGGATTCCCTTAGAACTGGAGTTAAGGACAGTCCGTAGCCGTCATGTGGGTGCTGGGAATCGAACCCAGGTCCTCTGCAAGAGCAGTCAGTGCTCTTAACCACTGAGCCATCTCTCCAGACCCCTATTATATTTTTTTAAATGTTTATTTATTGGTGGTTGGGGAGATGATACACTGGCTAGGTTCTTGCCCCCAGATCATGAGGACCGGAGTTCAGATGCAGGGTAGGCATAGTGGCCCATCTGTAATTCCAGCCTCAGAAGGCAGAGACAGAGATATCCCCAGGGCAAGCTCACTAGCATATAACTAGCCATACTGGTGAGCTCTGGGGTTGACTGAGAGATCCTGCTTTAGTTAATCAATTTCATGGCCTCACATGCACATGCACACACATGCATATGCACACACATGCCAAAATGTGCATATACTTACACATTTATACTACCATACACACACACACACACGCATGAAAATGGAAAAAGAAAAATTTATTTATTTATCATTTTGGGGGCGGGAGTCTTTGAGACAGAGTCTCCCTGTAGCCCCAATTGGCCTGGAACTCACTATGTAGACCAGGCTGGCCTTGAACTCACAGAGATCCACCTGCCTCTACCTCCCGTGTTGGGATTAAAGGCGTGTGCCACAGCTTCTGGCAGCACTTTGTTTTTTGAGAGTCTGATGAAACCAGGCTGGCTCTGAACTCATTATATACCCAAGGATGACCTCGAGTCCATCTGCTTCCACCTTCCTGAGTGCTGGTATTCCAGACTTGAGATACCACACCTGCCCTGCTCAGAAGCCATGCTCTTAATGATAGCCAACTTCACACTACATGAAAAGAGGAAGAAACTGGATTTCAGCTCAGCCCAAATCATACAGCTGGCCAGTAGCTGAACCATGTTTAACAAATGCCCAGGCCTGTCTTTTTATCATTTAAGGGATACATAATTAAGCATTCACTTGAGCTGGGCTTGATGGTGGTTGCCTGTAATCCCAGCACTTGGGAGGCTGGAGCAGGAGAATCTGGAGTTAGAGGCCAGCCAGGGATACATAATTGCCTAGAGTCTGAGAATAGCCTGGGCTACATAGTGAGCCCTGCCTCAAAAACCACAATAGGGCAGGAAAGATGGCTCTGTGGTTAAGAACACTGGCTGCTCTTGCAGAGGATGTAGGTTCATTTTCCCAGCAGTCACATGGTGCCTAACAACTCTCTGCAACTCCAGTTCCAGGGGATCTGCTATCCTCTTCTGCCCTTCAGGCAACAGGCATACACACGGTGCACATATACACATACAGTCAAAACACTCATATGCATAAAATAAAAATAAATAAATCTTTGGAAAAAAAGAACTCATAACAAACCACATCCACATACTAGAGCTGAGAAAAGCCAGAAATCTATCTTTTAATTTAATTTTTAAGTGTATGTGTGTGTGTGTGTGTGTGCATGTGTGTGTGCGCGCCCTCAGAGTCTAGAGAGGGTACACATCAGATTTCCTGGAATGGAGTTACAGCTGGTTGTGAGCCATCATGTGGGTGCTGGGAACCAAGCTCAGGTCCCTTGAAAGAGCAGCCAGTGCTCTTAACCTGAGCTATCTCTCCGCTCTTGAAATCTATCTTTTTTTGTCATTTTGGCAGTATAGTTGTCAACAAAAGAATTTTAAAAGAAAATGAGTGTGTGATCTAGAATGGTGGCTTAGGACTTTAATTCAAGCACTGGAGAGGCTGAGGCAGGTGGGTCTCTGTGGGTTGAAGGCCAGCCTGGTCTACGTAGTGAGACCCTGTCTCAAAAAAAGAAAAAAGAAGAAAATGAGTAAAAGTTTGACCCAAATCTCCCATCAGCTTCCTGGTCCTGGGACAAATACTATGTGGTCCTTGCTCACTTGCTCACTCTCAAACACATGCTTACTTACACAGACACAGACACACAGACACACAGATACACACACAGACACACACACACACACACACACACACGTCACTTTGAGACCCAGAACTCCAACAAGTTGGGTCCAGCAATGCCAGAGGCCCAATCTGCCTCACCCCCTGCTTTCCCTATAGCAAGAATGCTGTGGCACATCTGGCCCCATGGACTGGGTGAATTACACATCTACTTTCCGGGCGACCACTCCAGAGGTGGTGTTCCCCTGGCCTCCACTGTGCTGTCGCCGGACAGGAAACTTCATTCCCATCAATGAAGAAGGCTGCCGTGTGGGCCACATGGACTACCTGTTCACCAAGGTGTGTCTCTTCCCCTCTGTGTCTGTCTGTCCATCTGTCTCTGGTTCTCTATTTTTCCCTCCCACTGTCTGTCTGTCTTCCAGCCTCTCCTGCCCCTCCTCTCTGGCCTCTTCTTTCTCTCCCTTTCCCCTGATTATTCTTTGCAAAAGTCAGTAGGACACACCCAGGTTCTGTCTGGTTCAGCTCTGACACCTGCAATTCTGTTCCAGTTGTCTAGGATTGAGAACAAGCAACAGGAATAACAGTGACTGAAGCTGGGCCTTGTGGTACAGGCCTGGCTACTCGGGAGGCTGGGGCAGGATGATCCCAAGAACAAGGTCTGCCTAAGCAACTTAGTGAGCTCCTGTCTCAAAGTAAAAGTGGTAGAACTCTTGACTAGATTCATCAGTCAGGGGCGGGGGGTGGGGGTTCAGTGATCTAGGGCTTTCTTAAGCACACATGAAGCCCAGGGTTCAATCTCTAGTTCCACCAAAACCAAAAAAAAAAAAAAAAAAAAAAAAAAAAAAAAAAAAAAAAAAAAAACAGGGAGACCCTGTCTCAAAAAGACAAAAAACAAAACCCAAAACAAACAAACAAAAACAACTGAAAGCTAATCTTGGCGATGTAGGCCTGTAATCTCAGCTGTGGAGGATGATTGCCAGTTTGAGACCAGCCTGCGTAATATAGTGAGACCCTGTCTCAAAAAAAAATAATAGGGGCTGGCAAGATGGCTCAGCAGTTAAGAGCACTGGCTGCTGAGTTGGGTTCGCAGCTTGATTACTAACAACCATCTGTAACTCCAGTTCCAGGGGGAATCCAATGCCCTCTTCAGGCCTCCACAGGTACTGCAGGTACATGGCATGCTTGCATGCAGGCAAAATGCTCATACACATAAAAATAAATACATAAATTAGAGCTGGGCATGGTGGCGCAAGTGTTTAATCCCAGCACTCTGGAGACAGAGGCAGGCGGATCTCTACATAGCGAGTTCCAGGCTAGCTGTGGCTACAGGGAGACCCTGTCTCAAAAAGGTTTTAAAAAACAAACAAACAAAAAAAAAGGATAAAAGAGTGCAGACTAAGATTAGACCTGGTCCAAGTGGTCACTATGGCTGCAATATTAGATCAGATTTGGAGGAGAGGTGACCTAGGGCACACCATGAGCAGGGACAGACTAGGATACCCTTTCTCAAGCCTCAGTCCCATGCAGAGTCCTTTCGTATGTCACCATGGAGCCCTGCCACTCCTTTCCAGACTGACACTGTACATGTTGGAAAACCGCAGCTCTCTAGCCTCCCAGGGCTCAGACTCAAGGTCTTCCTCTGTCCCTCTGCCCAGGGCTGCTTTGAGCACATCAGCCATGCCATTGACAGCTACACGTGGGGCATCTCCTGGTTCGGGTTTGCAATCCTGATGTGGACGGTGAGAGGCGGAATGCCTGCGGTCTGGATGGGATGTGGGTGTAAGGGATGCCAGCAAGGGCTAGGAGGGATAGGGGTTTGATCTGAAGCACCCCCATCTCATCACCTGCCCACCCAGCTCCCTGTGATGCTGACAGCCATGTATTTCTACACCACCCTCTGAAGAGCAAGAAGGGGAGGCCACCTGCCCACCAGGCTCTACCTCTGCCACCTCGATGCACCACAGCCTCAATGCACTGCAGCCTCTGTCCTTCCCTGTCCACCTTCCTCCGTCTTCCCTTCTTTCAATCTCAAGATCCCTTCCATACCTAGACCGTCTGTGTGCCTCATTCCCTGCTTTGTGTGCCCGGACCCCCTGCACCCCATTTAACTTGGCCAATCCGGCCCATCTTCTAGGTGACAAAATATACTGCCCTTTGGGCACCTTCCTGCTGCTGCCAGCCCATCACACGCCTCTCCTGTGGCTTCCTGAACTTTCTTCATGGCAGATGAAGCCATCATTGCTCAGTAGCTTGTGGTTGCTTGTTTGAGATCTAATAGGCTTAGATTGGCCTTAATAAGTCTAATAAACTTAGATTGACTTAGATAGTCCATTGGACTGAGAGCAGGGACAAGTTCTGCTGTGGCTATTGTGTTGTCCCCATCATCACCCAACACATGGCTGAGCATGGACCAGATATTCAATAAATACTGGTTGATTGAATAAGTGAGTTTGTTTTCTCTTCTGTTTTGATTTTTAATTTTATTTTTCAATTCTGTCTGTATATGTATGTATCTGAGTGTGGATTTGTGCATACAGTGCCCTTGGAGGCCAGAAGAGGGTGTCAGATCCTCTAGAGGCGGAGTTACAGGTGGTTGCAAATCAACTGATCTGGGTACTGGGAACTAAACTTGGGTCCTCTGCAAGAGCAGAATGTGCTTTTACCCCCAGAGTCAATTCTCCAAGCCCCTTATTTTGTTTGAGAATAGGGTCTTACTGTGTAGCCCAGATGGTCTTGATGTTTTTGTTTTTTTCTCTTTTTGGTCATTTTGAGACAGGGTCTCCCTATAGCTCAAGCTGGCCTGAAACTCACTATGTAGACCAGGCTGGCTTTGAACTCACAGAGATCTGCCTGCCTCTGCCTCCCAAGTGCTGGGATTAAAGGCATGGGCCACCACACCTGGCTCAGTCTTGGCATTTTAAAACTTTTTATTTATTTATTTATTTATCTATCTATTTATTTATTTATTTATTTATTTATTTATTTATTGGCATTTTGACCGCATGAATATAAGTATACCACATGTGTACAGTGCCCACAGAGGCCAGAGGAGGGCATCAGGCCCCCTGGAACTGGAATTATGGATGATTTAGTGCTGGGAACAGAACCTGGTTCTTCTGTAAGAGCAGCCAGTGCTCTTAACTGCTGAGCCATCTCACTATATAGCCTAGGCTGACCTTGACTCTAAGCTGATCTTACTGCATCTGCTTCTCAAGCACTTAGATTACAGGTATAACCCACCATAAATGACTTTTTTTTTTTACAATTATTTGAGACAAAGTAGCCCCAGACTGGCCTCAAACTCACAACAGTCTTCCTGTTTCAGCCTCTTAGAGTGCAGGCATTCCAGGAGTGACCACTACGCCCTTCTTGAGTTTGTTTTCTTTGGGGGCAAGGGTGAGTGAACAGGAACAGACTTCAAAAGGAAATGGCAGAAATCTAGTTGGCATTGGTGAAGTGTCACATGCAATTTATTGGCTCAAAGACACTGAATCAGAAGGGCCAGCTTCAGGTGTAACTGGATCCAGGAGTGCAGTCTAGGTTTCCAGAAAGCTCCTTCACTCTCAGACAGGCTTTCTCTGGCAACACCAGAATTCCTTTTTTTTTTTTTGTCTTTTTGAGACAGAGTCTCCTTGTAGCCCCAGCTGTCCTGGAACTCACTGTGTAGACCAGGCTGACCTCAAACTCACAAAGATCCGCCTGCTTCTGCCTCCCAAGGGCTGGGATTAAAGGCATGTGCCACCATGCCTGGCCCAGACTTAACTTTTTAAAAAATATATTTTGTTATTTTTTTATGTTTGAGACAGAGTATCAGTATGTAGCCCACAATGGCCTCAAACTCCTCTGTGTGTCTGTGTGTCTGTGTGTCTGTGTGTCTGTGATGAATGTGGTATAGTGTGTGTGTGTGTGTGTGTCTGTGTGTCTGTGTGTCTGTGATGAATGTGGCAGTGTGTGTGTGTGTCTGTCTGTGATGAATGTGGTATAATGTGTGTGTGTGTCTGTGTGTGTGTCTGTGATGAATGTGGTAGTGTGTGTGTGTGTCTGTGATGAATGTGGTATAATGTGTGTCTGTGATGAATGTGGTATAGTGTGTGTGTGTGTGTGTCTGTGTGTCTGTGATGAGTGTGGTAGAGTGTGTGTCTGTGTGTCTGTGATGAATGTGGTATAATGTGTGTGTGTCTGTCTGTGTGTATGTGATGAATGTGGTATAATGTGTGTGTGTCTGTGTCTGTGATGAATGTGGTATAGTGTGTGTGTGTGTGTCTGTCTGTCTGTCTGTGTGTCTGTGATGAATGTGGTATAGTGTGTGTGTGTGTCTGTCTGTCTGTCTGTGTGTCTGTGATGAATGTGGTATAGTGTGTGTGTGGTGTGTCTGTGATGAATGTGGTATAGTGTGTGTGTGTGTGTCTGTCTGTGTGTCTGTGATGAATGTGGTATAGTGTGTATGTGTGTGTGTGTCTGTGTGTGTGTGTGTCTGTGTGTCTGTGATGTGTGTGGGAGTGTGTGTGTGTGTGTGTCTGTCTGTCTGTCTGTCTGTCTGTGTCTCTGTGTCTGTGTGTGTCTGTCTGTGTGTGTCTGTGGTGTGTGTGTGTGTGTATGTGTGTGTTCATCCATACTCAAATACACAGAGGCTGGAGGAGGCTGGTGTCTTCCTCTATTCCTCTCTACCTTATTCCCCTAAGACATGGTCTCTCACTGAACCCGGAGCTTGCCATTTTTTTTTAATGCTGGCCAGCAAGCCCAAGTGTTCCTCCTGTCTCTACCCCACATAGCACTAGGGTTAGGGGTTCGGGCAACCATATTGGCATTTCTGTGTGGGTGCTGGGATCTGAACTCAGATCATTATAGTTGCATAATAAGCACTTTGTGACCACAGAGCCACCTTCCCCACCTCTGGCCCAGAACTCTTGATTCTCCTGCCATGGCCTCTTGAGTGCTGGGACTACAGCAGCGTATCACCAAGCCTTGCTTCAAATCAGAATTTTTTTTTAATTGCCTTTTTGAAATAGGGTCTCTCTGTAGCCCCAACTGGCCTGGGACTTCCTATGTAGACCAGGCTGGCCTTGAACTCACAGAGATCCACCTGCCTCTGCCTCCCATGTGCTGGGACTACAGGCGTGCACCACCATACACGGCTTCAAATCAGAATTTTTAAAACATCACGCTGATGTGATACATTCCAGATTTTGACACACAAGAGACTCTCCTAGCTTCCTGGCCTAACTGGTTTTTCTACAGTTCCTATGAAACTTGGCCCCCATCTCTAGGCACATATGTGACTAACCTGTAACCACATCAAGGAAATGGGGACTGTTCCGTGGGAATCTGCTTTTAAATCACTTGCCCTCCTGAGCAAGTTCATGGTGACTCAGTCTGTGCCGTAGATTCTCTGAGAGAAGCAGAGGCAGCAGAGGCAGCACTGGGTTCTCACCAGCCCTGCCATACCGTGTGAGCGTCACTGGGTCCATCTATGAAATGTGGGTCGTGACAATCTCTGCCTCATGGCACAGGGCCCACAAAATTGAAGACTTTTTTTTATTATTATGGATCAGGGATTTTTTTTAAATTTATCAACCTCAGTATTATCAGATGAAGTGCAGAAATAAGCTGGGTGTGGTGGCACATACCTGTGAACCCGGCACTTGGAAAGTGGAGGCAGGAGGATCAAGAATTAAAAGTAGAGCCAGCCGTGGTGGTGCACACCTTTAGTCCCAGCACTTGCAGGTAAATTTTTGTGAGTTCAAGGCCAGCCTGGTCTACATATCGAGTTCCAGGCCAGCTGGGGCTACAAGGAGACCCTGTCTCAAAAAGACCAAAAAAAAAAAAAAGTTCAAACTCAACCTCAGCTACATAGCAAGGCAAGTTCAAGTTTAAGGAGAGAGAGAGAGAGAGAGAGAGAGAGAGAGAGAGAGAGAGAGACAGCATCTGGGTGTGGTGGTACATACCTTTTGCCCCAGCTCTTGAGAGACTAAGGCAGGATGGAGAGTTTGAGATCAGCTTGGGGTAAACAACAAAACCTTGTCTCAAAATGAGGGAGGGGTGCTGGGAGATGGCTCAGTTCAGAAAGTGCTTACCTTACAAACATGAGGACCTGAGTTTGATCCCCAGAATCCATGTAAGAAAAGCCTGGCATGGTGGTATGTGCTTGTAATCTCAGTGCTGGGGTGACAGAGACAGGCAGATCCTTGGGACTTGCTGGCCACCCAGCCTAGGCTACTTAGCAAATTCCAGGGCACTAAGAGAGAACTTATCTCAAGAAAAAAAAAAAGAAGAAAGGTGAACAATGCCTGAAAAAAACACTGAGGTTGTCCTCTGGCCTACACGTGAATGCTCAGCTCACATACATATATGCACCATCACACACATGAACATGCACAAATGAACACACACACATAAATGTTCATGTTTGTGACCAAAATTAAAACGTAAGAGTTGCCGGGCGTGGTGGTGCACACCTGTAGTCCCAGCACTTGGGAGGCAGAGGCAGGCGGATCTCTGTGAGTTCAAGGCCAGCCTGGTCTACATAGTGAGTTCCAGGACAGCTGGGGCTACAGGGAGACCCTGTCTCAAAAAGACAAAACAACGTAAGAGCCAGACATGGTGGTACACGCTTTTAATTCCAGCACTCCAGAGGCAGAAGCAGGTGGATCTCTGTGAGTTCGAGGCCAGCCTGGTCTATGTAGTGAATGCCAGGCTGGCTAGGGCTACAGGTAGACCCTGTTTCAAAAAGACCAAAAAAAATTTTTTTAAAAAAAAAAAGTCCTCCAAAGGTCATTTGCAGAGGATTTTTAATTTTATTCTTTGATGTTTTCTAATTTTAAAAATTATCACCACTTAAAATATTTTATTTATTTATTTATTTTTATTTTATGTGTATGAGTGTTATGCCTTCATGTGTATAAGTGCACCCATGTCGGCAGTACCCACAGAAGAAGAAGAGGGTGTCAGATCCCCTGGAACTGGAATTACAGAGGGTTGTTAGCTGCATGTGGGTGCTGGGATTTGAACCTGGGTCCTCTGCAAGAGCAGCCAGTACTCTTAGCCACTGAGCCATGTCTCCAGCCCCTAAAATTATCATCACTATTGTCCTGAAACAAAAAACAGGAATTAAATAAATGAAAATGTCCCTGATAGGGGCTGGAGAGATGGCTCAGCGGTTAAGAGCACTGACTGCTTTTGCAGAGAACCTGGGTTCGATTCCCAGCATCCACATGGTGGCTACAAACCATCCTTAACTCCAGTTCCAGGGGAATCCGAAGCCCTCTTCTGACCTCCGCGGCACAACAAAAATAGTAAATAAAATATTTTTTAAAAATGTCCCTGATAGCTGAGCATAGTGGGGGCACATCCGTGCTCCCAGCTACTCAAGAGTCCAAGGTAAGAGAATTGCAAGTTCCAGGTCAGCCTGAGTTGTAAAGTGAGTTCCAGGCTAGTCTAGGTTATAGAGAGAGACCCTGTCTCAAAACAAAACAACAAAACAAACAAAAAGCCTGGGGATGTAGTTCAGTGGTAGAGTGTTTACCTAGCAGCCCTAAATTCAATCCCAAAATTGCAAAATATAAAAATTTTTGTTTATGTGTGGTATATGCATATGTGTGCACATGTGCGGACATGTGGAGGCAAGAAATTGACATTGCCTGTCTTCTATCACTTTCCATCTCATCTCTTTTTTTGTTTGAGATAAGGTCTTACTATGTAGTCCTGATTGACCTAGAACTCACTATGTAGACCAGGCTGGCCTTGAATTCACAGAGATCCACATGCCTCTGCCTCCTGAGTGCTGGGAATGAAAGTGTGTGCCACCACATGTGGCCTTCCATCATTACATTTTTTTTTACTTGTATTTTTAATTTTTATTTTTATTTATTTATTTATTTGTTTTTTTGTCTTTTTGAGAGTCTCCCTGTAGCCCCAGCTGTCCTGGAACTCACTATGTAGACCTGGCCTTCAACTCAGAGATTTGCCTACCTGTGTCTCTGGATTGCTGGAGTGCTGGGATTAAAGGTGTGCGCTGCCATGCCCCATTGAAAAAGGCATTTCTAAAATTAATGGTATGTTTTTTCAATGAAAGTTAGATCTACATTTTAAGCTTATTGTACATTTAAATGTCAAGTTAAGACAGTTTCACCAAATGTGCTTTATTTTGCTTTTATGTAATGCAGAAACTCTGCCTGAAATGTGACAAAAGGGTGCTGGGAATCGAACCTGGGTCCTCTGCAAGAACAGTCAGTGCTCTTAACAGCTGAGCCGTCTCTCCAGCCCCTACTTGTATTTTTATGTGTATGAATGTTTTGCCAGCATGTAAGTGCACCACATGAGTGCAGTGCCCTCTGAGGCCAGAAGAGGGCATCACATCCCCTGGAGCTAGATCTACAGATGGTTGTGAGCCACAATGTGGATGAACCACTGGGCCATCTCTCCATCCCTCTCCGTCTTATTTTTTAAGACAAAATCTCTCCCTGAACCTTGAGCTCACAGATTTGACTAGGCTGGCTGGCTAGCCCATGAGCCTCTGGGCTACTCTCCTCTCCACCTGCCACACCACTGGGTTGACAGGCACCCACAAAGCCACATCTGACTTTTATGTGGATGCTGAGGAGTCAGTCTCAGGTCCTCATGCTTGGGCAGAAAGCAGTTTGCTCACAGAGCCAATTCTCCAGTCCAAACAATTTAAACAAAAAATATGCCCCTGCTGGATATGCAGCCATGTGCACAGTGGGAGGAATTCCTCTGCTAAGCATTTTTGAACTTGCCCTAAGCAGTTCAGACTGGCCAGGCCTTGCCAATCAGGGGTTTTGAGGTGGAGGTAGCTTCTGGCAGGTCAGATGGGTGGAGCCCTGACCAGATCCAGGGTCTTTTCCCACCCTCTCTGGCTCCTCCTGTTCAGGTACCTGTAGAGTGGTTCAGCTGGCCTGACAGCAGTGTGATTTGATGGAGACAGCCTGGGCTCGCAGGACAGGTTTGTCTCTCCTGGCCCCGTGCCCAGACACCAGTACCTGTGGGTGAGAGGGAAGCAAAGGGGTGAGGGCCAGGTCAGGATAGGGATCCTATGAGGGAGAGGTAGCCAACTGGTGGCTGTTCCTACTGCAACCCTCCAGCTTCTTCAAGGCCATAGAACCTTCTATGGCTCCCCAGTGCCCTCAACATAGGAACTAGCTTCTCACCTGACACCGAGAGGCTGGTGTGGTCTGCTTGCCACCTCCCCATGCTTATCTCTCTTTCCTGCTCCACTGAGCTAAGTTGTTTCTCACCATTTAAGATACAGAATGGACAGAGTAAGGTAACAGTATAGAGTAACCAAGCAGGTTACACACCCATGACTATTCATTTTTGGATATACTTTACCCATGAAGGTAAGCTAGTTTTCTCCATTTAAGTGTAAAACTCATACCCTTTTATCCAAATGATCCGACCTCTGGTGAATCTGTCCTGAATATTCACTAAGAAGTGTGTGCAAATATACACGCAGTAGGATAAATGAAAAGCAATAACACTAGGCATGGTGGTTTGCACCTGCAATCCCAGCACTCCGGAAGTAGAGGGAGGATCTTGCCAAGGTCAGTCTGGGCTACATAGGGAGTTTGAGGCCACCCTGAGTTACATGAGACCATGAGATCTTGTTTCAAAACAAAACAAAACAAATCAAGGGGCTGGTGAGATGGCTTAGGGATTAAAGGTACTGGCTGCTCTTGCAGAAAACCCAGGTTCAGTTCCCAGCACCACTAACAACCATCTTTAACTCCGGTTCCAAGGGATCTGATGCACTCTTCTGGTCTCTGTGGGCATTGCAAGAATGTGGTATACTTACACAATGCAGGCAAACACTCATACACAGAAAATAAAATAATAAAAAAACGAAAAACAAAGCAGCAACAAGAAAATCCCCACCACACACAGATTTGCTTATTTGCTCATAGGAACCCAGTCCCAAGATAGGAGAAAATGTCATACATAAAAATCTGTGAGACTGGGTGATGGCTGTGGGTAAAGTACTTGCTGCACAAGCATGTGGACCTGAGTTTGGATCCCAGCACCTAGGTAAAAGTCAGGCATGGCAGCCTACATTTGTAATCTCAGGATTGGGGAGGCAGAGACAGGATACTATCCCTGAGGCCAGCCAGTCTAGTTAAATCCTAGCATTCCAGGTTCGGTGAGAGACTGTCTCAGAAAAATAAGGTTGGGGCTGAGAGATGGCTCCACAGTTAAGAGCACAGGCTGCTCTTGCAGAGGACCTGGGTTCAGTTTCCAGCACCCACATGGTGGCTAAGAATGGTCCATAACTCCAGTTCCAGGGGATCCAGTGCATGAGGTACACTTACATACATGCAGGCAATATACTTAAACACATTAAGATAAAAATAATAAATAAAATTTTAAAATTATTTTTAAAATTAGGTGAACAGAATTGAGGAAGACACCTAACACCAACCACGTGCATACCCCATATACACACATACACACACCCATATACACCTCATAGACACACAGAACAGAACACATATACACAAAAGCAGACAAATAAAAATCCAACTGATCATATGCTAAATTCAGAGGTATCCTAGATTGGATCCTGGAGGAGGAAAAAAGGACAGGGAAAAAATTTTTTTTGCAGTCCCAATAAAGTATGGAGTTTAGTTAAGAGGACTGTACTGACATTAATTTCTTACTGTTTATAAACATTCTGTATTATGCAATATGCTAACTAGAGGAGTCACTGGATCAGGTTAATACAAGAGCTCTTTGTACTAGCTTTGCAATTGTTGTGTAAATCTAAAAGTATTCCAAAACACAAAGTCTATTTTAAAAACCTGAATGTACGTTTCTGGCTTTGTAGAACTCTAGAGGAATTTTTTTTAAAGGAAAGGTTTAGATTTTTTTTTTTTTTTTTTTTTTTTTTTTTTTTTTTCCCCTGTAGTCCTAGCTGGCCTGGAAACTCACTGTGTAGACTAGACCAGGCTGGCTTCCATTTCAGAGAGATCAACCTGCCTCTGCCTCTGTCCTGGAACACACTATGTAGACCAGGCTGGCCTTGAACTCACAAAGATTGGCCTGCCTCTGCCTCCCAAGTGTTGGGATTAAAGGCGTGCACCACCACGCCCAGCTGTTTAGATTTTTTTTTTAAATTTATTTGTGTGACTCTGTGTGCGCTCAGAGTCACTGTTGTGTGTGGAAGTCAGAGGACAACTCTTGAGGGTTAGTTCTCTCCCTCCACCTTGTGGGATCCACGGATGGAACTCAGGTCATTAGACCTGGGCACAAGTGTCTTTACCCCGCTGAGCCATCTCACCGGCCTGAGAAAGATTTATATATGCACAGAATATGTCCTTTCTCACAAATTGCATTTAGCTTTTTTTCTTTTTTTGACAGTGCTGAGGACAAAACCCAGTGCCTCGCACACGGTAAACAAGTGCTCTATGACTCCGTCAGAGGGAGAGGTCACCGCTCTGGCCACAGCGCCTCTGGGAGAGTCGCAATCCTCAGGCATTAGAGTCGTAGCAGGCTGTCTCTGTCTGGACTTGCAGATGTGACTACTGAACCAGGCTCAGTGCTGTCTTTGACAGGAGAATCTTCTCGCCCATGTCTTTCTCCTCCAGCTCCTCCATCTGCCACCACCATGCAGAGCAAGCCTGGCCCCGCAGCTGTCCGCCGGACTCCGCCTGCTTCCCCCGATTCCATCGAGAGCGAAAACCTCTGGACCAATCAAAAGTGGCAGCGGTAGATTAAGGTCCGCCTCCTTAAAGCGCCCTCCTGTCTCATTGGTTGAGCCCTGAGCGCAACGCTTGGAGAGGAGGGCCAGCCAACCAGCGGCGCCAGCGCAGCTTGGCCGGAGCTAGAGCCAGTTTGCGTGCGGTGCGCACCTGCTTGTGCGGGAAGCG
Organism: Nannospalax galili; assembly: GCF_000622305.1. Lineage (NCBI taxonomy): Eukaryota > Metazoa > Chordata > Mammalia > Rodentia > Spalacidae > Nannospalax > Nannospalax galili. Next base: position 690,165 of record NW_008333374.1, read on the forward strand.
GGCTGGCCTGGCCCATTCTTGGGGACAGTTGATTGTGGGGTGATGCACATGGGCCGACCTCTGCGGGCGCTGAATGCACACAGTGACTCCCGCCTGGCTCAGCAGATGGTCCAGTTAGAGAGTATTTGTAGTTGAATAAACAGGCCAATCATGGTGGTTCAAGGCACAGCTCCAGGGCTGGTGTCTTCTTGGTCCCCAATACTTCCAAGTGAGGCGGAGCTGGTTGTGCAGCTAGTTTGCGGTGACGCAGGAAAAGAGGAAGGAATGAGGCATCTCCCACTAGCGCCAGAAGCCTGGCAGGCTTGTGAGGACCTTGCACTGTCAAGCTACCTATTCCCAGGACTGGAGAAATGGCTGCTCTTGCAGAGGACCCACTTGGCAGCTGATAACCCTCTGTCAACTCAAGTTCCAGAGGATCTGATTCCCTCTTCTGGCCTCCCAAGGTCACTGTAGTACATAGTATACTACATACACATAGGCAAAACACTCATATACATAAAAATTAAAACTTCTTTTTTAAAAAAAGATATCCTTTTCTTTATTTTCAGCTAAAGGTGTTTTTGTTTCTTTGAGACAGAGTGGCCTGGGTCTTACTATGTAGCCCTGGCTGGCCTGGAACTCACACAGATCAGCTTGCCTCTGCCACTGCCTCCTGAATGCTGGGATTAAAGCCAGGCGCCATCACATCTGGCCAGCTAAAACTCGAAAAAAAGAAAAAATCAAAACCTCATTTCTTTTAAATTATGTGTAAACGTGTGTGTCTGGGTGTGGGTATGTGCATGTGAGTGCAGTTGCTCCCAGGGGCCAAAAGAGGGCGTCAGCTCCCCTGAAGCTGGGGTTACTGGCAGTTGTGAACCACCCAAAGTGGATGCTGGGAACTGAATCCAGGTCCTCTGCAAGGGCAGTACTCAGCTCTTAACTGCTGAGTAGTTTCACCAGCCCCTCAGTTAAAACTTTATGGTGCAAACTGGGTATGTGCAGGAATGTACCTTTCCCATACTGCCTCCCCTATGAGCATGCGCAGCCTCCCTAGTAAATTCCTCAGGCAGATACGAACCCATGACAACGGACTGTAAATCGTCACAGACTGTAAGGTTCTTGAGAGAAACAGTTTTCAGACAAGAGTTACTCAGAATAGCAGGATATAAGCAAGAAAAACAACGGTTTCTGTCGAAGAGCCTCCAAGGCGATTAACAATGGAGGAGACCGGCCAGTAGAGAGAGCAGCAAAGGGAAAACTCTGTAACCAATCAACACTGCAGAATAGCTAGAAGGCAAAAGAGACCTGGCTTCATGATTTGAAGCCGATGTACGCCCTAGACCAATAGGGCTCAAGATTCTGCCCTTCCCCAACACGGCATGTGTTCTGCAGCCAATCAGGTCCAATGAGGGTCCAGATGCCTCTCTGGTTGGTCAACACTCAATAGGCACCAACCAGGAAAGAGCAGGCCAGAGATGCAGCCAATCAGCATCTGCCTCGAGATCAAGGCCTCCAGCTGCTGGCCTCGTGTAGCCCCTACTTTCTAACGGCCACTCTGGGTGCCTTCGTGTGGATGAGGTCGAAGGGGGAGAACAAGCCAGTGAGTACTGTGGTTTTTTCTTACTCTTTCTTGGGTGTTGGGCTTGGCCCAGCGAGAGCTTGGCTTTGGGGGTCTTGAGGGACGTGGTCGAGGATCACAAGTGAGGATTGATGGCGTTAGGTTGTGTGGCTCCTTTCCTGTGTGGCAGAAGCCAGGGCGGCAAGCTGACTTTGGTCCATGGTCTCTGAGACCAAGCCAAGCACTCAGCCCTCTCTTCTCTGGCAGCTGGAAGGAGAGGCCTGTGATTCACCGGGGAACCCGTGGAGGACATTTTTATGTCGTGTTTGGACCCAGACTGAACTGGGAGTTCCCAGGCTGGACTTGGGTTGAGTGTTCATGAGGTCGAAAGCCCACTAGGAAAGTTGTCAGTGGCCATTTTGCCCAGGCTGTGCTGGGAACACACAGTGCGAGGCATTTGGTGGGTTCCCTGACTCCAAGTTGAGGTGGCTCAAGATTTTCTAGTACTGGCTTTAGATTGGACAGTGTGACCAGGAGATTGGGCCAGTGATCCTCTGGAGGTTCTGAATCAGCCAAACCTGTTTCTCAACAGGACTGAGTACCTCCTGGGACTCTCTAGTCAGAATCAGTGTTGGGTGGCATCTGCGGCTTTTCAGTCTCCAGGTCCCCACTCCTCCCCATGTTCTAGAGCTGTGAATATGAGGCAGATGTACCTAGAAGTTGTACCAATTGTGGGGAGAGCTGTGAGAGAGCATCCATACTTTAAGGAACCACCTGGGTTGTCTTTATTGGTGATCTTTGAAATTCTTATTTTGGTTTGTCTTGTTGTTTGCTTGCTTTTTGTTGTTTTGAGACAGTCTCTCTGTATCCCTGGCTGTTCTGGAACTTGATATGTAGACCAGGCTGGCTTGGAACTCACAGATACCAGTCTGTCTCTGTCCCTGAGTACTGGGATTAAAGTCCTATACCACTACCCCTGGCCTTTATTCTGTTAAGATTCTATTTGTAATTGTGTGTGTGTGTGTGCATGTTGAGTGCGAGTTCCCACTGTGACATTGGATCCCCCGGAGCTGGAGCTGGAGTTCCAGGCAATTGTAAGCCATGCAAGATGGGTGCTAATAAGTGAACTTGGATCCTCTGCAAGAGCAATAAAGGTTACTCTTAACTGCTGTGCCATCTCTCCAGCCCCTATTTTGGTTTTGTGAGATGAGTCAGGCTGGTCCTGACTTCATGGTCCTCCTGCCTCAGCCCTTGGAGTGCTGGGATTGTAAACGTGCACTCCCACTCCTGGCTTACTGATGATCTTTTTTGTTTCTACTGCTGGGGCAGAGTGTTGACATCTAATTTCACGCAACTGTTCAGTGGTATTAAGGTTTTCTGAGTATTCTGTACACACCCAGGATGTGGATGCAGAGGAGAGGATTTCAAGATCTGTTGTCTCTTGAAAAGCATGAGAGCATGTCTGTGCCTATGTGTATTTGGTGGGATGAGGGCAAAAGGGACTGTGAGGATAAGAAAATTAATCTGTTTAGGAATTTGGCATTCTCATGTAAAATGATGTACATGTCTAGAATATCTTAAGGTAGACAAAGGGCTGGGTCTATGGCTAGGTGGTGAGGCCCTATGAGGTTAAGAACCAGCCACTGGGATGAAGTAGACTCCTGTATTATTTATGGGGTCTGGGCAAGACCACAGAGTCCCCATTCTTCCCAGACCTGCTGTTAGTCTCCCATCCAACCTCAGGCTATATAGCCCCCAACACAATCAGGGCCTAAGCTGTGTAGCAAGTCACAGAGTCCACCCTCCTGAGTGGACAGCAGTTGTGGCCTACCTATCTGGGCCTGGAATATGGGCTGAGCATCATTTGGCCTTTGGTTCAGGAAACCCTGGGCTCTGGATTCCTAAAGCATAGTCTAGGGGTGGTGGAGGGGATCCTCTTAGCACCCAGGTGGGCACTTCCTATATGCCCTTGAACTCTTTAGTCTACAGGGAGGAGCATAGTCCAAGGAGACCAGATTTGGAGACCTCTGCTTGGGTTTAAGTGAAGGCTCGTATTTAGTACTGGTCTTGAAGCGGTACCTGTGAGGAAGGTGAGGGTCTTGGAGTTTAGCTCTGTAGAAAGACTGAAGAAAAAGATTGTGACAATGCAGTGGGACCTGAAGTTGCTGACTTCTAGTCGAGTTCCTTTGCCACCTAATCTACAAAAGTGTGCTTTTAGATAGGGTCTCTGTAGCCTAAATGCAATTCACCTGGGTTTGACTATATGTGGTTCTTGGGTTATGCAGAACACAGATCTAAGGGAGAAAGAAACTAATTCATCCTCAAGTGTCTTGTCTCTGCTCTGGTATGTGTGGGATGTTCTTAACTAGAGTGAGCATCTCAAAAGTTCCTGTCAGATTCAGATAAATGGTCTTAATACATTTAAACACTGTGAGGCATTTCAGTACTTTGATTTGTGGAAAAATGTACTCCAGGCAAGATGTTTTTTTCCTTAACAGAATTGTTCCAAATTGAGTCTTGTTCAACTTGGTTTGAGGAATGGGCGTGATATTTAAAAATATATGAGACAGAGTTAGGTGTGGTGGTTCATGGACTCACAGCACTTGGGGGCTGAGGCAAAAGGTTTGAGAGGGAGTTCAAGGTCAGCCTGGGCTACACAAGGAAATCCTTTCTCAAAAAAAGAAAGGTGAGACAAAGACTGAACATTTTTCATAAAACAGATAATCATCCCTGGTATATTCTGACGGTCTATCTTTAATTATGATATTTAAATAGAATCGATACTTGTATTACTATAGTGATGTTGTTGTACTGATCTGGGTTTTGCTTTGTGATATAAAGATTTCTGGAAGCTGGTT
>NW_008333374.1:694651-703022 GCF_000622305.1 Nannospalax galili
GTTCCAAATTGAGTCTTGTTCAACTTGGTTTGAGGAATGGGCGTGATATTTAAAAATATATGAGACAGAGTTAGGTGTGGTGGTTCATGGACTCACAGCACTTGGGGGCTGAGGCAAAAGGTTTGAGAGGGAGTTCAAGGTCAGCCTGGGCTACACAAGGAAATCCTTTCTCAAAAAAGAAAGGTGAGACAAAGACTGAACATTTTTCATAAAACAGATAATCATCCCTGGTATATTCTGACGGTCTATCTTTAATTATGATATTTAAATAGAATCGATACTTGTATTACTATAGTGATGTTGTTGTACTGATCTGGGTTTTGCTTTGTGATATAAAGATTTCTGGAAGCTGGTTTTGCATTTAGGCAGCACATTCAGTGCCTCATACGTTTTTCCTTTATTGTTTCATTGGTTAATCCTATTGGTAGGAATAAAAAAAAGTTAGACCTCAAATTCGATTCAGTAATATGGGTATCAAAAAGAACAGAGGGGGTTGCTGGAGAGATTACTCAGCAGTTAACAACAGTTGCTGTTCTTCCAGAGGACCTAGGTTCGATTCCTAGCACCCATATGGTGGCTAACAACTGTCTGTAATTCCAGTTACAGGGGATCCAACATCTTCTTCTGGTCTCTGCGGGCATTGCACGAACGTGGTACACTTACATCCAAGCAGGCAAAACACTCATAAACATAAAACAAATAAAGCCTTTTTTTTTTCTTAAGAACACAGAGAGAAACCAGGCATGGTGGTGCACACCTTAAATCCTAGCACTGGGGAGGCAGAAACAGGTGGAGATCTCTGGGAGATTGAGGCCAGCCTGATCTATATAGCAAGTTCCAGGCTAACTCAGGATACAGGTCTCAAAACACTGAGAGAGAGAGAGAGAGAGAGAGAGAGAGAGAGAGAGAGAGAGAGACTGACTGAGTTGGCTCATGCCTATAATCCCAGCACTTCAGAGGACTGTTATGAGTTTGAAGTCAACCTGCAACAGAGTGAGTACCAGGTCAGCCTGTATAAAATAAGACTTGTCTAAAAAACAAACCCAAAACAAAAAACTGGATGTGATGGTACATGCCTTTAATCTTAGCACTCAGGAGGCAGAGGTGGTGAATCTCTGTGAGTTCCAGGCAAGCCTGGTCTACATAGTGAGTTCCTGGCAAGCCAGAACCCCATAGTGACACCCTGTCTCAAGAAAAACAAACAGATCCAAAACAGTAACAAAAACCAGAGAAGCAGTAGCCTTTTCCCACATATTTCTCTTCCAGTCTATTCTATCCTCTGCCTGGTCACAGGCTTTCCCCTAACCTGTGATTTCCTAACTCTACCCCTGAGGGAACACTGCAGATGATCCCTACTCTGAAGGTGGGGAGAATTTTTAGTTTTGTGCTTGAGACAGGGTCTCATTATGTAACCCATGCTGACTTCAAACTCATGATCCTCCTGCCTCAGCCTCCTGCGTGCTGAAATTACTGGTGCAAGTTTTCTTAGAGAAAGGAAACATTCTAAGAACAGTAAGTTAAGTTATAAGTCAGAAATCAGCAGCTCAGATGCTGCAGGTTGATTGGTTTGGGAAAGGAGTGGCACCAAATTACCCTTAAAAATGGGTTTTATTAGGAGTGCATGTGGGATGTGTGATTGGGCCTCGAAAAGCATGTGGTTTAGTCTGGCATGGTCTATGTTGTCTCCTGGCACTGCACAGAGCCAGGTACTAGATAGTACCAGAAACAACTTGCAGTTGCAAGGGAGAGGGACTGCATGCTACAGCACAGCAGGGCTTCTTATCTCAGACAGACAGTGAGCTGCCGGGGGTGCGGGGCTGGGGGTCAGGTGGCAGGGGTGGCCTAATTTCTGGGAGAGAGGGAAGGGCAGCTAGAGGGTCTGTGATCTAACAGTAGTGTCCCTACCCTTCCAAGGCAAAGTGCTGTTTGATCTGTTTCTGTCATCATTGCTCAGTGTGGAATGTCTTAGATTGCCCTGCCACAGCTGTAGGAAGAGACCACATAGGGCCTAGGGTGTCTCCAGCATCAGGGCTCAGGTGCAGAGGGGCCCTGGGAATACATACCTCTAAGGAAGCACTCTCTAGGGGGATATCCTTACCATGGGTAGACACCAAGGGGGAGGCAAGATGGGGTTTCCCATTCTTAGGGGGCTTTTCTTTACTCAGTGGGGGAGCCCCCTCACCTCCCTCTCCTCTTAGTCCCCTGAAAGCCCAATGTTATCCCCTGTCAACTGCCTTTGGCTTGTAGAGGTGCAATCCTTTTGAGTAGTCTCCACCTCTTGGTCATCAGTGGGCAAACCACACTAGTGGGGCAGCTGAGTCACCAGCACATGATGGTGGGCAGGAGGGGAGGGGCTGCCCCTCCACTGGGTGATGAGGTCATTTTCAGACCCCAGTACCTTCTTTCTACAATTGTGGCTTTCCCCCACTTCTTGTCTTTAAGAATTGTGTATCTGTGTTGGAGGAAGGATATTTCTGTTTGCAAACCTATCAGGATTGAAGGTTCATGTGTCTTCTACATGAGGGTATCTAATGTGTCCCTGGGTGTGGTGATGTGAGGAGTTAGAAAGCTCAGAAATGGAAATATTTAACGTTCAGAGGAGTAGAGGAACACAGCTTGCCATTTGCATTTTCCCTTTCGCTCTGACTCATCTTCCCCTATCCCCACCCCATTGCCCCCACCAGCAGCCTAACCCACCGGCACACCCTGTCTGATCTAGGAAGGGTTGACACCTGCCTGAGCTAGCCCAAGCTAGAATGAGAGGGAAGGCATCTTAGGTCTGCTGGGAGACAGTAGGAAGCCGGCCTGAACATTTTGGAGTCCTGGAGCCAAACAGAAAGGGGACCTTAGAGCCAGGAATTTGGGTCTAGAGGGTTACCAGGATCTAGGGGAAACCTATGGAGAACCAGACTGCATCTTGTCACTAGAGCAACCTATTAATGCCCGACTTGCTTATCTTCTAATTATTTATTGCATATATATGGCAGGCCAGGCACAATCCACATTTTGTTAAATGAATGAAAAATGTGCTGTAGGGTCAGATTGCAAGAACAGTAAAAGATAAAAGAAAAAGGATAAAGAAATGAGACTTGAAGGCTTTATTCCATCCTCAATTTAAGAGTGCTGAAGCTGAGTGTGGTGGCATTGGCTGAGGAAGGTTAATGGATATTTTGAGGCCATCCTGGGCTACCCAGGGAGACAATGTCTGAAAAAAGGAAGAAAGAAAAAAAAAAGTGCTGAACTGTGAAAAGAGGGGGAAACCTCCAGGGACCTTGACCCTATCCTGGGCTACCCAGGGAGACAATGTCTGAAAAAAGGAAGAAAGAAAAAAAAAAAGTGCTGAACTGTGAAAAGAGGGGGAAACCTCCAGGGACCTTGACCCTTTGCACAGAAAGTGAGAGAGAACCTGGGTCTTAATTTCAGAGAAATGTCATTTGTCATCAGCCCAGGAAAAGGAGACGTTCTCTCCAAAGACCACCACAGGCTTCCTGGGGTTGCCCCCTTTAGTGTTTGCTGGGAAGATCTGAGTCACACACACATACACACACACAGTCCTTGCTGTGGCCCAGATGACAAGGGTCAGCCTCATAAAGGAGGCACACTTAATATCACATTTCTGTCCTCTTATACTTCTGCAGCATTAGAAACAGTTCCAGCTACTCCCCCTGTACAGTCACCTCTGAGAAACAGAACTCAGACCATTTGAATGTGCTGTACCTAAAAACCACTTTCACATGCGTGCCCACTTCATCTTTAGCCCCCCTCCCAAACCAGATTATTGCTATTTGATGAATGAAGTGACTGGGGCTCAGAGATGGCTTGGCCAAGGTGACTCAATAGGGCAGAGATGAGACTCAGAACTCTGGTTATTCCAAAGTCTTTGTTACCACAGATTCACTTCTTCAACTAGAGGAGTTCATAAATGAAGCAGAGACAGGGTGAGGAAGCGGTCTGGGTTCTTAAAGTAGAGGGGCAGTCTCCCCTGTAGGCCTTGAGCAGAGCCAGGGGTATATAGCCACACCCCCTTGGGGGACTGTGGCAGACTGATACTTGGGACATCCAATGGAGGACTGAAGTCAGGGGCGGGGCTAGCTTGAGGGGGCAGCAGGAGCCCAACAGCACTATAGAGCATGCGGTGCCAGGAGGCAGCTCGAGGTGAGTGACTGCCTCCCCCCAGCTGAGGCTTTCTTCCTTTATTCCCCTCTTTCTGTCCATTCTTACCAACCTGTATCTGTCACCCCCAAAGTGGTCAAGTAATAATTCTCCCTCCTTAAGGTGTCCTTACTTAGGGAAGGTCTGCACTGGGGACTAGGCCTGAAAGGTGCCAAGACACTTGGCTATTTCTCTCTATATACTGGTCCCCAGTTTTCTGGGGAGCCTATGTGGTGGTTGTCAGCTCTTAATAGGCTTCACTTTTCGGCTTATGGAAAACAAAATCAAACCACCTCTTTATTCTCATTTTGAGAGCACAAAGCCTCCCCTTCTCCAGTCTCTGTTTCCTTTTTCCTGTGTCCTCAGGCGTCAAAGCCTTCTCTAAAACTCCTCTCTTGGACTTTTGCTTTCTCCACTCATTGGATGGGAATCTTTGGTCTCTTCCAGTTTCTTCTCTGAGGAGGTGTTCTAGAAGCTTCAGTTTCAAAGAGATGATGGAGTGATGCCCTAGAGTCTGCTCTCCTGCCGTGACCTGGCCTGTTGTCTGCCCGGGCTCCACGTTGGGGGAGGACCCACTAGCTTCTTTTTAAGCCCTCCCATGAAGCTTGCTCCATTCTTAAATACCAGGTTTTGTGTGGAATGAGGAAAGCCCAGCCTGCTCAGAGGTCTTTCTCTGCCAAAGGACCTGGAGAAGCAGAACCATCCTTTAAGACCCAGGTCACTGCCTAGACTGTCTTAAACCCACTCCTTGAGACTTTGTTAAACCGCCTGGCTCTTGCTCTAAGTCCTGAATTTCACCAAATTTGCCTTGTCTCACTACCACACCCTACAGCTGGCTCTTGGGTTAGTTTATTTGCTTCATTCAGGATCGACAGCTCCAGTCTAGACCCGGCAACCCACTCTTTCTCCCACTCTCTCCAGGCTGGAGAATATGTGGTTTCTTCCTCCCCATTGTGCCATGAACCCTCGACCTTGGCCTTTTGCTCAGAGCCTCTGAAACTGGTAGCCTGGCAAGGAGCAATGCCCCTGACTCCCACAAGACTAATCAGCCCCTATGGCTCTGATCGCTTGGTACAGTTAGCAGCCAGGCTCCGGCCAGCACTGTGTGATACTCTGATCACTGTAGGGGGCCAAGAGTTCCCTGCCCACAGTCTGGTGCTAGCTGGTGCCAGCCAGCAGCTGGGCTGCAGGGGCCGGTGGGCTCTGGTAGAAGGCATAAGCCCTTCTACCTTTGCCCAGCTTCTGACCTTTGTGTATGGAGAATGTGTAGAGCTGCAGCCTGAGGAACTGGGGACCCTAGAAGAGGCTGCCAGAGTCTTGGGGGTGCAGGCCCTGGAAGAGGCATGCCGGAGGGCTCGAAGGGACAAGGATGACGCTGAGCTGCACTCAATTCTAAAGAAGCATCAAGAGCTAGAAAAACCTATGAGGGGTTCTGAGAGAGGACTGGGGAGCCTTGGAGAGAAGATGCCCAAGAAGGACTTCAGAACTAGTGGGAGGGAACAGGAGAGGCTACATGAAGAGAGTCCTGGGATTACAGGGGTAAGGAGGAAGATGAGGTTAGAGGAGAAACTCAGCCCAGCTCCTGTTGACCTCAAGAGAGCAGAAGGGAAGCAAGGAGAGGTCATACAAGGTATAGAGAGCCCCAAGGGCTCTGAGGAAAGTCTGTGGAGGTTCCCTGGTCCCCTCCCCACAGCAGGTTACCTCCAAACTAGCCTCATTCCCAGGCCCTGGTGGGCTGAGGCCCCTTGGATGGGGGAAGGCCAACCTGCCCTGTGGAGCATCCTGTTGTGGCCGCCCAGATATGGCACCCCCTTCTCCCACAGCACCCCCATCACTGCAGCCTGGGAGGTCTGGCCTCAGGACCAGAGGTGAGTGAAGGACCTAGCAGACTGCCATTGGGAGGGAGTGGTCCAGGACAGGCAGCAGTGATGGGTGAAAGGGCGCAGCATCTCTTATCTCTAGGGTACACTTCCTGAGCTGGGGGTGAGAGACGATGTTTCCACCACAGGGAGGCCAGTGTTGGTCAGGTTCTCAGGCTTTGCCAAGGCTGTAATTCTTCCCCACCCTACTCCCAGGATCCCACTGGCCTTCAACCACCCCAAAGGGCTCTGGAGTCAGAACCAGTTGGCCTCCTCCAGCCCTACCCCAGGTAAGCCCCTCATTGTTTCTCAGCTTCTGCCCAGGGCATGGGTTCCAGGAGGCCAGCCCTTGAGCAGGGCCCCTACCTCACTCGGCTCCCTCCAGGATCCCTCCCCCAGGGTCCTTCACAACTCAGCCAGTGGGAGACAGAAGAGCCTGGGCAAGGGCACGCAGATAAGTAGGGCCAGCAGTACTCAGCCTCACGGAGGTTCCTAATTTCTTGCCCGGATGTTGTAGTTATTCGGCCTTGGGATTCGGGGCAAGCCTTTTTTTTTTTTTTTTTTCTTTTCACTTCTCCGTCCACACAGGCGCCCTGGCAACCTGTGTGAGTCAAGAGGGTACACCCGGCCGCCCATCTCGCCAGCTCTCTCCCTTTCCCCCTCCTGCTCGCTCTCGGCCCTATTCTTGCTCTGTCTGTGGAAAGAGGTTTTCACTCAAGCATCAGATGGAGACGCATTACCGAGTCCACACAGGTACAGGCGCCCTGCCCAGTGGGAAGTTGTCTTCTCAACTCCGCTCTCCCCGCCCCTCCCTCTCCCCCTTCGCTCGACTTAACCCTAGCTTGGCCAACCATCGCCCACTTCTCTGGCCCGTTAGGAGAGAAGCCCTTCTCCTGTGGCCTCTGTCCTCAGCGCTCCCGGGACTTCTCCGCCATGACCAAGCACCTGAGGACGCACGGGGCCGCTCCCTACCGCTGCCCTCTGTGCCGGGCAGGCTGCCCCAGCCTGGCCTCCATGCAGGCGCACATGCGCGGCCACTCGCCCAGCCAGCTGCCGCCCGGATGGACCATACGCTCCACCTTCCTCTACTCTTCCTCGAGGCCCACGAGAGCCTCGACCTCTCCCGGGAGTCCCACCTCCTCCTCCACCACCTGACCGGGTGTTGATAGCTCCTCTGCCTTGTCAAAAGTCCAGTCAAATGATGTAGGGCAAGCGGGCTCGGTCCCTGAGCCAGCCGCGCCGCCGCTCGGGGGGCCTGGCGAACTGGACTGCAGGAGGCTGAAGAACAGGCGCCAAGAGCCCTTCCCTCTCCGGATGATCGAGGGCTGCAGAAGTAAGAACACTCAAGTTTGAAGTCTGTGCGACTTAAGACTAACTGGGGACTATTCAACTGCATCACCATAATAAAGAGTTTTCTGTGCTATAAGGATGAGAAAGCCGTCTAGACTTCACTCGATCGCGCTGAGGGGTCCCCCATCCTGCCCCTGGTCCTGTAGCGGCCCCTGGTGGCCATTCACTCTCTAACCAGAGGGCCGGACACTTCATTTCCAGGAATTCCCTGTATTCCCCGGAGGCAGCCGGCTGCAAAGGCTCGGTGTCCGGGCGAACTTCATCACCCACAGGGAGGATGGGGCCCCAAGACACCAGTCCCTCCCGGAGCAATCTCCTCGCGGGGACTCTAGTTTGCATGCGCCCAGCCCAGGCTGGAGAGGAGCGCAGGCTCGGATCCTGGTTTCGGCTGCTGCCTCCTCTTCCCGAGCACAAGGGTAGCGAGACTAGCTCTCTCGCATCTCCCTTCTGCGCCGTGCAGTGCTGCTACCGGGTTGCACCTGGAACCGCGACTAACCAAGCGACGCCGTGCGTTCTCTCCAGCCCACGCCTCTCACACTCCCTAACTTCGTTTGCCGGTGTCGCTCGGGTTCCCAGGGTCGGAAGACCGCGGTACTCTGGGAATGGTAGTCCAGGCTGGCCGCCGCTGGTTCGGACTAGAACAATGGGAGGAGTCTGAGTCGAGGACCACACCTCCCCGAGACCAGGAACTGGCTTTCCGGGTGCTTGTTGCGGACCTCGTAGTCCCAGTTCTCGCGCCCTAGTTGTGGGCGGAAGGAACCGGGCGTCTGGACTACATTTCCCAGGGAACCTTGCGCCTTCCCTGTCCGGCCGAGACGCAGGGTCTGCACTTCAGGTGCGGTCTGAGGGTGACGGCCGACGGGCCTCGGACTCCTGCTCCCGTGGTGCCCCGCGCGTGGCCGGCCCACCGCCAGCTGCCGCCCGCCCCGCGGCGGCGCTGTTTGTTGTCGTGAGCCGCAGCCGCCCCGCTTCGCCCCTCCTCTCCTCCCCTCCCCCCCGGCCCTGCGCAC
>NW_008333374.1:703283-705739 GCF_000622305.1 Nannospalax galili
TTGCTGGGACTCCGCCGGGGCCTGCGCCGGCTCCGCCGCCTGTGGGCTGGCCCGCGCGTTCAGCGAGGCCGGGGCCGGGGCCGGGGCCGGGGCTGGGGCCTGAGCCGAGGCTGCGTGCAGGAGGAAGAGAGCAGTGACGGGGACTCCGACGAGGAGGTGAGGCGAACCGAAGCGTCTTCTGCGCCGGGTGGGGCGGAGGCTAGGGGCTTGCAGGGCTCGGGATGGCCCGGAAGGGTGGTGTGGACAAGTGGGATTCTCAGGGCTCCTGCGGAAGGAGGGAGCTCCTGGAAGCAAGCATGGAAGGAGATAGGCTGCGTGGAGCTTTGGGTGGATAGGGCCTCTGGAAGTGGGGAAAGAAACCCTGGCTGCAGCTAGACGTTTGGACTCGAGGCTAGTCGTGCTGGTGTCCTGAGCTGATCTTTCGTGGTAGCAAAGGTAGAGCAAAGAGAGGGGTGGATGAAGAGGCCAAGGGAATTGCATGCCCAACCAGAGGTGGTTGACAGTCAAGCACAAGCGTGGCTTTAGTGGACAAGACTAGAGCCTCCTGAGCTTGACCCTGCAGGCTGTCCTCCTGGGCCTCAGAACCTGCTATACATCCCTGGTTCCAGCTGCGGTCCCATTGCTCTTTGGATCGAAGTAGAGTGCTGGAGATTTCCTGCAGTACGGGCTGGAGAGGAATAGAATGAAGGCCGAGTTTTGAGGCTGGGCTGTCTTGAGTGCTGCAACTTATGATGTATTTCTCAGCCTTTTGGAAACGGGAGGAGGGTGTGGATTGTCTTGCTTAGGACAGGTAGTAGTTGTCTGAGGGTTCAGAGTGGATCCCAGTATGATAAACCATCTGCTCCACCCCTTCCATCCCCTCCTTGTTCCCATTCAGGAAATATCTATGGCCTGAAAAGGTGTAAATGGAGGCCCCACTTTCTTCTGAGTTGGAATTGGTCCTCATTATTAGGGCCTACTGCTTAATTTGAGGAGACTCAGAATGTTTTCTTCTGGACCAGCAAACCAGTGGTGGCTGTGTTGGTATGACCTGGCACTAGGGATGAGGTTCAAAAAAAGCCGCCTCTATCTCTGGAGAGAGAGACCATTTATTCCCCCTGACCTCAGTCTTTAAAATTCTTTGGTAAATAAGGAGTATGTTAAGAGGGAAGTTGGAGATAGTATCCTCAACACCTGAATCCCAAGTGGATTGCACTGACTGCTGTTTCTCCCCTTCATCCCTGGTCCCCTATATCAGGAGTTTCAGGGTTTTCATTCAGATGAAGAAGTGGCTCCCAGTTCCCTGCGCTCTGCACTCCGATCCCAGCGAGGTGAGTGGTGGGGAAATGCCATCTCTGTATAGGAATGTTATCCTTGCCCTTTGTATCAGCTCTTCCCTGCTCACCTAGTCTCCATCCATTACTGAGTGTGACCTCTGTTCAGAATCCAAGCCAGGTTGGGCTATAGGAAAACAGACAAATAAGATCCCACCCTTCTGGAGTGCTTTGCTCAGTCTACAGGGCCAGCTTGACAGGTCTGCCTACACCTATTCTCCTTTTAGGTCGAGCCCCCAGAGGTCGTGGGCGAAAGCATAAGACAACCCCCCTTCCTCCTCGACTAGCAGATGTGGCTCCTGTCCCCGCAAAGACCCCTGCTCGGAAACGGGGTGAGGAGGGCACAGAACGGATGGTGCAGGCACTGACTGAACTGCTCCGGCGGGCCCAGGCACCCCCAGCCCCCCGGAGTCGGACATGTGAACCCTCTGCTCCCCGACGGTCTCGGGGACGGCCCCCAGGACGGCCTTCAGGCCCCTGCCGGAAAAAGCAGCAAGCAGTAGTCGTAGCAGAAGCGGCTGTGACAATCCCTAACCCCGAGCCTCCACCTCCTGTGGTTCCAGTGAGACACCGAACTGGCAGCTGGAAGTGCAAGGAGGGACCAGGTCCGGGACCTGGGACCCCCAGACGTGGAGGACAGCCTGGGAGAGGAGGCCGTGGAGGCAGGGGCAGAGGCCGAGGTGGGATTCCCCTCATGATCAAGTTTGTTTCAAAGGCCAAAAAAATGAAGTCGGGACAATTATCTCTGGAACTAGAATCAGGTCAGGGTCAAGGTCAACATGAGGAAAGTTGGCAGGATGCCTCCCAAAGAAGAGTTGGAGCTGAACAGGAAGCGGACTCTTGTTGGAAGAAGCAGGAGCAGAAACTGGAAGAAGAGGGAGAAGAGGAGGAGGAGGGAGAAGAGGAAGAGGAAGAAGAGGAGGGAAAAGGCAAAGAAGAGGGAGAGAAGGAAGAAGACGAGGAGGAAAAAGCTGTGGCTGAGGAAGAGGTGATACTGGCCAAGGAGAAGGAAGAGGCAAAGCCACCATCACCACCCCGGACTCCTCCAGCTCCTTCACCTTCTCCTCCTCTTCCTTCTCTTCCTCCTCCTCCTCCTCTTCTCCCACCCCCTTCAACATCTCCACCCCCACCATCCCCTCCACC
>NW_008333374.1:706016-779848 GCF_000622305.1 Nannospalax galili
CCAGCATCCCCTCCCCCGCATCCAGCCCCAGAGAAGCAGGAAGAGTCCCCTCCTATAGTCCCAGTGACATGCTCCAGGAAGAGGGGCCGGCCCCCCCTGACTCCCAGCCAGCGGGCAGAGCGGGAAGCTGCTCGGGCAGGGCCAGAGGGCACCTTTTCTCCCACTCCGAATGCCAGCACCACCACAGGAGGCCCTCTGGAAGATAGCCCTACTGTGGCCCCCAAAAGTACTACCTTCCTGAAGAATATCCGACAATTTATTATGCCTGTAGTGAGTGCCCGCTCCTCCCGTGTCATCAAGACTCCCCGGCGATTTATGGATGAAGATCCTCCCAAACCTCCAAAGGTGGAGGTCTCACCTGTTTTTCGACCTCCCGTTGCAACCTCCCCACTTGCTCCCCAGGAAGCAGTGCCAGTCCCCTCTCCACCTCGCGTCCCAACCCCCCCATCTATCCCAGTCCCACTTCCTGAGAAGAGACGTTCCATTCTAAGGGAACCCACATTTCGTTGGACCTCACTAACCCGGGAGCTGCCACCTCCTCCTCCTGCTCCTCCACCAGCCTCATCTCCGCCAGCTTCATCCCCTCCACCTGCCCCTGCCACTCCCTCCCGGAGGCCCTTGCTCCTTCGGGCCCCTCAGTTTACCCCAAGTGAAGCTCACCTGAAGATCTATGAATCGGTGCTTACTCCTCCTCCTCTTGGGGTTCCTGAAGCCCCTGAGCCAGAGCCTCCTCCTGCTGATGACTCTCCAGCTGAGCCTGAGCCTCGGGCAGTGGGGCGGACCAACCACCTCAGCTTGCCTCGATTTGCCCCCGTGGTCACCACTCCCGTTAAGGTCGAGGTATGCCCCCATGGAGCTCCATCTTTGAGCAGCGGGCAGCAGCTTCAGACTCAGCTACAGCAGCCCCTGCAGGCCTTGCAGTCCCAGCTCCTGCCCCAGGCACTACCCCCACAGCAGCCACAAGTACACCCACACGTACAGCCACAGTTACAGCTGCAACCAGCTCCATCATCACAACACACACCACCTCTGGAAAAGGTCCGTGTTACAAGCATGGGTTCCCTGCCACTGTCTGGGGTGGAAGAAAAAATGTTCAGCCTTCTCAAGAGAGCTAAGGTGCAGCTATTCAAGATTGACCAGCAGCAGCAGCAGAAAGTGGCAGCTTCAATGCCGGTGAGCATGGTGCTTTGGCCAGGCCCCTGCAGCCAGTCCATGCAGCTGCCTCCCCAGACACTGTCCAGCAGGACCCTCAGGACTAGTTCTCCCTTTGTCTCCACCACCTGTTTCTTCCCTGGTCCCATCCCTTCCCTTTGCTATTGCCCTGCTCCCACATGTCCTCACATTGCAGCCCTTGACTCTGTTCATTCTCCTGCCAGCCAAGCCCTGCAATACAAATGGAGGAGTCTGTAGGGACGGTCAAGCAGACCCCAGACAGAGGCTCTGTCAAGTCTGAAGATGAATCCGTGGAAGCTAAGAGAGAGCGAGCTTCGGTATGCAGTGAGAAGGGGGTCCTCTGAAGAAGGCGGTCGTAGGACCACAGGGAGCAACTTCTTACACAGTTTCCTGTTTTATTTTGTTTTGTTTTTTCCTCTCCCAGGGCCCTGAGTCCCCTGTGCAAGGCCCTCGCATCAAACATGTTTGCCGTCATGCTGCTGTGGCTCTGGGTCAGGCTCGGGCCATGGTGCCTGAAGATGTCCCCCGCCTCAGTGCCCTTCCTCTCCGAGACCGGCAAGACCTTGCCACAGAGGGTAGGGGACTATGTAGTGGTGAGGCTTGACAGCAAATCAAGTCCGGGCATGAGCAAGAGCACTGGACAGCTGAGTGAAGGGATAGGATTAGGTGTAGGGGGTGAGTGGTTTGGAGTGCTATGAGGTCTTGGACAAAGAGGTTGGTTCAGTGTTGGGAGTGGAAGGGGACTAGGGACATGAGGTAGGTGGCTTTGTGGCTCTATCTGTACTCCCATCTGCTGCAATAGATACATCGTCAGCATCTGAGACTGAGAGTGTCCCATCCCGGTCCCAGCGGGAAAAGGTGGAATCTGCAGGGCCTGGGGGAGACTTGGAGCCTGCAGGGACTGCGGGGGCCCTGGCCCACACCCCCCGACGCCCACTGCCCTCCCACCACGGCAAGAAGATGAGAATGGCTCGTTGTGGGCATTGTCGGGGTTGCCTGCGTGTGCAGGACTGTGGGTCTTGTGTCAACTGCTTGGACAAACCCAAGTTTGGGGGCCCCAACACCAAGAAGCAGTGCTGTGTGTAAGTAGCTGGGGTGTGGCCTCTGTTCCCTCCTGGGGTGTCAGTTACCTGAGCCTCCTGGCCCAGCCCCTCTTCTGTCCAGCCAGAGCAGTGGGATTGGCATCCTTGTGGAGAGTTTCCTCTCTTCCCCCAGACCACCAGTCCCCTACCCTGGTGACGTGCTGCTCCCCTCCCCAGATACCGGAAGTGTGACAAAATAGAGGCTCGGAAGATGGAGCGGCTGGCAAAAAAAGGTAATGAGATGTGAAGAGCATTTCTTCACAAAACCTTAGGTAGATTAGTGGTGTGAAGGAAGCCGTGTTTTCTTTGCTCTCCCCTTTGCCTTTGCAGCCTGCACTTTAGTCCTTTTCCACCAAATGCCTGCATATCTTTCCTGCATTCCTTCTCTTGTGCTGCATTTCTTTCTGGCTTCCCTCTGTCCTGGTGTCCCATGTCCCTGGCTGAGTTCAAATCCTACTGAGTCCCCTGTCCCCACAGGCCGGACGATAGTGAAGACGCTGTTGCCCTGGGATTCCGATGAATCTCCTGAGGCCTCCCCTGGTCCTCCAGGCGCACGCCGGGGGGCGGGAGCTGGGGGGCCCCGGGAGGAGGTGGGAGCCACCCCCGGGCCCGAGGAGCAGGACTCCCTCCTACTGCAGCGCAAGTCAGCCCGACGCTGCGTCAAACAGCGGCCCTCCTATGATGTCTTCGAGGACTCAGACGACTCAGAGCCCGGGGGTCCTCCTGCTCCGAGACGTCGAACCCCCAGAGAACATGGTGCGAACCTTCTGATACTTCCTCTGACAAACAGTCGTCAGTCTTGTGCCTCTTTTTGGCAGTGCTGAGGGTGGAATCTAAGGCCATCGGTTTATTCAAGAGTGGTTGAAGGCAGAGGAGGAAGTCATTCAAGGGGGACGCAGAATTGGTGTTTGAGGTCCCCACTGAGCTAATTGAGCAAGGCCTAAGGGTCTTCCTTTTGAGCCTTAGTTAGGGAAAGCCCCGATAAATGTAGGTATTGTTTAGGGATTGTAGGTGAAGAGGGGTAAGGGGCATGGCAGGGAGGGAGGAACTGTACTGTTCTATGTCCTGCCTAGAGCTGCCAATGCTAGAACCTGAGGAGCAGAGCCGGCCCCGCAAACCCACCCTGCAGCCTGTGTTGCAGCTCAAGGCCCGAAGGCGCCTGGACAAGGTCAGCACGGCCCGCTCCGAGAACCCCAAGCCCTGTGTGAGGCATGGCTCCTGCTCTCCAGGAGCTACCTGGCAAGTCAGGGTGATGGGCACACCTGAGTGTTGTGGTGTGTCCTCACCAGAGGACAGGTCTTGAGGGATGAGGCAAGCCTTGCCTATCTGGAAAGCCAAGTGGGATCTGGGCAAAAGGCAGGGTCTGGCAGGCTGGGGGGACGGGCAGTGAGGAAAAGAGTCTGCAGAGGAGTGGAGCTAGCAGCTTTGACCACCCCATTTCCTTCCTTAGGATGCTTTAGCCCCTGGCCCCTTTGCCTCTTTTCCCAATGGCTGGACTGGAAAACAGAAGTCCCCTGATGGTGTGCACCGGGTCCGAGTAGATTTTAAGGTACAGCATTGTGGGCAGGTTGCAGAGCCTATAGTGGAAGAAACTTGATTAGTCAGAATAGCCAGGGCATTCAGGATGGATCTGACTTGTGTTTCTGGCTGCTTTCCAATCAATCCTGTGTCCATCCTCACAGGAGGATTGTGACCTTGAGAACGTCTGGCTGATGGGTGGTCTTAGTGTGCTCACTTCTGTGCCAGGGGGACCACCGATGGTGTGCCTGCTATGTGCTAGCAAAGGCCTCCACGAGGTTGGTGCACTTTGCCTTTTTTTCACAAGACAGCCCCTCCCCCAACTCCCCAAGGTCTGCCTCGGCCCTTCCTGACTGCCCGGGCCCTCCCAGCCAGGCTTGTCCTCTGACTTTCCAGCCTCACACTATCTGTCATTTCCTTGCTCCTCTCAGCTGGTCTTCTGCCAAGTCTGCTGTGACCCTTTCCACCCATTCTGCTTGGAGGAGACTGAGCGGCCCTTGCCACAGCATCATGATACCTGGTGCTGCCGCCGCTGCAAATTTTGCCATGTCTGTGGACGCAAAGGCCGAGGATCCAAGGTGTGGGCACTGGCCAGCCTAGGGCAGGAGGGGGTATCCTTATGCAGTATATTTTACATTACTTTTTCTTCCACCATCCCCCAGCACCTTCTGGAGTGTGAACGTTGCCGCCATGCTTACCACCCAGCCTGCCTGGGTCCCAGCTACCCAACCCGGGCTACTCGTAGACGACACCACTGGGTGAGAGATGTGCCCATATCTCTTACTTTGGCATTCAGTCATCCCATCCTTGGACTTAATGTGGGCCAAAGCTTGAATGGGAAGACTTGGGGATTGCTTTTGAGAATGTGATAAATGGCATTTCCTCTGCAGAAAACACACATAGTCAAGCTGTAGATGCAGAATTTGATGTTACGGATTCAGGGGCTCATGGGTTCAATATTCCCAAGCTCATGGTACTTTGCTTTGAGCTCAGGTCCATTTCTGCATCTCTTCCTCTTTCCATTCATCTTACCCACACATTTCTTGTATTGGTCCTTCTTCAGCTGTTTCTCTAGGCCCTTCTTCCCCATGTCCCCTTTGTACTTCAGCCTGATGTCCAGCTTTCTTCTAACATCACCCTGTTTCCTCAGATCTGTTCAGCCTGTGTGCGCTGTAAGAGCTGTGGGGCAACTCCAGGCAAGAACTGGGATGTCGAGTGGTCTGGAGATTACAGCCTCTGCCCCAGGTGCACCGAGCTCTATGAGAAAGGTGGGACCTGGCAGGAGAACAGGGCCTGGCGGGCTAAAGGGGAACAGGCCAGGTTCCTGACTGTAGAGTCCCACTCAAGACTTCCAGTTGTAAAAGTCAAGAAAGATAGTCTAGTGACTTACTACCTTCAAGCAGCTGAACTTTGCCTTTGATTCAAGGTATCCTTCAACTAAAGTCTTCCAGTATACATACAGTGGACATAGAACCACTCTTGAGAATTGTGGGAGTCAGGAATTTGGAAATGCACTCTCAGTCTCTAAGATCCTTCAGTGAGCCCCAAGTTTCCACTGGGCAGCTTGAAAACCTAGGCCTGCCTCCTCTGTTCAGCCAACACATTTAGCAAAGCTGTTTTTTGTTGACAGTGTTGGGACTACAGAGAGAGCAGGCTTTGTCCTCAGACTGAAGGGTGTAGTGGAGGTAGCTTATGCAGCTGTTTAAATGTGGTCAGTAATAGGGGCAGGAGTTAACCCTGGCCTCTCTGACTTCTGCCCCTTCCTTTTCCTTCCAGGAAACTACTGCCCAATTTGTACACGCTGCTATGAAGATAACGACTATGAAAGCAAGATGATGCAGTGCGCACAGTGTGACCACTGGGTGCATGCCAAGTGTGAGGGACTCTCAGGTGAGAAGGAGAGGACCTAGGGCACAAACTCAGCCCTGAGGGAACACTACCCCCACCAGAGATGCTTAGGAATTAAAGGTGGACCAACATCCTTGGCCTAGGGGCTCCTGGGAGCCCTTAAATCTTTCCAATCCATTCTTACCCAACTGTCTCCTTTCTTACCCAACTGTTGCAGATGAAGACTACGAGATCCTTTCTGGGCTGCCAGACTCAGTGCTGTACACATGTGGTCCGTGTGCTGGGGCGACACAACCCCGCTGGCGAGAGGCCCTAAGTGGGGCCCTACAGGGGGGCCTGCGCCAGGTGCTCCAGGGCCTGCTGAGCTCCAAGGCTGCGGGCCCACTGCTACTGTGCACCCAGGTCTGGAGGGCCCAGGAGGCAGGATGGGTGGGGCCAGGCTCAGCCCCAGCCCTGCTGACTTCCCCCATTTGCAGTGTGGGCAGGATGGGAAACAGCTACACCCAGGACCCTGTGATTTGCAAGCTGTGGGTCAGCGCTTTGAGGAAGGCCACTACAAATCTGTGGTGAGTGGGACATGGGGAGGAAGGAGCAGGTGGATGCCAAGAAGAGAGGGCATAGCGGGGCTTTGGGGCAGTCTCAGACCCTGAGAAACTCTTGTACAGCACAGTTTCATGGAAGACATGGTAGGCATCCTGATGAGGCACTCAGAAGAAGGAGAGACCCCAGAGCGCCGGGCTGGAGGTCAGATGAAGGGACTCCTATTGAAGGTACATGCTGGTGCATTGCCTGTAGGGTGATTGGGGGATGGGGCAGAAAAATGTATCCTTCAGATCCTGCCCCACCAACTCCTATGGGAGACCAGTTCTTATTCTGTTACCCTGCTTTCCAGCTGCTAGAGTCTGCATTCGGCTGGTTCGATGCCCGCGACCCCAAGTACTGGCGACGAAGTACCCGGCTACCAAAGTGAGCAAGACTGGGTAGCAGAAGGGGGACCAACAAGTGAGGGCAAAGACAAGGGTATCTGGGATTCCAGGGATCAGGCTAGGCTGAGGAGTAGGGTTCAGATCAAGACTGGAGATAAGGGTGGTGGAACCTGGGTGAGCCTCCCCTGTTCTTCTAGACTAGCAGAGGTGCAGGTGTGTAGTTGGCGCTCACTTTGTTTCTGCTTTCTTAAAGGCATCTGCGGGGGTGGGGGGGCTGGGCTGGGTAGGCACTGATGGGCCAGGTAGTCAGGATGGTGATGTGGAAGCCCAGGAAGCTGTAGGAGCCTAGGCCAAGCACCTGTTACAGTTTAAGGATCAAAGAAAGCTTCCTGGAAGAGATGACGTCTGAGCTGACAGGTGGAAGGAGACTGTTCCAAGAACATGGGGAACAGTGCATCATATGCTAAAAGTGCCTGACTTATCTGGGGGACTAAGAAAATTCACGTGGAAAGAGGTCTAAGAAGGGTGTCACAGCATGTTAAGACTGGTAATGGTGGGTAGGCTGCAGTTCATTTGCCTTTGTTGAGCACATCAGATGCCAACTCTGCTTGTCCACAGCGGAGTCCTCCCCAATGCGGTGTTGCCCCCATCTCTGGACCATGTCTATGCTCAGTGGAGACAGCAGGAATCAGAGACCCCAGAATCTGGACAGCCTCCAGGAGATCCCTCAGCAGGTATTGTGACTGGGAAGTGGGAGCTGGAACATGATTGGTGGGGCACTCTCCAGGTCTGATTTCTAGATTTCCCTTCCCAAACCCTTTGCAGTTGTCCAGAGCAAGGATCCAGCTGCTTTCTCACACCTGGATGATCCCCGCCAGTGTGCACTCTGTCTCAAATATGGGGATGCTGACTCCAAGGTAAGGGCCGCTGTGTGAAGGTCTAGGTTGTGGGGCCTGGTTCTTGGAATCATCCCCCTGCAAACCCCCACTACTTACTCTTCTGCCCCCAGGAGGCAGGGCGGCTCCTGTACATTGGGCAGAATGAGTGGACACATGTCAATTGTGCCATTTGGTCCGCTGAAGTGTTTGAGGAGAATGATGGCTCCCTCAAGAATGTTCATGCTGCTGTAGCACGAGGGAGACAGATGGTAAGGGCATGGGCCTGGAGAGGGGGCTGCCTTGGTCCCAGGTTAGTATCCCCTGCAGTGTGGAGACAGCTCTTATTTCACAGTGTCTGGGACATGTCCTTCCACTGCTGGTCCTAAGTAACCTTCATCTTGTGGTGCAGTGACTTGAACCTAGGGCCTGAGGCATACTAGGCAAGTGTTCTGTCTCTGAGCATTTTCTTTTTCTTGGAGACAAGGTCTCATTTTGTAACCCCTGGCTGGCCTGGAGCTCATAGCCCAGTCTTGCTTCAAACTCTTGATCCTCCTGTCTCTCCCTCTGAAGTGCTTGGATTTTAGGTGTGTGCCATCGTGCCTGGTTCCCCAGGTACCCTTTTTGGTCGTCCTAATACTCTAGCATTATGGTGATTGATAACACTTTTTCTTTGGTTATGATCTGGGCTTGAATCTCGGAAAATGGAAAGTGAGATATCTTGCCAATTGCACCTTTCTAGGACACCTTCTATACAATGCCCTCTCCCTCTTTATGTGGTCTCCTCACCCCAATGAAATCGGGGTCAGAATCCTCCCTCACTGTGGGCCTGGGCTGGGTCCTGCAGAGCACCCCATGCTCCCTCACAGGAGCTGGACAACAATGACTAACTAGAATAAAGCAGGCTTCCCGTAAGAATGGTTGGGAAATGGCAGTTGCCAGCCAGTAAGCTGTTGCTTTCTCCAGACTCTACTTCACAACTCTGGGATAGTTTAGGTGTGCACCTGGCCCTGGGCATAGCTAGTAGGTAGAGCTTTGGCTGTGTGGGGTGCTAGGCCAGTCTTATATATCAGTAACATCAGACTGTAGCCACTGTCCCCACACTTTTCACCTCAGCCTCCCCTTCCTCCCATAGCGCTGTGAGCTCTGCTTGAAGCCCGGAGCCACAGTGGGCTGCTGCCTGTCCTCGTGCCTCAGCAACTTCCACTTCATGTGTGCCCGGGCCAGCTACTGCATCTTCCAGGATGACAAGAAGGTTTTCTGCCAGAAACACACAGACCTCCTAGATGGCAAGGTGGGCCAGGATGCTAGGGGCACAGCTGCCCGTTCTCTTTGTCTTATAGGTTCCCCTGTGGTCCTGTAGGCCAAGCCCCTGACTAATAAGTCCTTACCTGCAGAGCTTTTCCCTCACTTTCCCCTGCCCTCTGCCAATCCAGCAACCCCATTTGCCTCCTGCTTCCCAGGAGATTGTGACCCCTGATGGTTTTGATGTTCTCCGCCGAGTCTATGTGGACTTTGAGGGTATCAACTTCAAGCGAAAGTTCTTGACTGGGCTTGAACCTGATGTCATCAATGTACTAATAGGTAAGCCACTTGCCCTTTTGCCTGCTGTTCTAACCTCACCTGACTACCACACCTCACTTCTCCTTTGTACTACAGGCTCAATCAGAATCGACTCCCTGGGCACCCTGTCTGATCTCTCAGACTGTGAGGGTCGGCTCTTCCCCATTGGCTATCAGTAAGCATTCCAGGGCTGATGAGGGGTAGGAGACTCCAGGGCTGGATGTTGTTTTTCAGGTTGTCCTAACCCCTTTGTTCTACGTGTCTGCTTGCCAGGTGCTCCCGTCTATACTGGAGCACAGTAGATGCTCGGAGGCGCTGCTGGTATCGGTGCCGAATTCTAGAGTATCGTCCGTGGGGACCAAGGGAGGAGCCGGTTCACCTGGAGGCTGCAGAGGAGAACCAGACCATTGTGCATAGCCCCACCCATTCTTCAGGTAGCACTTTGGTACTGTCCCATTGCCTTCCCAAATGCCGCCCTCCCCAAACTCTAACTCAGCTACCCCCATACCGTTCCTGCCTTGATAAACTCTAGGATGCTGCTATTCTTTTCCTTGTAATGACTGAGGCAGGTAGCTTAGTGGCCTTGTTGTATACCCCAGGTGCTGAACCTTCTCAAAAAGGGAAGGGAGAGCACAAGGCTATGAGCTTAAGTACAGTGGTGGACATCCATAGGGAACAAGAGTGTTCACAGCTGACTTCCTGAGAGCTGTGTCCTCCTGTAGTGTTTTATTGACCATCTTAAGGTCATGTTCAAGGAGGGTGGAGTGTCTCTACAGTAACAATAGTAGAGCCAAGATTAGGGTCTAGATCTGGTCACTTCTCTGGCTGCATCTTACCACACCATACGGAGGGACAGAGCTGAGAGCCAGATGCCACTTAGCAGAGAATGGGCTTGGAGGTCAGTAAAGAGAGAGGACATCATGGGCCACTTAGGGTGAGGAAGAGATGTTTATGGTAATAGCTTTTTTTTCCATATGGAAGAGAGGGAAGGAGAATGCATCCTTCCTGACTAGAGACTAAGAATATTGAGAGGGGGAGGAAAAGATGAGCTTGCAAAGCCTGGGTGGGGTTAGGTAAAGGAGAGTCTGGAGCCTCAACAGATATGTTTGATGGAGCAGGAGTGCACAGGACCAATAACAAAAGTGATAAGGCTGGCTATGCTAGACATAGGGCCTTGCTGGCAGCTCAGGGCACTTGGGGCTTGCCACAGAAGAGAAGTGGGCAGCAAGGGAGTAGAGAGACAGCCAAGGGTGGGTGGAAGAGTTCAGGAAGAACTGACCCAGGGCTATGTGGAACATTTTCAGATAGCCATAAATGGTCTGGGGCTCAGGTGATGGTTGGACATTAGTGTGTGTCTGGGCTCTAGAGGGCACAATTGAGTTGGAAGGACTTATGGCAGGAGTTTTTGGCACAGGACCCCCCCAACCCCCCAACCTTCCTTGATAATTCTCTTACCTCTTCAGAGCCCCTTAATCATGAGGACCTGCCAGATACAAATTCTCTGATCCCTGGAGCTCCTGAAAACTACTCGCCCATTCAGAATCTGGAACCCCTGCTTCGGCCAGATTCAAGCAGTGCTCCTCCTCTTACTCCCCGCTCCTTTTCAGGGGCTCGAATCAAAGTGCCCAACTACTCGCCATCTCGGAGGCCCTTAGGGGGTGTCTCCTTTGGCCCCCTGCCCTCCCCCGGTAAGTACATGGGAATGTCCTAGAGTGGGCAGAGCTGGGGAAGGTGGAGCTGCTGGCTGATACTGACCCTTTCTCTCATAGGAAGTCCATCTTCTCTGACGCACCACATCCCTACAGTGGGAGACCCGGACTTCCCAGCTCCCCCCAGGCGCTCCCGGCGTCCTAGCCCCTTGACCCCTAGACCGCCACCATCACGGCGGGCCTCCTCTCCTCTCAGAACTTCCCCTCAGCTCAGGGTGCCCCTGTCTACCTCAGTCACAGCCCTCACACCTACCTCAGGGGAGCTGGCTCCCCATGGCCTGGCCCCATCTCCTCTACCACCCCCTGAAGACCTGGGCCCAGACTTTGAAGACATGGAGGTGGTGTCAGGACTGAGTGCTGCTGACCTGGACTTTGCAGCCAGCCTGCTGGGGACTGAACCCTTCCAAGAAGAGATTGTGGCTGCAGGGGCAGTGGGGAACAGTCAGGGGGGCCCAGGAGACAGCTCAGAGGAGGAGGCCAGTCCTACTACCCACTACGTCCACTTCCCTGTGACGGTGGTGTCTGGCCCTGCCCTGGCCCCAAGTCCCCTCTCTGGAGTACCCCGAATTGAGCAGCTGGATGGAGTGGATGATGGCACCGACAGTGAGGCTGAGGCTGTGCAGCAACCCCGGGGACAGGGGACTCCTCCTTCAGGACCAGTTGTGGGCCGAGGTGGGGTCCTCGGTGCTGCAGGAGACAGAGCCCGACCTCCTGAAGACCTGCCTTCAGAAATTGTGGATTTTGTGTTGAAGAACCTAGGGGGTCCCGGGGAGGGAGCTGCTGGTCCCAGAGAGGAGTCACTTCCTATAGCACCTCCCTTGGCCAATGGCAGCCAGCCCTCCCAAGGCCTGCCCCCTAGCCCAGCTGACCCCACACGGACATTTGCCTGGCTCCCTGGGGCTCCAGGGGTCCGGGTGTTGAGCCTGGGCCCTGCTCCTGAGCCCCCTAAGCCTGCTACATCCAAGATCATCCTTGTCAATAAGTTGGGGCAAGTATTTGTGAAGATGGCTGGGGAAGGTGATCCTGTCCCACCTCCAGTAAAGCAGCCACCTCTACCCCCTATCATTCCTCCCACAACCCCCACTTCCTGGACTCTGCCCCCAGGACCCCTGCTCAGTGTATTGCCAGTGGTAGGGGTAGGAGTGGTTCGCCCTGCCCCACCTCCACCTCCGCCCCCACTCACTCTGGTGTTCAGCAGTGGGCCACCCAGCCCACCTCGCCAGGCCATCCGTGTCAAGAGAGTGTCCACTTTCTCTGGTCGTTCTCCGGCTCCTCCCCCAAACAAAGCCCCCCGGCTGGATGAAGATGGAGAGTCCTTGGAGGATACCCCTCAAATTCCAGGGATCAGTGGCAGTGGGTAAGTGTGGGTCTGAGGCTGGAGCAGCAAGCAGGGGAGGTGGACAGAAGGCATTTCAGCCCTTGATGCTTCCTTCCACTAGGTTTAGTCGCGTGCGCATGAAAACACCCACAGTACGTGGTATGATGGACCTGGACAATCCTGGGGAACCCCCTGGGGAGGAAAGCCCAGGGTGAGTGACCAGGTCCTCCTCCCCAGGGGCTCTGGGACCCCTAGCCTAGGGGAAACCTCCTGACAGGTCTCTCCTTGCAGGCCTTTCCAGGACCGGTACCCTTTACTGCCACTTCCAGAAGGTCCTCCCCGGTCTGCTGATGGCCCCTCAGACCTGCTGCTTGAGTCCCAGTGGCATCACTATTCAGGTAGAGACCAGCCTTTTCCTCTCACTGCTTCTTCCTGTGCTTAGCCTAATGGGTGACCAACAGAACCAGAATTTGTTCAGTCAGAAGCACAGTGTACTCCAGGGGATGAGTGCCTGAGCTCTCCCTCAACACCAGAAAACATAAAAACCAGTGCACACCCACTGGGTATAAGCCCACGGTTAGGTTGCTAGGGTCACTGAGCCATTCTTAGGGGAGCTCACGGCCTTGTGACAAAAACTGAAATGACATTCAAAAACAGGTTTAGTGATGCTTTCTTATAATCCCAGCACTCTAGTGCAGGTTGAGTCAGGATTGACTCAAATTCAATACCAGTCTGGGCTCCATAGTGAAGCCCTGACTCAAAACAAAAAGACAAAACTCTAAGAAAAAATACTTCAGCTCAGGCCAAGTGTGATGGTGCATGCCTTAATTCCAGCACTTTGAGAGGCAGAGGCAGGCGGATCTCTTGTGAGTTCAATGCCAGCTAGGTCTACATAATTAGTTCCAGGCCCTGTCTCAAAATAACAAACAAGAAACCCATTCAGCTCCATGTACAAGCTTGAATGGCAGGGCTTTGTGTAGTGATCCCAGGAGTTGGGGGGTTGGGGAGTGTCAGGGTCTCCCAGAGAATTACTACCTGGTAAAACCAAAAGGTTGTAGGGATCACCCAGGGAGGAGGGAGCCCCTAGGACCTCAGTGGGGGCAGGAACAGTGGGAAGATAGAAGCGAGTGGTGTTCCAGAGGCCAGAAAGGGAGTGGTCAGCAGTTCAGCTGCCACAGTGAGCCCCAGGCCAGGCCTGCTGGTCCAGGACTGGCAGAGTGCATGAGCAGGTGGCATGGGGTGGGTAGGATGTTTAAGATAGTGGTTGATGAGAAGCCAAAGTGGCACCTAGGCAGCTGGCCAAGAAGTTGAGCTAAGGATCAGGAGGAGGTGGGGCAGCAAGTCAGGGAGCTTGAGGCTATGAGGACTGTGACTGCAAAGCCAAGGTGAGGGGGAGGGTGGTAGTTGAGGGAAAGGGCATAGAAAAGATAGCATAGCACAGCACAGTGGTCTGCTTTGAGCAGGTGACTCCTGAGATGGAGGAAAGGAGGTCAGGCAGGGTCACAGGTGGGGTGTTTGAGTGATTTTGGATGCCAAATTTGGTGAGGCTGAAAGTGATGTTCTTGATTCCTGGGGTCAGTCAGTAGGGCAGCCAAATGAACTGGTGGCAGGCAACCTGCTTTGGGATTTGCAGCAGCTCAGCCCTACCTAGGTGTTTGGATTTTCTCAATATACAGAGCTGGGCCAGGAGCACTAAAGTAGAGCCAGGTAAACTAAGACTGCTTAACAGAGAGGTGGCATACAGGTCATAAGAAGGTGTGGCCATGATAGGCAGGTTCCTGCCCTTAGGGACCCAGACATGTAGGTTCTGCAGTGTTAGGTGCCCTGCAAGTTAGATGAGCAGTGTGAGAAGGAAAACTGGGAAAGGGCTCTTCGGTCAACCCTGTATGTTCAGGGGTCAAGTGAAGGGGAGACCAGGAAGAGAAGAGGTGGAAGAGTTTGTTTGTGGTGGGCCCTGCAGCCTGGGGATGATCCAGGTCCTGCAGCAAGGGTCAGGTTTAGTCTTGCTAGGGCTAGGGAGGGTGTGTGGGCAGGCTGACCCAGAGAAATGCTGTGGCAAGAGACTGACCATGTGGGTCCTGCCCTTCTAATTCATGTTTCACTTGTACTTTGTGTCCCACCCTTGCCGTGGATACAGTGGTCAGCTTCAGGGTATGCACTGTGGGTGCCCACAACAGCATTTTGCTGTCTAATCCCCACAGTCCTTAAAGCACTTCCTTCTGTGGCATCCAGGACCCCACATTCTCCTCTTAACCTTTAGAGGGTCATGCCTCTTTGTCCCAACCTTCAGTTTGTGTGTCCCAAGGCCTTGGCCTTGTGTTCTGTCTGGATCCTCCCACCTGCTCTCTTCTTCCTTCAAGGCGGATAGTCCTGTCTGCATTCTGATAGCCACCATGTTGCTCTCAACAGCCCAGCCTATTCCCTGGACTCGGGCTCCTGCTTTCTGCTGTTTCCTTGCCATTTCCACTGGCAAGTTGCAAGGGGAGAATCTCTAGAGAGCTCAAAGTCAGTCTGTCCCAAACAGTCCTTGACTTCACCCCAAAGTGTTCCTTCCTTATCCTCATGACAGCTGATGGCACTCTTACCTTTCCTCAAGACCCAAACATCAGGGTTGCCCTTGACCATTACTCTGTCACATGCACATCTGCTACATCAGGAATTCTGTCTGCTTTATCTTTAAAATCTATGAACCCTGGGCTGGAGAGATGGCTCAGCAGTTAAGAGCACTGGCTGTTCTTGCAGAGGACCCAGGTTTGGTTCCCAGCACCCACATGGCAGCTAACAACTGTAACTCCAGTTCCAGGGGATCTGACAGCCTCTTCTGATCTTCGAGGGCATTGCATGACATATATACATAAAAATAAAAATAATATTTTTTTTTTTTTGTCTTTTTGAGACAGGGTCTCCCTGTAGCCCCAGCTGTCTTGGAACTCACTATGTAGACCAGGCTGGCCTTGAACTCACAGAGATCCGCCTGCCTTCTGAGTGCTGGGATTAAAGGCGTGTGCCACCACGCCCAGCTATAAATAAATATTTTTAAATCTATGAACCCTGAAGATGACGCAGACTTAAAATCCCCAGCCACTTTGGAGGCTGAGGCAGGAGTTCAGGGCTAACCTGGGCAACATGGTGAAATCTTATTTGAATAAAATTGACTAATAAGTAAATAGCCCCAAGAAGTTCCTTAAATAGCTTATACTATAGAGTTTACTTAAATGTATCTGAGACTATACATTTTAATACCTAGAAAATTACCCTGTGTTGGGGCTGGGAGTGTAAATCAGTAGTAGAACATTTACCTAGCACATGCAAGGCCCCGGGTTCAATCCCTAATGCAAAAAAAGAAAATACTGCATATGATTTGTACTTACTGTAATTCCCCGGTACCTGTAATCTGTATGAAAAACAGAATAATGATGAGTAGATGGGTATGCATGGTAGGCTGAGTTTGGTGTAGCCTGCAGAGGCCAGCCTCTGTGCAGCTATTCTGTGCATGAAAAGTCCTGCAGAAAAGTTGCTGCAGGCCCCTTAGAATATCCATATCCATGCCATAGGACTCCCTAAGCAATTGGCGTGGGAGGAGGCCATTTGTCCCCCGTATATCTGCTTGCGCCTGGGGAAGGAGAAGAATGGTATCTGCTAGGACTAGGGGGCAATGGCCTTTGAGTCTAGGAAGATGATCCTTTCCTACTTTTACCTGCCCCTTGGAACCAGGTGAGGCCTCGAGCTCTGAGGAGGAGCCCCCATCCCCAGAGGACAAAGAAAACCAGGCTCCAAAACGAGCTGGCCCACACTTACGCTTTGAGATCAGCAGTGAGGATGGCTTCAGTGTGGAGGCTGAGAGCTTGGAGGGTGAGTTGGATGTAACAGTGGCAGGGAGGGAAAGTGTTTAGACCCTATCCTGACAGCTCTGGCCTCACTTCATTCCAGGGGCCTGGAGAACTCTGATTGAGAAAGTGCAAGAGGCCCGAGGGCATGCACGGCTCAGGCATCTCTCCTTTAGTGGTAAGGGGTATCCTCAGAAATGCTGGGGGCTGAGGTGATCTCCAAAGATGAGGTGGGCCCTCCACATGATTGCTGTGTTCTCATCTCCTCTCAGGAATGAGTGGGGCCAGGCTCCTGGGCATCCACCACGATGCTGTCATTTTCCTGGCAGAGCAGCTGCCTGGGGCCCAGCGCTGCCAACACTATAAGTTCCGCTACCACCAGCAGGGAGAGGGCCAGGAAGAGCCGCCTCTGAATCCCCATGGGGCTGCCCGTGCTGAGGTCTATCTCCGGTGAGAAGTTGGGGAGCCCTTGGGGGGAATGAAGTCTAGGAAGATTGAAACTGAGGCACTGGGAAACTCTTAAAGAGTTATCGTAGAGTTCACATCAGAAGTGGACCCCACCCATTTCCCATTTTGCTGTGCCAAAAATGGGCCCAGGTCAAAGAATAGGTAGGCAGCATCTCTTTGAAGGAAGGGCTGTGAGCCTCCTGCCTTCTTCCCACCTGTAGGAAGTGTACCTTTGACATGTTCAACTTCCTGGCCTCCCAGCACCGGGTGCTTCCTGAGGGGGCCACCTGTGATGAAGAAGAGGATGAGGTACAGCTTAGGTCTACCAGGTATGGAGAGCAGAGTGGGGTGCTGGATCTGATCTGAAAGGGTCCTAAAGAGGGTGACCAGTCCTGGATACCAGCCTTTGTGACATTGCTGTCCCCTACCAGACGTGCCACCAGTCTGGAGCTGCCCATGGCCATGCGCTTTCGCCACCTCAAAAAGACATCCAAAGAGGCTGTGGGTGTCTACAGGTTAGTGGGTTTGGGGGGGTGCCCCTTGGGTGGATGGACAGGTGCCATGGGTGGGGAGCAGCCTGCGCTGTCCTCCTGTCCTCTGAGTTCCCCTTGGTCTATTTTGCCCCGCAGATCAGCCATCCATGGGCGAGGCCTGTTCTGTAAACGTAACATCGATGCTGGTGAGATGGTCATTGAATACTCTGGCATTGTCATTCGCTCTGTGCTGACTGACAAGCGGGAGAAATTCTATGATGGAAAGGTGAGCGCCACAAGGTATGAGGTGCATGGATCAGGTCTGCCAGCGGGAGCAGAAACCTGACTCTTCCACTCCATCACTGTAGGGTATTGGGTGCTACATGTTCCGCATGGATGACTTTGATGTGGTGGATGCCACGATGCACGGCAATGCTGCCCGCTTCATCAACCACTCATGTGAGCCCAACTGCTTCTCTCGTGTCATCCACGTGGAAGGCCAGAAACACATTGTCATCTTTGCCCTTCGGCGCATCCTGCGAGGTGAGGAGCTCACCTATGACTACAAATTTCCCATCGAGGATGCCAGCAACAAGCTGCCCTGCAACTGTGGCGCCAAGCGCTGCCGTCGCTTCCTTAACTGAGGCCGTGGCTGCCCCAGACTCCTCATATGCCCACCACCATCTCACCCTGGCCTGTGACTCCCTAGTCTCTCAAAGTGTCTCACTCCCACCCTCCTGTTCATGGTGGATGTGGGCATGTAGTGGGGCAAGGGCCCTGCCTCCACCCCTCCAGCCCATCCAGCAATTGCCCCCTTCCTGTCCCGGGGACCCAGGATGTAGATATTGTATAAAAGTTTCTAAATCCCTTCTTTTCTATGCACTTTTTTATTTAAGAGGGTGGGGTTCCAGGTGGGAATCCCCCCACAATAAAGTCTGTCAATGTTTGGAGAGATGGTCTTCCCATTTGTTTTGGGTTTATTTTGGTCTTTTTGAGACAGGGTCTCCCTGTAGCCCCAGCTGTCCTGGAACTCACTATGTGGACCAGGCTGGCCTCAAACTCACAGAGATCTGCCTGCCTCTGCCTCCCGAGTGCTGGGATTAAAGGCGTGCACCACCATGCCCGGCTTTGTTTTTGTTTTTTGAAACAAAGATCCATTGGCTTCTGCTTCAGCAGTGCTGGGATTAAAGCATGTGCTACCACACCAACCCCATTTAAGTTTTTATGCACACACACATAGGCATGCCAAGTACCACAGCATGCCTGCCCAGGTCTTCTCATGTTTGGTGCTGGGGGGCCAGGTAGGAGCTCCCACTTTTCCATGCCCTACATCCACCCTTACCAAGAAAGCCATGGTGGTTGGTGAGGCCACCAGTCCAAAATAGAAGTAAATTGTTAAAGTGGGGAGGGGCTGGAGATATAGCTCAGTTAGTAGAGTGCTTGCCTAGCATGCAGGAGCCCCTGGGTTTGATCCACATAAACCAGCAAGGGCATGTGCACTTGAGATCCAAGCACTTGGGAGGTGGAGGCAGGAGGATCAGGAGCACAAAGTC
The DNA here is from genome assembly GCF_000622305.1 of Nannospalax galili. Lineage (NCBI taxonomy): Eukaryota > Metazoa > Chordata > Mammalia > Rodentia > Spalacidae > Nannospalax > Nannospalax galili. Next base: position 724,329 of record NW_008333374.1, read on the forward strand.
ACATTCAGCTACACAGGGTATTCAAGGCCAGCCTGGGTTACATGTGATTCTGTCTCAGGGATGGGGTTTGTGGAGGCTTCAGAGCAAGTGCTCTACAGTTTATACCTTCCTGCACAGCTGGGTGCAGGCAGATGAATCACCCCAAGGGTGGCAAGGTGACTCCTAGACATTAGGGCCAGATCTCCCATACATGGTCTTGTGCATAGGGAAGGGGAAGGGATGGCTGTTGGTTCTTGGCCCAACTGGGATTGTATTTCACGAAGACCCCTTTAACGACCATAGGTTGCAGGCATTTGCTTCAAAGGAAGCTTTATTAGTAAGTCCCAGCAAACCCTGGCTCAGCCAAGCTTGGCTAACAACTGTAGGGCATCTGCTCGCCCTAATTGGACCAGGTGTGTGCCAAGCTGGCCTAGAGTGGCAGATGGCTCCCTTGCCACCACCATTTCAATTAGGGCCCGCAAGGGTGAGCGACTGGGCCGCAGTGAGTAGGCAAAGGTGGACCAGGTGGCAGGCAGCCCGTATCTTGCAGCCAGGTGTCGGGTGGTACCATAGGCCATGCTCCCACTAGGCCCTGGCTCTGGATCCAGCAGCATAATCAGCTCCTCTAGAACCTCCAGTTCATCCAAGAGATGAGACGGGCTGTGAGGCCAGGCCATGGAGTTCTGGAAGACCAGAGAGGAGTGAGAGCGATGAGGACAGCCTTCCAGATCACCTTCCTCCCTGGGCACAGCAGTCCCCTACTAACCTCTGCTTGAGAGTCGCAGCAGAGGTGCCTTGCCTGTGTTGCCCAATACCTCCAGGGTGTCTGGGAAAGGTGTGTGTGTGGAAGCATTTGGGGTCTCCAAAAGCCAAGCCAGGATGGGGATGGGAATGGGCTTTTCTCTTCAACAAAGAGGATAAAACCACTGCCAAGATCAGGAACAGCACCAAGAACAGGGTCAGCACCAAGGGCAGGACAAAGCTTGGCATGGAGACCTCATTCTTGGTTGTCTTCCAGACACTGGAACTCCCTGGTGAGCTAGAGACTCCAGCTTCAGTTGCCAGGGGATAGACATCCTTGGGAGGGACTGGCTTCTGGGAACAGAGGTTTGGGAGTCAAACTTGAGGCCAGTCCCTCTCTCCTGGCCCATCAGTCCAGGCTTCCCATCCTTTAAACGGAACTACCCTCTCTTCCCCCCTCACCCACCCCATTAAGGCACTCCTTGGGATTCTGCTGTGGCTCCCCAGTCTCTTCAACAAGGCTACCCATGGACCCAGGCCTTGCTCACTGAGCCCCCAGTATCTCCCAGCCACAGCTGGCAAGCCCTGGCCCAGGCCCCTGGAGTCTAGCACCTTTCTACAGTGTTTTGGGGTTCTAACGTGGATCTCTGTGCGAGGGGGTGCTGTGGCTCCACTGCCACACTGGCTACATAACTCTGTGCCATTGGGGTTGCAATAGCCAGGAGAACACTTTTTGAATGGGTGTGCTACAGTGTCGCCGAAGTCATTGAGCCCGCAGTTTTCCAGAAACTCGTAGTCTACTGGGAGAAATGGGCTCCAGAGATGCTGCATAAACCAGCCAAACCCTTTCTCTAGTCCCACTTGACCATACTCTGTGGGTGCGCACACGCACATGCACACGCACACACACGCACGCACACACACACACACACACACACACACACAAAATCAGCATGAAGCCCCACCCCTTCCCCCACCCACTCTGCACCAAGCACCACCCACACTGTAAAAATCTATCTAAAACCACCCACTCCTCCAGCCACTACAAGTTCCAAGTCCTCTTTTGTGTCCCTATCCTACCAATCCCTTTCCACCCCGGCTGAGCCCAGCACCCCAACTCCCTAAAGCAAGCCTTCCATGACTTTCTGTGCCCCTTCTCTTGCCCAGATTTACACATACACCCAGTCCCTGCTGCTCACCGGGGCAGGGAGGAGGCCCGAAGCGCTGCAGGCAGCTGCCACAGCACCTGTTGTCAGGGTTCCAGTACTCCACGCGGCCGCAGTACTGAGAGACTTTGAGTGATGCAGCCTGGGTCAGAAACAGTGCCACTGCTGCCGCCTTCAGGAGGGGGCATCTGGGCCTCATCTGGGTGGAGCCTGCAGCCTGAAGGCTGTGACCACAGGACTTCAACACGACTCCAACACTTTCCAAGAGAGCCGAGGCAGAGGGAAGTAGTGGATGTGGGAGTGCAGAATTCCAAGGCCTCTTTGGAGCTGGTCTACTTCCTGCCCAACTCCTGACCCACAAGGCCTCATGATGCTTAAGGAAAACTTGATCTAGGAGGCCAGATTTATATCTCATATCCTCCCATACCCACCCTCCCCTTTCCATCTCTAAAATGGAATAACAGCATCTGTCTGTTGCAGAGGACTCAGAACTATGCAAAGTAAAGTGCCAAGCCAGGCCTAGTAGGCTGAGACCTAGACAGATAAGGAGTAGGGAGGGGGAGAGGGAGGGGAGGGGGGGAGGGAGAGGGAGAGGGAGGATCTATTTTAAGCAGCGAGGCACCTGACATATAGTAAGCTCAATTTAAATCTATTTAAGGTTAAGTATTAGTGACTTCTAGCTCAGGGTGGTAGTGGGCTTCAAGTATTAGGCCCTAACTCACTGGGGGCTCTCACCGGCACCCAACCACCCCCTTTCCCTTCCCCTCTTAATCTCCATCTCTCTGTAAGGCATTCGCCAACCTGCCACAAACAGGAACCTCCCCTTAGAAGGAGGCTTGAATAGACACACTGAAATTTCAGGCAAAGGCAGTCCCAACCTACCAGTACAGACCTGGACCCCAAGCCTCCTTCGCAGCTGGTTCCAAGTGGCTCTGTGGAGCCTGTGGTTGAAGCGCAAAGGAACTGTTCTTTTTCTTAGATGTGGGGGTGGAAGGAAACCACAGGCCCTGGTTAGACAAACTTAAGCTTTATTAGGGGAAGGGTGGTAGAGGAGGCTTCTGTGTTGAACAGATTACATTACAGAGCTGTGAAGCCTGGGCATGACAGAGCTGGAGGAAGGGGGCTTTGAGAAGGATCTTGGCCAGTATGTCTACACCCGTGGGTGAAGAACAAGAGCACCCATCTCAAAAGCGGCCATGCCGGTGGTCTGGGGAACGCCGTCGGTTCCTTTCTCGGGGACGGTGGCCTGTATGGGACCTTGGGGGTGACCTGGGCAGTGGAGAAGGAGTGAACAGAGATGGGTAACAACAGTTAGGAGTGGAGTCGAGATTTTCCAGGCCTGCCTTTCAGCAGTATGAAGGGTGTTAATGAAACTGGGCTCCAGGAAGTCATCTCAAGATAGGTACTCCAGGATGGGGATTCACTTGGGTTTGGGGTTCACGTTGGTTTGAGCACTGAGACTAACATGCTCATCTCCAGACAGAGACTGGGACTATTCTTAGGGCACAAGGGTCTTGGGATGGAATGACTAGGAATCAGGATCAGGCTCTTCTCCAGATATAGGGGCTTTAGGGTCTAAGAAATCTTGGCAGGCTGGGCCTGAGATACCTGTGTCTGGGTCCCCGTCCATAGAGCTGCCGACGGAGATTCCTGGATATTGGTCGCAGGTGCATAAAGTTACAGAAGCCACCTCTCGTGCACTCCCTGAGGACAGACGGAGGAGGCCATTGTCACTAACAACCCCTTACTAAACACTCAAGCATCTGGGACTCCAAGTGCCCATTGCACCGGAGCACTACATACCCCATCTCATACTGCCGGCAGCATGACTCCCGGAAGTCAGTGACAGGAGACAGCTCAGCGTGCACAGCCTGTCCGTTGAACCAGCGGTTATTGAGTTCAGCCACAGCCCGCTCTGCATCCTCCTCTCGCCGGAACTGAGGGGAAAGTGGGTGACTGTGGGCTGTGGAATTCAAGATCTTCAGGGGACTAGTCACCTCTGAAGCTGGACTGGATTTAGTGATGGCTCTCAGTTTGTGAGGTCTCAAAGGTGGCTATCAGGCATCGAAATGGCTTGTACTCCTGGGCTCTAAGCAGGGGGCAGGCAGCAAGCACCTTAACATAGACATTGCCAACGAGGTGGTCCCCGAGGTTGTCACACACATTCATCTCTTCAATCTCGCCATACTTCTCTTGCAGTTCTGTGAACACTTCCTACCGAAGATGGGCAGGAACTTAGCTAGGCGGCTAGCACACAGGATACCCAGCTATCCCGGCAACGCTCACCTCAAAGAAGTTATCATAGTGTTCCTGCACCTCCACGTCGCTCACGTGACCTGGAGGAGGGATGCAGGGTGGAATCAGGGTATCATAGCCTGCTTGGCAGGCTGTCCACCCTGGCCCCTGCACCGCCTGGTCTCTTACTCACAATGTGATCCATCGGCGGTTTGGGCCGTATTCTGTGGATTCCGGTACAGGTTGAGCAGCACTATGGTCTGAACAAAATTTAAAAGGGACCTGAGCTGCATGCAGAGTGGCTATGAGGTTGGAGAGTAAGGTGTGAACCAGAGGTGCATAAGTTTATCAGTAATGCTTGTCCTTAAGAAAGTACCAGGCTAGGCTGGGCATTGCGGCGCACACCTTTAATCCCAGCCCTTGGGAGGCAGACGCAGGGGTATTTCTCTTAGTTCGAGGCCAGCCTGGTCTAGACGTGAGTTCCAGGTCAGCTGGAGCTACAGGGAGACCTTGTCTCAAAAAAAATTAAAAAGAGGGGGAAAAAAAAGAGCTAGGACATCCACAGCTGGGGTGCCACATGCTTTGCAAGCCGGGAGTGATGGCATATGCCTGTAGTCCCAGCATTTGGGAGGCAGAGGCAGGAGGATCTTTGTGAGTTCAAGGCCAGCCTGGTCTATATAGTTCCAGGCCACCTGGGGCCAGAGAGGAGAGACAGAGGCAGACAGAGAGACAGAGAAACAGAGAGACAGAGAGAGAGGAGAGGGGGAGAGAGGGGAAGGGAGAAGGGAGAGGGTAGAGGGAGAGAGAGGAAGGAAAAGGGAGGGGGAGAGAGAGGGAGGGAGAGGGAGGGACGGAGGGGGAGAGGGAGAGACAGGGAGGGAGGGAGGGAGGGAGGGAGAACCAGGGAAGGTGTCCCGGCCGAAGGGCGTGGCCTGTACACACGGGAGGCGTGGCCGAGTCCCGGACATGACTCTACCCAGCGAGCCAGGTCAGAAAGCAGCGGGTAGGATTGGTCTTAGAAATCCGGAAGAGGCGGGACCCAAGGATGATGGACAGCAAAAGAGGAACCTCGAGGAGGCTTTAACGGGGGGGCGGGGGTTTCTCACCTGGCTGAAAGTCGGTTTGTTGTGAAGTCGGGAGCACCGGTCTCCGTGCCGGCAGGCCCCAATCTTAAAGTAAAAAGAGCAGTTAACCCTGGAAGAGGTGCAAAGACAGAGGTAAACTGGGGGCCGGGAAGGCCGGACACCCCAGGAACCGCCCTGAGCCGCCCAGCCCCCAGGGACCCATGAGCCTCGGCTCCCCAAGAGGCCATTCTCACTTGTCCTTCTCAGTCCCGAATATCGAAGCTAAGTATTCTGCCATTTTCCCCCCAACACGCGAACGCGCCTGCTCCTGACGTCACTTCCGTTGCTTAGGAGCGTCGGGAAGTGTAGTTCTACGCTGCCTCTAGGGGCAGCGCTCGCGCACTACTGCGCATGCGTATTAGTGGTCTGCGTCTTCCCATACGATCATGTTCGGGCGTTTCCTCGTAGCGCATGCGTACAACATTTACCTCGCCAAAAAGAGAAAAAAAAAAAGACTACAAACTCCACAGAAACTTGCGGCATCACGCGCAAACGTCCCTAGATACAAAATAGCCAAGATATCCGAAGCAGACGGGATAAGCTCCACTGGTGATTTGGGAGGGTCGTTTCCCGCCCTAATTAATGTATGGAACTTCCTTGTTAACCCGGCCCCCTTGTTAGCGACAGTGGACGTACCCTTCTTTTAGCAAGCCCTCCCAATTTATCTAGTTTGTCGTAACAGGGGCGTGTTGTTCGTGGTCCTGCATCTGTCATCTACGTAGGTCTTGCTCGGCAGACCCGGGTCTAGCGCAACTATGAACTTGGAGCGGGTGTCCAATGAGGAGAAGCTGAACCTGTGCCGGAAGTACTACCTGGGTGAGGCTGATCACCTAGGGTGAGGGAACTGGGATAGACCGTTCTTGAGGCCGAAGGGCCTCTGGGTCTGGTTTCTTAGGGCCTGGATTCGTGAGTCTGAGGGCTAAAGCAGCTGAAAACGTAGACTCGTCAGTCTGAGAGACGCGGCCTCAACTTCTGGGTCCTAAGAGGAGACTGGATTTCTTGGTGGGGGGAGGGTAAGATTACTTGATCCGTAGCTAAGTACCAGAACCCTGATCCCCTGATAGCAGAGCTCTCCAATTAAACTTGAGTGTGGGAGAGAATCTTCCAAATGGGCCTTCTAGCAGAGAAGTGGAAAAGATTCTCTTTGCCATTTGACCAAGTGTGAGTTGTGTTTTTTTTTTTTAATTCCCCTCCCTAGGTGGATTTGCGTTCCTGCCTTTTCTCTGGTTGGTCAACATTTTCTGGTTCTTCAGAGAGGCCTTCCTTGCCCCTGCCTACACGGAACAGAGCCAAATCAAAGGCTGTGAGTCTAGGGCACCAACGAAGGAAGGCCAACCGATGGTGGGGAAGGATGATGGACGCTCCAGAATTCTGGGGCTCTGTGGTAGAAAAGAAAGGGCTGATCTAGGGTACTCTAGAGAGAGACCTTGGAGGCCAACTCTCCCTGCTCTTGTTCTTCATTATAGATGTCTGGCGTTCAGCTGTGGGCTTCCTCTTCTGGGTGATTGTCCTCACCACCTGGATCACCATCTTCCAGATCTACCGGCCCCGCTGGGGTGCCCTTGGGGACTACCTCTCTTTCACCATACCCCTGGGCACTCCCTGACAACTTCTTCACAGGCTGGTGACACTGACACACTCTTTCTCCCAGGATGGGCTTCTCTACTCTAAGCTTGCTCTCAAACCCTGAAGACTGTCCCCCATTTCCCATCTGCCCCAATAAAAGACCTTTTCAGTACTGACTTCTTTGGATCTTTTTGGAGATGGAAGCATAAAATGATTGTTAACTTTCAAAAACATTACTGGACGTGGTGGCACATGCCTTTAGTCCCAGTGCTCAGAAGGCAGAGGCAGATGGATCCCTGTGAGATTGAGGTCAGCCTGCCTGGTCTAGTGCCAAGCCAGCTGGGGCTACACGGAGACCTTGTCTCAGACGAAAAAAAAACAACAACAAAAAAAAACCCAAAAACCTCCAAAACATTTAGTGAGCATAAGAAATTTTGTGCTAGTCTTAGTACTTCACACATTTTATGAATTTTTTTTTTCATTCTGAAACAGGAATTTTTCTGCTAAGGAACCCTGTCTTAAGAAGAAGAATGCTTCCTAGGGGCTGCTGTCCTGTACTGGTAGTTGAGGATTTAAAAATAAAACTTTCCTAAGCCGGATGTGGTGGTGCATGCCTTTAATCCCAGCACTCAGGAGGCAGAGACAGGCAGATCTCTGTGAGTTCAAGGCCAGCCTGATCTACATAGTGAGTTCCAGGACAGCTGGAGCTACAGGGAGACCCTGTCTCAAAAAGACCAAAAAAAAAAAAAAAGACTTTCCTAAGTGGGATGTAGTTCAGTATACAGCATTTGCTCAACATGTGGAAAAGCCCTGGGTATGATTCCCAAACAAGATGTTACTTTGTTATCTAGGGCTTTGTATTCTTTTTTTAATTTAATTTTTAACATTTTTATTTTATGTGTATGCATGTATTGCCTGCATGTAGGTAAGTGCACCTGTGTGGTGCAGTGCCCACGGAGGTCAGAAGAGGCTGTCGGATTCCCTGGGACTCAAGTTACGGACAGTTGTTAGCTGCCATGTAGGTTCTGGGATTCAAACCCAAGTCTTCTGCAAGAACAACCAGTGTTCTTAACCGCTGACCCATCTCTCCAGGCCCTAGGGTTTTGTATTCTTATATACAGTACATATCACAATGCTGCCTAGGAAGGATTCATCTCTCAGAGAAGCTTGACTTTGTATTTAAAAGTTCGTCAGGGGAGCTGGTGAAATGGCTTAATGGGTAAAGGCACTTGCTGCCAAGTCTAACCTGAATTTGATCCCTGGAACCCACATGGTAGAAGGAGAGAACTAAATTCCACAAATCATCCTCTAACTTCTACATATGTGCTGTGGCAGGTGCAGGTGTGTACCCTTAAACACATACACACAATAAATAAACGTAAAAAAACCCCAGCAGAATGTGGTGTCTCATGATAGTAATCCCACAGTAGGAGGCTGAGGCAGGACTGCAGGGAGTTAGTTCAAAGCCAGCTTGAAGTTTCAGTGAGTTTCAGGCTAGTCTGGGCCAAAGTTAGACACTAGCACTAAAATAAATAAATAAATAAATAAGCAAATAATGCTAAAGTGATAAAAAAAAATTTTAATTCTCATCCCGATGACTAGTTCAAGGTATATTTTTGTGTTTGTGTTTGGTTTGTTTTTTGAGACAGGGTCTCATATGTACCCTCACTCAGGCTGACCTAGAACTCACTATGTAAACGAGGCTGACAGAGATCTATCTGCCTGCATGTGCTTCCCAAGTGCTGAGATTAAAAGAGAGAGCTGCCAGGCCCGGCACGAGGTATACTTTTGCTTCTATTACATTTCACTTAGAATTTTTTGGCTTATTTGTTTGTTGACCGTCTTCTGTCCTCTGAAAGAGGGCAAAGAGTTCTGTTTTGTTCACCACAGTGTCCCCGACGTCTGGATGAATGCCCAGCACGCTACTATTTGCTAAATGAACGAGGTTTTGCCTGAAAAGACAACAGCAGGTGGTTTGAGAGGACCCAGTCCAAGTCCAGATTAGTCGTCCTGTTAGGGACCAGACAGACTCCAGTTGGTTAAATCTCGTAAATAGGTAAATTGGCGTCACTAAGACCTAACACTACAAGTCCCAAGAAGCCTTGCGATGCTGGACCCTTTGTTTCCCAACGTGTCCCGCGCGGCTGGCGCAGGCGGCGTTACTAGGGCAGAGCCTCAGAAATGCGAACTACATCTCCCAGGAGGTGGTGGTAGGTTTGTTTCCGGAAACAAGGCCACAGGAAGGTGGGGCTTACGGCTGAGAGCCAACGATGGAGAGCAATGGACGAGATTGACGTCTGCACTAACCAGTGGGAGCTGGCGGCTGCCCAGAGGCCCGCCTGCAGAAGGGAAGGCGGGGAGGTGGTGGTGACCACTGCAGTCACGGCTGGACAGCGCCTAGGCCGCAGTCCCCGGTACCCAGGCTTACCTTTGCCCTTTCCTCTCCTGTCTCGAGTCTCGACTTGAACCCCGCTGCCTCTGGGTTTTTCTAACGCAGCTAGTCAGACCCGGACTCAAGTCATGCTCCCGGTGAAGGTAAAAGTGGAGAAATCAGGTGAGGACTGGGAGTCCAGGACACTGTGCTGATCCGTGTGTGGGAGGCCAGAGAGTCGGGGTTGCCGCGAAAAGGACTAGGCGAATCACCCCCTGGCCCATTGACAGTCTGCATGGAGCGTGTGCTGGCCACCTCCAGATGCTCCCGGTCTGTGCACGAAGTAGTTTGGGGTTCGTGTGTGTGTGTGTGTGTGTGTGTGTGTGTGTGTGTGTGTTGTTTTGTTTCGTTTGAGACAGGGTCTCCCTGCAGCCATAGCTTGCCTGGAACTCACCCGGCACGAAGTAGTTTTGAGATTGGTGTTGGTTAGGGAAGTGTGGTGGTGATAAATTGTGGGGGTCTGGAACCCCTAACCCCGAAAGAAAAGCCCTTTTCTTACTCTGCCTCAGTTTCCCCATTTCCAGTAGTGATCACGAGTCAGCAGTTGTGGTATGACCCTGACATATAGGGACTCAATCCTCAATAATTGCTATGTTCCAGTCACCCTAAGATGTAGGAAGTGTGATGGATGGGGAAACTGAGGCAGAGGAAGTCAGTTTAGGGTTGGATGTCAGAGCCAAATGGAACTTGGAGAAGAGCATAGTAAGGGCAGTGAGGAGGGGATGCCAAATCTAGAAAGAAGAGGTAATAAATAGTAAAATGATGATGTAAAGTGTTAGATGGAGTAAGTGCTAAGTAAAACAAAATAAGATAGAGGCTGCAGGTGCAGCTCAGTGCTAGATCCGTTGCCTAGCATGCACAAGGCCCAGGATTCCAACCCCAGCACCAAATCAATCAATCAGTCAAACCAGATGGGAAGGGAGGGGTGTAGCCTCTGTAGTCAGTTGCTGTGGAGGCTGAGACAGGACAATCATTTGAACTCAGGATTTCAGGGCCTGTTTGGGCAGCGTCTAGACACCCCACCTGTGAGCTCTAAACTGAAAAATATACAAGGCGGGGTGGGGGGGTTGGGGGGATGGAGGCAGAGAGGTGACAGGTGGAGAGGACAGATCTTGTGAGCCCAAGTGTTAAAAAAATATTTTTTTTATTTATTATTTTTATGTGTATGTGTGTATTGCCTGCATGTAGGTGAGCAAAACCGTGTTATGCAATGCCCGAGGAGGACAGAAGAGGCTGTCGGATCCCCTGGGACTGGAGTTACAGACAGTTGTTAGCTGCCATGTGGGTGCTGGGATTCAAACCTGGGTCTTCTGCAAGAATAGCCAGTGTTCTTAATCACTGAGCCCCCCAAGTGGGGACTTTTGATTTTTGCTTTGAGGGTAGCCTAGGGAGGTTTTGGAACCAAGGAATGAATTGGTAATGGTGCATCCCAAAACGCCAAAAATCAAAAACAACAACAACAAAAAACACATCTGAGTGGAAAAGTAGAGAAGGCCTAACCACAAATACACAAGTAAGGAAAGGGTAGGCCTGGTTATATCAAGCTTAGTAAAGACCCCACTGTCTGGGGGTGGGGCTGTGGAATCCAGGGTGGGTTCTGTGCTCAGGAAGATCAAAATCAGGCTTGGACCTGGTGGCACAGGCCTTTAATCCCAGCACTCGGGAGGCAGAGGCAAGGTGGATCTCTGAGTTCTAGGTCAGCCTGGTATACAAAGAGAGTTCCAGACCAGCCAAGGCTACATGTAAGACCCTGTGTTAAAAAAAAAAAAAAAAAAAAGTGGGCTTGGTGGTTTGGTTTTGGCTTTGTTTTGTTATTTAAGACAGGATTTCAAGCAGCTGAGGCTAACCTTGAACTCCTTGTACTCCTGTTCCTCCTGCATCAGCCTCCAGAGTGCTGGGATAACAGGTGTATGCCATTGTGCCCAGCTAGGCTTGGTTTTCTTTTGGGAAGGTTCTGTTGGCCACTTTGCAGAGAGTGGATCAGAAGGGGAGATTGAGTATAAGTGCTGGACAGGGAGGAAAGGGCAAGGTGGCAAGGGGGTAGTTGGCTAGATACTCAGGAGGCCAAGTGGACAGGCCCTTGGATCAGTGGACTGAGGCAGAATTCAGTGAAGGGCCTGCAGAAAGGTGCGACTAAGACATAGGCCAGTGCAGGCCAGTAGAAAGACCCGAAGGGTTGTCCATAGGAAGTATCCAGGTAATGGATCCTCAAGTTGGTGTTTGGAAGAGAAGCCAACAGAACAGAGCAGTGGCACAATCATCCCCTTGGCTCCTACCCAAGGCTCAGTTGCTCCAATTCTGTTTTCAGCTTCTCTCTCTCCACTGAGCAACACTGGGAATCCCTAAGGCTGCTTGCAGGGCACCTGGGCCAGGCCATAGCCTTGGGCCCCTACAGGGGGTGTGGGGTGTGTACCCAGAACTGACTCCTCACTTGGTACCTTTTGCCCCCAGAGATGGAGATGGCCAAAGCTCGGAACCAGCTGGATGCTGTTCTACAGTGTCTGCTAGAGAAGAGTCACATGGACAGGTTGGGATCTGGTCCAGCCTGGGCTCACAGGGCCTGGAACCTATTGAGTTGGACCCTCTCTGATTGTGAGGGTGGATCTTAATGGGAGCTGAGAAGCTGACATAGGGTGACAAGTGTTTAATGGGGATACCACTCAGTATCACTAGGAGGCTATAGCTTTTTTTTCTGTTCTCAGGGAACGTCTGGACGAAGAAGCTGGGAAAACCCCCTCGGATGCCCACAACAAGTAAGGTGTTTGAGGGATTTAGACTTAGGAGCTTGAATTGGGTAACTTCTTCCAAGTCCTGACCACTATGCCCTATGCTTGCTCCATCACAGCCCTAACCATTCTACATGGACAAAGACCTGTGGCATAAGTAGCTAGAGCCCCATGCTATGGGTGGGTCACAATGCCCAAGCAGTACAAGGATCCCAGGAACCCCTGTTTTGTTTGTTTTCAGTGCTAGGGATTGAACTCCAGGGCTTTTGTACATGCTAGGCCAATGTTCTACCACTGAACTATAACCCCAGATTTGGGGGTTGGGGGATGTTTGTTTTTGAGACAGGGTATCCCTGTAGCCCCAGCTGGCCTGGAACTCGCTTTGTAGACCAGGCTGACCTCAATCACATAGAGATCCACCTGCCTCTGCCTCCTGAGTGCTGGAGTAAAGGTGTCTGCCACCATGCCTAGCTTTTGTAGGGTTTTGAGCATTTGTTCAAGGCTTAGCCTGCTGACACCCTGTTTCTCCCTGCAGAGATTGCTCTACCACTGCTACTGGCAAAAGGTAAGGTGGCTGGGGCCCTAACCAGCTGACTGGTTCCCAGTCGCACACCCCAGGCCTAACACTCCCCTTCCCCACACAGGCCATCTGCCCGCTTCCCCCACCAGCGGAGGAAGAAGAGGAGAGAAATGGATGATGGGCTGGCCGAGGGGGGGACTCAGCGATCCAGTGAGTAGGCAGTGATCTGACAGGGTGGGCATGGAGCCAGGGATTACAGGAAAGACTCATTTACCTCCCACATCATTAACACAGACACATATGTGATCAAGCTGTTTGACCGGAGTGTGGACCTGGCCCAGTTCAGTGAGAACACACCGCTGTACCCTATCTGTCGAGCCTGGATGCGCAACAGTCCCTCTGTGCGAGAGCGAGACCGCTCACCCAGCTCACCATTGCCCCCACTGCCTGAGGATGAGGAGGTGGGATGGGTGGTGGGCCTGGGCCCAGCCATCTGGGAGGGTAATGAGTGGATAGGTTCAAAGGACTGCCCCCTCAGGTTAGTGGCAAACGCACTGTTTATGAGCCCCCCCTAAAGGAATATTAGGATCAAGTAGGACACAACAGCTATGTGCCCTTACGTTAAGGGTATGGACAGAGGTCCCTAGGCCAGACAGACATGGCTTCCTAGCCTGGGATGGGGCAGAGGGGGGCAGGGAATAGGGGTCCCCAAGAACTAAAGGGCTGAATATGATCTTCAGTGCAGTCAGTGCAGATAGATGTGGTTGGCAAGTGTGGCTTTGGTGAGCAGATGGGGACCCTGTAGGCTGGTTTAGGGTGGATAGGGGTTTGGAATTCATCTGACTGAGAGAGTAAACAAGGATCCTAGAACAGATATATGACTTGACCCTTTGATTGTGAAGGTAAGAGCAGACATGACCTCCTGGACAATTCCCTAAGGCAGGCAGTTTGACCCCCTGGGATGACAGATGTAGATGGGATTCCCTGGGCTGGGCAAAGGGAGACAAAGGTCCCTAGAAGAGGCCGACCCACCCTCCAGCTGGTAAAGGTATCTGTCTCCTGGCTAGGACTCCAAGCACAGGTTTCTGGGCAGATCCCTCATGCCTGTGTCACTGGGAAAGGCAGGAGGGATGACATGTACTCAACCTCTGTTCTCTCTTGGACCTTTGTGTCTCCAGGGTTCAGAGGTCACTAACAGCAAGAGTCGTGATGTGTACAAGCTGCCTCCACCCACAGCCCCTGGGCCACCTGGAGATCCCTGCAGATCCCGAATTCCATCCCCACTACAGCCTGAGACCCAGGGCACCCCTGATGATGAAGTAGGTCTATAAGGATGGCCTAGGGCTTCAGGCACTGTGGGTCCTGTCTGATCCATGGACACCCATTTGGGCCTCTCTATCCACACAGCCCTCCGAGCCTGAACCTTCTCCCTCCACACTCATCTATCGCAACATGCAGCGCTGGAAACGCATCCGCCAGAGGTGAATGTGTCCCATCCTCCCCCAAGCCCCCGAACACTCCCACATCATCTGTAGTAATTGCTGAATACTCCCTCTACCTCCCCAGGTGGAAAGAAGCATCTCATCGGAACCAGCTTCGCTACTCAGAAAGCATGAAAATCCTAAGGGAGATGTATGATCGGCAGTGATGTTCCCAGCTCCCCTACCCCAATAAACCTCCCCCCCAACCCACTCCAGCCTGTCCTTCCTGGCCCAGACATAAGGCAGCTTCTCTAATACATTTATTGGGGATTGAATGTAGGAAGGAGGGTATAAGGTGACAGGGGGAAGGTTGTGGGAATGCAAGTATAACTGGCTGGGATTTCAAGTCAGAAATGGACTGGGGGCTGGGGCATTAGGTTACAGGAAAAGGATCCAATCAGATCTTGGGACCAGGCCCAGAGTTCTGGGCTGGAAGGCCCATGCAGTCTGAGTCAGAGGGAATTGTGCCTGACAGGCCCTGAAGGGGCAGGGTTGTCTACACTATGCTCTGGTGTCAGTGGGGTGATGAGATGGAAATGGGATGTGGGATGTTCTCCTAGGAGTTAGAAAAACCGCACTAGGCAGCTTGAGTGCAAAACAAACCATCAAAGTGGGGTGGGTGATGATGGGAGGCTGAGGGGTGAGGGGAGTGCCTATATTGTAGTTAAGCAAGTGTTATGGGTGGGGTCTGGAAGCTGAAGGAGGGGTCAGGGAAGGTGTACAATGCACGGTTTGGTTAGGGTGGAAAGGTATGGGGTGGGGGAGGAGAGCTGGATCTGGGTAGGAGGAACTATCTTGAACGCGCTGGCTTCTGGCTTGGCGGTGGAGTCAGAATGGCTTTTTTAATAGAGAGCCTGAAGAGGCTTCCAGATTCAAGCATATCCGGACCCCTACTTGGCGGCGGGTGGTGACGGAAGTGGAGCCTGGGCCGATGCTGGTGCCGCCTGGATGGACAGGACACCCTCCGGGGACAGCGCTGAGGTCACAGCAGCAGGGTCCACGCCAGGAGGCAGGCGGTAGCGGCGGTGGAACTCACGCGCAATGAATCCGTGCTCATCCTGCAGGGGACAGGGGCTGATCCGGCCGGCTCCGCCCCCATCTCGCCCCGCCCCAGTAGGCCACGCCCTCCACCGGGCCCTGCCCAGCTTCTGACTTACTGGGCGCTCCTCGTGACGCGCATGCACCTCCACGTGGTCTCCAACCACCTTGACAGCGATTTCCTCCGGCGAGAAGTGCTTCACATCCAGCAGCACTGAGAAATGCCCGGGGTCCGTCGGAGCCTGCGAAGAGTTAGGGGTGGGGACTGTTGGGATGAGATCCAGCAAGACCCCACCTCCCGTCGATCCAGCTGCAGCTGACTGCTTCACTGCCTGGGCAGACTGTCCCCTTCCCTATCCGTCACCAGAATCTCTTCACCCACCGTATCTGGCATCCTCCTTCCCCTGAAGACACTGGAGTCACCTCTCCAGGACCTCCACACTCACAGGGTGACCAAGGCTGTACCTGTCCCTCACCCCCACCTCGTGTCACTGATTCCCAGGTCACCATGCCATCACCCCAGGGGCCCTCATTTCCCACCCTGCCAGCAATCACTTTGGCCATCCAGAGCCCTCCGATCATGAGACTTCCCGTGCCCTCTGCATTTATGGTTACCTTGTCCCTGCTTTAGAGAGCCCAGGAACCCCGTCATCAAATCACAGGATCCTTCGTGGTCCAGGGCCCTGCATCACCCACAGTTCAAACTGTGCCCCAATATATGACTTCCTGCTGTCCTTTCCCCCAGATTCCCAGGTCACCTGCCTCCTTCAGAGTCATCAAGACTCCCCAGAACGCCACCCAGTCCTTCCACCTTACCCCCCTCGAGCTATGAGACCCCCCCAGAGGGGGACAGGGAGCACCCCATTGCTTCAGTAACTAGGCCTCTGAGAATGCCACACTCAGGGGACTCTCAATGGTCCTTTGAGTGGCCGCACGGTCCACTAGGCTCACGCAGACATTTCCGTACCCCTGAACCCTATCTTGTTAATAGAGCTGTCCCTCCCGCAGTCCTGGCACCTGGGCTGTGGGCAGCGCCACACTGGGGGCGCGCAGGTAGTAGGGGGCAAGCGCAGCGGGGCAGAGCGAAGCCAGCTCGGCCTCCAGCAACCCCTCGCCGAAACGCTGGTCAAAGAGGCGTCCGGGCGCGGAAAACCCCGGCAACGGGGCCGAAGCGCGGCGCAGCCAAGAAGGCTGCACAGGCACCCGGATCTCCATCCTGCTCCGCCGCCGCCCTGGGCCCGCAGTACCCGGGTGTGTGCTGTCTCTGCTTTATACTGTGCCCTGTGCCAGCCCCTCTGCAGGCCTCCCGGGGACACTGGGACCCCGGCCAGGCTCGGCCATTAGTAGAGCCTTATTTAGAAACCTCAATAATGCCTTGGCCAGTTATTAAGCGCCTGCTGAATGCCTGGAAAAGGACACCAGGGAAATGTCATTATGTCTTTTCCATTTCCAGAAGGGGAAACTAAGGCTTAAGAGGCAGACCCTTATAGGTGGGGTGAACCATTGTGGCAGCTGGTACCCAGAGCCCCCGAGAAGTCCAAAGAGTTCTCAGGTCCCTTAATCCATTCCCGCCCCTCTGGCCGCTCTGAGGATGACGCACCGATCTTCGGAACAGAATTCCGGAGAATGCTGCACCCGTGCCAGGCTGTCAAGAGAACACAGAACAGGCAGACCCTACCCCCATCTTTAGACAGCCCTTGGGCCCAGACCCCAGAGTAGGTCGGGCCTAATTCTGTGCCTCTGACTCAGCCTCGGGTGCTCAGAGGCCAGGGGGCGTGAGCACAAACACTCCAGGTTGGCCCCCCGGGGGCCGCGTGCCGGGGCTAGAAATAGCTCGTTTTGATCCCGCTACCTGGGCCGGGAGCCCGGGCCTGGCAAGGAGTGCAACCAGCTGCTCTGCAGCAAGAGGGAAGTGGTTGGGTGACCATCAGGACCGGTTGGCCGACCCAACTGATAGATAGAGGCAGTTAGAGAGAAGACAGATTTCTCCGGTTGCCCTGCAACATGTAGAACAGTAGTTAGCTGGAGCCGGGTCTTAACTTCTGCAACCCTAGAGAACGGCAGTTGGAAGTCAGGACTACTGGAATAGCCAGGATTATTTGCTCACTTCCAAGCACAAACTCAGCTTCTGGTCCTTCCCAATGGTCTAGAATTCTGTCAATCACCGCCCACACTAAGATTGTCCAATCAAACACGCGTTCTCAGGCTGGCCAGCGCTACAGCCAATCACGAGACCATTTCCCGTTGGCCACTTTACAGCTACTTTTCTGTTCCTAGCTATCATTGGTCACCTTGGAGGCCGCTCTCCTGCGCGAGTTGCGCCCCCAGAAAGGGGCGGGGCTTGACGGAGCATAGCTAGGCGACCAAGATTCGCACAGAGCTGTCCCGCGAAGGGGCGGAGCAGGCGAGAGGATTGAGGTAGCTGACGGAAGGACTACGGTGAGGCTGGTCCCTTTTTCAGAGAGCACAGGAGGCCCGGGGAGGTCCAACCGTGAGGGCAACACAAGTTTATTAGGGTCTGGGGTCTCAGGCCCAAGCGCACTGAAACTACAACTCCCAAGATGCTGCACAGGTTTTGGCGCGCCAGCCGTTGACTTCACCACCCAGGGTGTCGCATATAATATCTTTTGTTCTCCCTTGATGGTCCTAAGGGATTCTTCCTCCTAAAGGTGTCCAAGGAAAACTTGGAAATTGAGTTTATAGTTTCGAAATTACCTCTAGACACCCATGGATGTTGTCTGAACTTTTTTTTCCTTTTTGACGGAGCCCAGTGAATCATGGGGCTTGTAGTCCACTTACACCTTGCCCTTAGGACCCCCTAAGGACTTAACGGGAAATAATATAGTCTTAGTGGTGGCGTTTTGTTTGTTTGTTTTGGAGACATCTACATCTATTGCTGTTCACCCCTGCATACTCCAGGCCAGCTGGTACTGGAACGTGGATTCTCCTGTCTCCATCTCCCTTCTCTCAGTAGGAGTACTAGGATTACAGACTCTAGCTACCACCCTCGGCTTTAAATGGATTCTGAAAATTTGAACCAGGTCTTAACACTTGCACAGCATAGTCACGGAGCCACTTTTTTTCTGTGACTTCTGGAACTTTTTTTTCCTTTTCTAAAGACGGGGTCTCTTTTTAAAAAATATTTTCTTTATTGTTTTTATTTTATGCGTATGAGTGTATTGCCTGCATGTATGTGAGTGCACCCGTGTCGTGCAATGCCACTGAGGTCAGAAGAGGGCTTCGGATTCCCCTGGAACTGGAGTTAAAGACGGTTCGCAGCCGCCATGTGGGTGCTGGGAATCGAACCCGGGTCCTCTGTAAGAGCAGTCAGTGCTCTTAACCGCTGAGCCATCTCTCCAGCCCCAAGAAGGGGGGTGGGTGGGAAGGGTGTGGGGTGTGGGGGGTTATCTCTTTAGCCCCAGTTGGAACCTTTTTTTAGAGCATCCCAGGCAGGCTTAGACCTCATAGCAATCCTGCCTCTGCCTCCCAGTGCTGAGATTAAAGGCCATGCTGGGCCTGGCTTGGAACTTTTTTTTTTGTTTTGGAGTTTTTGGGGGGTTTTTTTTTGCTTTATTTTTATCCTATGTGTATTCGTGTATTGTGTGCATGTATGCAAGTGCACCCATGTCGGGCAATGCCGGAGGAGGACAAAAGAAGGCATCGGATCCCCTGGAACTGGAGTTACAGACAGTTGTTTGCAGCCATGTGGGTGCTGGGATTCCAGCCCTGGTCTTTTGCAAGAACAGCCAGTGCTCTTAACTGCTGAGCCATCTTTCCAGCCCCTTGGTCTGGAACTTTTGATCCTCCTGCCTCAGCTTCATGAGTGGTAGGATTGCAGGCATGCATGACATGTTTGGCTTGAATCTATAATAATAATAATAATAGTAATAATAATAGTTGTTATTTGAGACAGGGTCTCACTATGTAGTCCTGGCTGACTTAGTTTTATTTATTTATTTAGACAGGGTCTCCCTGTAGCCGCAGCTGGCCTGAATTCACTATGGAGACCAGGCTGGCCTCAAACTCACAGAGATCTGCCTGCCTCTGCCTCCTGAGTGTTGGGATTAAAGGTGAGCGCCAAATCTGTAATGTTAATAGGACTCTCCTAAAGCTACTTGCCTCAGGAGGCTGAGGCAAGAGGATCACCACAAGTTCAAGGCCAGCCAGGGCTACTGAGTGAGACCCTGTCTCAAAAAACAAAATTGAACAATAAAATAAAAGGCTCCTCCTAGACTGAATCCAGAGTTGAGACCTACCAACTACCAGTTCCTAGCTCTTCTAAGAGCTTGTGGGAATCATGTCTCTATCATCATTGTCTTGAATATGCAATGGTGATTCATGGGAATTGTAGTCTATCTTTCCAGGAATCCATGGGAAATTCTTGCTTTTGCCCTCCTCTCACCATGCCCTGCTTCTCTTGTAGACTGTCTACCCAAGACAACTTCTTTGGAGATGTTTCCCAGAATGGATGACACTTCTGACCATCAAGAAACCAGACCTGGATCCCCAAAGTAAGGATTCTCCATAGGAAGTGCTGAGCCTCAGACTAATAGCAGGTGACCACAAGAGAGAAGGAAGGCATGTGACTTCCCTTTTCAAGCTGTCTACACTTGGGTCCCCCACCACAGCTCCACTCTAGGTTGTTAACCCAAGCCCCTAATGGTAACAGTGTGGGATATGTTTCCATTCCTGGACCGAGTCTTCACACATGCCTTCATTTCCTACAGGAATCACCCCTCAGAACAAACTTTTTCCTCTTTTCTTCTCTCCCATTATAAACCCTGACTCCATCCAGGTCTCAGAGGCCCAGGCTCCCACAAGGTCCCAAGGCCACATCCAATTCCCCTGAGCTGTCTGAGGAGTCCTGGCCATCCAGTTCAGGGACCCCTTCTTCACCCGGCACCATGGAGGGACAGAATACCTCTCCACCACTCACCCCACTTGACAGTGGGGACTCTGTGGTGGCCAAGTAAGTACCAGGATCCCTGAAGTGAAAGGAGGGAGGAAGAAGGCATCCCATAATAATCATCAGAGCAGAGCTATGGTAGTATACAGTACTCTTAGGATCAGGCACTCCATGTATATTAAGATCTCCGGCGTATACTGCCTGGGTTCAAGTCCTGCCTCTGTCACTTATTCTCTGTATGATTTTGGCCTCAATTTTCTTATATTTGGGATATTCATCGCACCTATCCCCTAGGGCTGTTTTAAGCGCTCAGTTACTGTGTGTATTTTAATGATGTATAACAATCCCTGTCACAAAGTGAGTACTCAGGTCTATAGGTTAATGGTTCAGCTGCTGTAACCAAGGGTCCTAATTAGTTATGGCATAAGGAAGATAACATTTATTTCTCCTGCATTTAGTGGTCCAGGCAGAAGCAACCTATCTGAGGTAGGGGGACATAGATTCCTCTGTCTTATTGATGTTCCATTCCTAGGCTGTTGTCCTTCCCTTCATGAGCCAAAATGGCTCTCAATCAGTTTTCCAGAATCATATCCTCTCATTCTTTGTTTGCCAGGGGTTAAAGTGCTTACCTCGCATGCACAGTGCCTTTGGTTCGATCCCAGCACCACTTCAAACTCAGAAGACAGAGGGAGGAGGATCAGAAGTTTAAGGTCACCCTCAACTACATAGTAAATTCAAGACTTGCCTGGGCTACATGAGATCCTGTACTTAAAAAACAAAAACAAACAAAAAAACTAGGGGCTGGTAAGATGGCTCAGTGGGTAAAGACACTTGCAACACAAACCTAGCAACCTGAATTTGATCCCTAGAACCCACATAAAGGTGGAAGGAGAGAATAGAAGCCACAAGGTTGTCCTTTGCCTTCCATACACATGCTATAGCATGTGTGCCCCCCCATACACATACAAGTACCCACATATACCAAATGATAATTTTTAAAAATATAGTCATTGCCGGGCATGGTGGCACATGCCTTTAATCACAGCATTCGAGAGGCAGAAGCAGGTGGATCTCTGTGAGTTCAAGGCCAGCCGGGTCTCCATAGTGAATCCAGGACAGCTGGGGCTACAGGAAGACCCTGTCTAAAAAAAAAAAAAAAAAAAAAAAAAAAAAAAAGCTAGTCATCAGACTGGAGAAATGGCTTACAGACTTACAGAAGGCCCAGGATCAGTTCCCAGCAGCCACATGTGATAGCTAACAACCATCCAAGCTCCAGTTCCAGGAAATCTGATGCCCTCTTCTGACCTCCACAGACATTGCATGTACATGATGCACTTACATACATGCAGGCAAAACACTCAATACACATAAAATGAAAATAATTTCTTTCTGTCTTTTTGAGACAGGGTCTCCCTATAGCTCCAGCTGGCCTGGAACTCACTATGTAGACCAGGCTGGCCTTGAACTCACAGAGATCTGCCTGCCTTTGCCTCCCGGGAGTGCTGAGATTAAAGGCATGTGACCACACCCAACGTTAGTTTAAAAAAAACAGGAAAAGAGCCAAGCATGGTGGCACATACCTTTAATCCCAGCACTTGGGAGGCAGAGGCAGGCGGATCTCTGTGAGTTCAAGACCAGCTTGGTCTACATAGTGAGTTCTAGGCCAACTGTGGATACAGGGAGACCCTGTCTCAAAAAGACAAAAAAAAAAAAAAAAAAAAAAAAAAAAACAGGAAAAGAAATGGGCACGGTAGTACACACCTGTATGTAATCTTAGCACTTGGGAGCTGGAAGTAGGAACATCAGGAATTCAAAACCATCCTCACATACATAGTTGGAGGCCAGCCTGGGATACATGAGACCTTATCTCAAAAAAAAAAAAATCAAAAGCAATAAAACTGAAAAATAAATTTTTTTTTTGATAAAATGGCTCATAAAGGCACTTGCCACTAAGCCTGACAACCTGTTCAATCCCTGGAACCCATGTCATGGAAAGAGAGCACTGACTCTGGGAAATTGTCCTCTGTGCACTGTGGCGCACATGTACACACACACACACACACACACACACACACACACACAAATGTGAAAATGTAAAAACTACATGATATAAGAAAGGAAAACAGATACTGAAGGACAAGTTCAACCACTGAACTATTGGAGATGTGTAGAAAGCATATATGTATATATATTGGTCTTTTTTGAGACAGGGTCTTCCTGTAGCCCCAGCTGTCCTGGAACTCACTATGTAGACCAGGCTGGTCTTGAACTCACAGAGATCCGACTGCCTCTGCCTCCCAAGTGCTGGGACTACAGGCATGCACCACCAGGCCCAGCAGAAAGCATATTTTTATCTGGGCCACTGAGCATAGCTTCTATCAGCTGTTCTGCTTCAACACAAAAGCAGTGTGTTTACTGCCATGGGTTGGGTATTGTGATAATTGCTGTTATTATGTTCTCTTTATTCCTTCTCCTCATTACCGGATGCTCACAGGTATATAAACAGGTTCCGCCAAGCTCAGCCCACAAGACGAGAAGAGCGCCAGCCTGCAGGCCCAACCGCAGCTGACTTTTGGTGGTTACCTCCCAAGTCTCCAGACTTGAGCGCTCACCTTGCAGCAGGTACCTCAGCGCTATCTGCTCAGTGCCCAGCAGACACTCTTCCTGGTCCCTGTAACTCAACAGAGGTTTCTCAACAGGAGCTAGTGAACCAGAAGGAAGACTTACAATGGCAGGCCAAGCTCCCACCAAAGTGTCCAGTTCATCCCAGGCTGTAGCTCCTCTTCAGAAAATAACTCAGGTGACCTCATATACTCCCTCCCTCAAGTGCCTGAACTGACAGCACCACCCTGGGGTAGAATTAGAGACAATTGCCAACATAAGGAATCACAAATAAAGGATTTGTTAGAGCTGGGGATGTAGTTCATTTGGGAAAGTTCTTGGCTAGTATGTAGGAAACCCTGATTTGGTCCCCAGCACCACATAAAACTAGGCACAGAAGCACAGCCTATAAGTCCCACTACTTAAAAGATGGAGGCAGGAAGATCAAGCAAGGTTATCCTTGGCTACATAAAGAGTTTGAAGCTGCCCTGGGCTATATGATAGTCTATCTCAAAAGATAGTAAGGGTTGGAGGGATGGCTCAGTGGTTAAGAGCACTGGCTGCTCTTGCGAAAGACTTGGGTTCAGTTCCCAGCACCCACATGGCAGCTAAAACTCCAGTTCCAGGTGATCCTATGTCCTCTTCTGGCCTCCTCAGGCACTGCAGGCATGTGGTATACTTATATACCTTCTGTCAAAACACTGATACACATAAAATAAAAATAAATCTTTAAAAAAAGATAATAATAGGGGGCTGGAGAGATGGCTTAGCAATTGAGAACACTGACTGGTCTTGTAGAGGATCTGGGTACAATTCCCAGCACCTACATGGTGGCTAACAATAACCTGTGGCTCCAGTTCCAGGGGATCTGACTCTCTCTTCTGGCCTCCATGGGCATTGCATGACATGGGTACACTTACATGCAGGCAAAACATTCATACTCATTAAAAAAAAAAAAAAAGATAAAATTTTTAAAAAAGATTTGGGGCCAGTGTGGTACTGCACACTTTAATCCCAGCATTCCAGAGGCAGAGACAGCAGATCTCTGTGAGTTTGAGGTCAGCCTGGTCTACTTAGTGAGACACTGTCTAAAAAACCAAACAAACAAAAAACAAAACCCCAACCAACCAAACCAAAAAGGATTTGTTAACTAAATGCAGTTTTGAACTTTAAAAGTAGGTTCCCATGTATATTAGTCATTTTCATGTTGTTATGACCAAAATACCTGACAGAACCAAGGGAGCACAGGTTTATTTGCTCTGTTTCAGAGGGCTTTCAGTTCGGCATGGCAGGAGTGTGTGGTGGAGCTGTTCACATCCTGGAAGACCAGGAAGCTGAGAACACAGGCTGAGCCAGGGCTGGGCATGACCTGGAGTCCCACCCCTAGAGACTGTCTGCCAGCTAGGCTCTGCCGCCTTCAGAACTGGGCCATAAGCTGTTGCCTCAGCATTCATATCAGGAGCCTGTGGGGCACACTGCAGACTCAGACTGTAACATCATGGTCAGATCCAGATGTTTGGACAGTGTTGGGAGAAACCCAACTCCTGGTTCTCTGTCCTTTTATTGGGCTCACTCAATCTCGGCATACTTTCTCCTTCTAGTAGCCAAGATGGTGCCAAATGGCTCTAGACTCCCATGGTACTAACTCAGATACTACAGTGGAAAATTCGACTACCTTCCTTCTTCCCTTCCTCCTCACTCATGTTCTCCTCTCTCTCTCTCTCTCTCTCTCTCTCTCTCTCTCTCTCTCTGAGTTTGCTTAGTGAAGCCAGGATGGACATGGACAGGTCTCACTGTGAAGCCTAGGTGTAGCCCAGGTTGGCACTCAGAATTCTCCTGCTCTGCCTCTGAAATGCTAGTGATCACAGGCATGTGCCAGTATACTACCAATAAATAGGAGCTTTTCTTTGTTTTTTTAAAGATTTAAGATTTATATTTATTTAGCTGGACATGGTGGCGCACACCTTTAATCCCAGCACTCAGGAGGCAGAGGCAGGTGGATCTCTCTGAGTTCAAGGCCAGCCTGATCTACATAGTGAGTTTCAGGCCAGCTGGGTCTACAGGGAGACCCTGTCTCAAAAGACAAAAAAAAAAAAAGATTTATTTTTATCTATATGTATGTGTGTGAGTTTATGTCACGTGTGTGTAGAGCCATCAGAAGCCAGAAGAGGGTATTGGAGAGCTGGAGTTACAGGTGGTTGTGAGCCACCCAGTGTGCTGAGAAACTAACTTGGAGCCTCTAGAAGAGCAGGAAGTGCTCTTAACCACTGAATAGTCTCTCTAGCCCATTTTGTTTTGTTTTGTTGAAACAGTATCGTGTAGGCTGCTCTGTAGCCTTGAACTCCTTAGGACTTCCAGGTCCAGAGTGCTGGTGCTGGGATTAGAGGTGTGAGTCACCATACCTAGCCCAAATCCTTTTTTTTTTTTCAAACCTTAAATTTTTTGAGAGGGGTTACACATTTTTGTTTTACGTGTATTGCTTGTATGTATGCCAGTGTACCACATGCATGCCTGGTACCTGCAGACGCCAGAAGAGGGTGTCATCTCCTGGAACTGGAGGTAAGAATGGGCGTGAGCTGCCATATGGGTGCTGGGAACTGAACCCAGGTCTTGCAAGAGCAACTAGTACTCTTAACCACTGAGCCAGCTCTCCAACCCCGAACTGCTGTCTTTTATGTACTCACCCTTGAGCCAGTCAGGAAACAATTTGATAGAATGTTTTGATTGGGCAGATCTGGTCAGGAAGATAGGTCAACCTTTGTTTCTTTTTCTAAAAAAATTTAAATGTAGTGTGTGTGTGTGTGTGTGTGTGTGTCTGTGTGTCTGTGTGTCTGTGTGTGTCTGTGTCTGTGTATGTGTGGTGTGTGTAGGTCAGAGGACAACTTTCAGGAATCAGTTCTCTCCTTTCACCTCTATGTGAGTTCCAGGAATTGAACTCAGGTCATCAGGCCTGTGCACAACCACTTTCCCTGCTGAACCATCTTGCCAGCCTTAAATCTTTCAACAATAACTTATAGGGACAGTGTGAATGTAAAGAGGAAAAGTGAGCTAGGTGATGTGGTACATGTCTGCAACTCCAGTACTGGAGTGACAAAGGCAGGTGGATTGAGAATTCAAAAACAGAAACTTCATATACCAAAGAGGGAAAGTGAGCCTCTCTTCTCTGAGGAGGAGAAGCAGACTGTAAGCTGCCTGCCTTGAATATAGGTGGAATATAGGCTGTGCACCAGGCCTTCTGTATAGAGTGCCTTTCCCCACAGCTTTGGGGTGGGCACTAGCCTCTGACCTCTCTCATTATGCAGAGCCTTAACACATGGAACTCATCTTTGCTGGACTTGGAGATGTTGAGCCTTCAAAGCAGAGCGACCAAGCTGCTCAAACGCAGGTGATGCTCACTCACCCCCGTGTCCCCCTCTCTGCTGGGCCCAGTTCACTGCCATCCTCACTTCTGCCTTCTTCCTGCAGCAAGGCCTCCCTCTCCTCCTCCTCGTCTCTCAGCCCCAATAATGCCAGCAGCCCCTCCTTCCCCATCAGCTCCAATGGCCTCTCTTCTTGCTCTGTCACCTTCAACTCAGACTCCAGCAAGGGTTCTGGCCCCAGAGAACCAGGTAAGTGCTGGGAGGTGATGAGTGATGGTACCTGGGTTCAGAGTCCATCTTGTCTACTTACTACCTACGTGACTTTTGCCTCTCCGAGCCTTGTTTTCTGAGCGGAGAAACAGGAATAATAATTGGATTCCTTTCCCACAGGTATTGTGAGAATGAAATTAGTTCATGAAAACAGCACAGTTCCGTCAACAGTAGTGGTCACGAGTGTGACAGGCCTTCCATTCTCCCCACAATTCTGAATGGAAGTGCCAATGTCAGAAACGTTAGTGCAGGTTTGGCACCATGCTGATTTAACAGTAAAAAATGACCTACGAGGCTATTCATCATTGGTCTTGATCCCATGTAGGGGAGATAGTCATACTTTTTTGGTTTGAATTTTGTTTATTTGAGCCAGGATATGTAGTTCAGGCTGGTCTGGAACTCACAGCAATCCTCCTGACTTAGCCTCTCCACCACTAGGATTACAGGGGTGGGCCACTATACCTATCATGATTTTTGCTGTATATACATCACATTGAGCCACATAAAATTGGGTTTTAGGTTTTTTGTTTTGTTTTCTTTTGTTTTCTTTTCTTTTTGGTCTTTTTGAGACAAGGTCTCCCCGAAGCCCTAGCTGTCCTGGAACTCGCCTGCCTCTGCCTCCCGAGTGCTGGGATTAAAGGCATGTACCACCATGCCTGGCTTTGTTGTTTTTTTGAGACAGGGCCTCTCAGTAGCCCCAGCTAGCCTCAAACTCAACTATGTAGACCAGGCTAGCCTTATTCTCACAGAGATGTGCTTGCCTCTTCCTCTGAATGCTGGGAGTAAAGGTGTGTCTGAGCACACCTAGCAGAATTATTTTTATAGATAAAAAAATTGTTGGATATTGGCAGTTTCAAGTGGTTTGACTAAATCTCAGTGTGTTTGAGTCTGGCGCATTGCCCTAGACCCATGTCTACACTGTGTACAGCATGCAACCTAGCTACAACGGAAGAACTGTTGAGTGGTCAAGGACTGCAGAGATGAAGCCAGGAATGGTGACCCATGCCTGTAATCCCAGCACTTGGAAGGTAAAGGCAGAAAGGTCAGGAGCCCAGGTCAGCCTCAGCTGCATATTGAGTTCAAGGCCAGCATGGGCTACTTCACAAGTCAAAGTAGTGGCGCATGCCTTTAATCCTAGCACTCAGGAGGCAGAGCTGGTGGATCTCTGTGAGTTCGAGGCTAGCCTGATCTACCTAGCAAGTTCCAGGTCAGCTAAGGCTACGTAGTGAGAAGTTTTTGAGATGGGATAAGGACTGGGGTTACTGTGACTGCTGTTGGCATTGTTCCCTTCCTCTGTGTCCTCCTGGACTGTAGTGGTACATAAGACAGTTTCTATCCAGGTTCCTCCAGAGCTCCCATGAATGGGGCAAGCAAGCACTGGGTAGCAAGTGTGATCCTGTATGGGGACTCCCCTGTCTGCTCTTCACTCTTTCCATACTTTTTATTCATTTCTCCCTCCTGAGTCTCAGTTTTCTCATTTGGAAAATGGAGATGAAGTTACTAACTGACTTCATAGGTGGTTGTGTGGTAAATCTCTTCAATGATTCTTGAACCAGCATTGACTCCTACCATGCAAGTGGCCCTATGAACAAGATTGGGGATTTCAAGGTCTTCAAGGCACAGTGGATGTAGGGCAGAGAATTGTCACCACCACACCCAAACACTTGTAAAACACAGGGAGACATGAAAGGCATGCAGGAGATGGTGTAGATGGAAGTCAGGGAGGGCTTCCTGGAGGGAGTGCTTGCTAAGGTGAGGATGGACAAGAGCCTTAAGCATGTAAAACTGAGAAGCCCAGATGCATCTTTCCTCTGACTCTGCATCGACCCCACTTCCCACTCCAGAAAGTAGTTGGGTTGGACATCCTGTCTGAATAGCTCTTTGGCACAGTGGAAGGGTGGCATTCAGGCTGACCTTGAGGTGCAGATCACCCTAGCTCTTGCCTCAGCCCTCTCTTCTCTACTCCCCTCACAGCAGCCTCAGGGCCAGCCCAGACCCCCATCCCTGCTTCTGGCCCAGCCTCCTCCCAGGCACCCCTTAGGCCTGAGGATGACATTTTATACCAATGGCGGCAGCGGAGGAAGCTTGAACAGGCCCGAGGAGGCGAGGGGGATGGAACCTGGGTTTTACCTCGGACCCCTGCCCTCACCACTCAGGTAAAGAGTTGGAGGAGAGAGTGTGAGGGTGATAGGAGACACCCAAGGGTGACAGGGGACCCACCACACTCTTCCCTGTTTTACATCCCCCCCTCCCTTTGTCTACAGACTTCTGTCCCTGCAGTGAATCTTGGTTCCCTGGGAACCCAGCCTAACTGTGTCCCACCATGGAGCAGTGTTGCCCAGCCTGCTCCCCCAGAGGCTTTCTACGTGGAGAGGCCTCCTCTTCTTCCAGGGTCCTCTCCACACGTCTGGGCCCCGAGTTCCCACGGGTTCTTCTGGGCCCCACAAGCCAATCCCTGGCTATCACTCGGGATGATTCCTACCCCACTGCTAGCCTCCACCTTTGTTCCCCCGGTCCCCACCCCAGCACCCCTAGCTTCCACTCCAGCTGCCCCAGCCTCTACCCCTGCTCCCCCGGTCCCCACCCCAACACCCCTAGCTTCCACTCCAGCTCCCTGGGTCCCCGCCCCTGTCCCCCCAGTCTCCATCCCAGTGCCCCTAACCTCTGCTCCAGCTCCCTGGGCCTCCACTTCTGCTTCCCCGGCTTCCACTCTTGTACTGCCTGACACCCCCCAGGGGCCACCTACCCCTGAGCAGACCAGCTCTACCCAGCCTAAGAAGCTGGGCCTCAAGCCTCGGAAGACCAGCGCTTCCTCACGCCGGAAGGCTTCTGGGCCAGACCCCGAGGCTTTTGAAGGGCTCTCTTCGCAGTTCAGGGGTGCCCTGGGCCAGGTAGTGACAGCCCGGCTGTTCCCAGACAGCCTGGAGGACACGCCCCCTCACCCTGGGAGCCCGCCTCCTGCAGAGGCTGCTTCCTGGAGGTTCAAGGCCACACCCCCTCCAGCCAAAGTCCTAGTCCCAGCTTCCCAGTCTCAGGGCGGGTCCAAGGCGGAGTCCTGCAAAACCAAAGCCCTGTCCTCCCGCGGGTTGGTGCTTCGGAAAAACAAAGCCACTCCCTCAGCCGAAGCTGGGCATTCACACCCTGCTCAGGCCCAAGGGGCGTCCACATTAATGGAGGTCCATTCACCAGAGTTCAAAATGCCTGTGTCCAAGACGGGTTCTGGTGATGCCGTGGCCACGCCCCCACCAGCACCAGGCCAGGTCCACTCCGAGGACTTGCTGTCCCAGGCTACCCAACTTCTGCAGGCTGCGGAAGGTGAGCGGGGATTCCTGGGCCCTCCGGTATCTTGGTGGTGGCCCCAATCCCCGAGTCCACCTTTTAGAGCTCAATCTTTTACATCCCTCCCTCCACAGACTCTGACGGCAGCGAGTTTCAGGACGACCCTGTGCTGCGGGTGCTAAGAGCCCAGAGGGCAAAGCTTCGGCAGCAGAAAAGGTGACCACCCGCCATTACCATGATCCACCATCCCTCCGCACTGGGTCCCTGCATGTTCTGACAACCTGTTTGGTGTCTGTCTCTTCTAAGCCCCTTTTCCCCCAACCCCATCCACGGCCTCAGATCCTTATCGTGAGCACACACCCCAGTTTCTACCTCTCTGACATTTTTTCTAGGCAAGTGGACACAAAGTTATCCCTCCTCTTGGATCACACTGAAGACCCAGGATCTTTGTCCCCAACATCCAGGTCACCTCCCAGGTCCCCAAGAAGGCGGCTGAGGAGGGAAGGAGCCTCCTTTGAGGCCAGAAGACTTTGAATTGTATAAATTCAGTTTTCTCTGGGCTTGGGAGCTGGCTCTGTGAGTAAAGTGATAAACTTCAAGAGATCTTGTCTCAAACAAGGCAAGAGATCAAGGACCAACATCCCGGGTTGTCCACTGACCTCCACACATGGGGTGTGGTCTCCTACACACAGCAAAAATAAATATTTTTTCCCAATGAACTGCTTTTCCAGCATGCTGTGTTATCTCAAGAAATAAATTGTGGGAGCTAGAGAAATGGCTCAGCAGTTAAGAGCACTGACTGCTCTTACAGAGGACCCGGGTTTGATTCCCAGCACCCATTGTGCTTAACCCCAGTTCCTGGGGACTCCGAAGCCCTCTTCTGACCTCCATGGCACTGCAGGACATGGGTGCACTCACATATATGCAGGCAATACACTCATACACATAACCTAAAAATAAATAAGTGGTGGCACACGCCTTTGATCCAAGCACTTGGGAGGCAGAGGCATGTGGATCTCTGGGAATTTGAGGTCAGCCTGGCCTCCACAGTGAATCCAGGCCAGCTGGGGCTAAAGGAAGACCCTGTCTCAAAAAGGCCAAAAATAATGAATAAATAAATAAATAAATAAAACATTTGTTTAAAAAAGAAATGAATTATATGGAAAGCCAATGATTGTGCTAATTTAAGGAAACTCCCTTTCCCCTTTCCTTCTTGTTTGATGTGTTTGTTTGATGGTGCTGGGAGTGAATCCAAGCTAGGCAAGCACTCTGTTACTGTGTTCCTTCCTGGCCTACCTTCTCCCCTTTCCTGACTACTGAAATGAAATTTCTTTTCTAGTTTCATCTGGGGGTGAGGGTTGGTTTCTAGGAAAGATGGGGGCTTGCCTCATGTAATTCAATTTTTTAGAATTTTATTTATTATTTCTATTTTAGGTGTATGAGTGTATTGCCTGCATATATGTAAGTGCACCTGTGTCATATGTAACCCAATTTATACCTGGATCTTTATGTCTTGGATGGGGACTACAAAGCACTGCCATGTGGTACTGGGAACATGGCTGTTGGACTCCTGTCCTGGCAGTAGCTAGTTCCACCCAGCCTTTCTGGTCACCATCTCTACCCACAGGTCTAAGAGCTTCCTTGATTTTTTTTAAATTTTTTTATTGTATGCGTGTATTGCCTGCATGTAGGTCAATGCACCTGTGTCTTGCAATGCCCGCGGAGGTCAGAAGAGGCTGGGACTGGAGTTACAGACAGTTGTTAGCTGCCATGTGGGTGTTGGGATTTGAACCCGGGTCTTCTGCAAGAACAACCAGTGCTCTTAACTGCTGAGCCATCTCTCCAGCCCCAAGCTTTCTTGATTTTTACAGTTCCTCAAATTCCCTAATCTTGCTCCTACCCCCTTTTGCACAGCTGAGTTCTTGCTGCTCAAGACAAAAGCCTTATGTCATCCTTACTCCCCTGCCTTTCACCCCAGGCAGCCAGCAGATTCTTTTTTACCTTTAGAATCTATCGAGAATTCATCTCTTCCCCTTCCACTGCCCTCACCACAGTCTAGGCTACCTCCTGTCTGTACTGTTGAAAACTTGTTTTTATAAACATGTCTGGGCCTTTAATTCCAGCACTTGAGAGGCAGAGGCAAGTGGAACTCCATGAGTTCAAGGCCAACCTGGTCTACACAGAGAGTTCCAGGCCAGCCAGGGCTATATAGTGAGTCCCTGTGTGCTGGATAGCTTTAGTGTCAACTTGACACACCTGGGCTGAGGGAGCCTCAATTGGGGAATTACCTCTTTTGGACTGGCCTGTGGCCATGTCTGAGGGCATGTTCTTGATGAGTGATGTGGGGGAGGGGGCCCAGCCCACTGTGGGTGGTGCCACCCCTGGGCCATGGGCCTGTGTTGCATAAGAAAGCAGTCTGAGCAGGGGCCAGGGGAGCAAGCCCATAGGCAGCGTTCCTCCATGGCCTGTGATGTAGCTCCTGCTTCCAGGTTCCTGTCCTGAGTTCCTACCTTAGGCTCCCTCATGAACTGTGACCTGGGAGATATAAGCTGAATAAACCCTTTCCCCAAGTTGGTAGTGGTCAGAGTATTTTGTCACAGCAATGAAGAAACAAACTAGGATACCCTGTCTCAAATAAATGGGTAAATATGTCTGTACACTCTTGGATACATTTTTTAAAATTTAGTTTTATTTTATGTATATGAGTGTTATGCCTGCATGCATATAAGTGTACCACGTTTATGCAATGCTCAAGGAGGTCAGAAGAGGGCATTGGATCCCCTGAAACCAGAGTTATGGATGGTTGTTAGCCACCATGTGGGTGCTGGGATTCAAACCCTGGTCTACAAGAGCAGCCAGTGCTCCTAACGGCTGAGCCATCTCTCCAAGCCCTCTTTGATATGTTTCATCTG
The DNA here is from genome assembly GCF_000622305.1 of Nannospalax galili. Taxonomy (NCBI): domain Eukaryota; kingdom Metazoa; phylum Chordata; class Mammalia; order Rodentia; family Spalacidae; genus Nannospalax; species Nannospalax galili. The sequence continues at coordinate 756,663 of NW_008333374.1, forward strand.
GAGGTAGAGTCTTCCTGTTCTCTGCATCTGAGCTCCCTCAGCAAAAGGACTATGACTGAAAGCATGCGGCAGGTACTGTCCGCCTGGTTCCCTTTTCTTCCTTCTCTGTGTTAGAGCAACTTTAGAGACTGTAATAAAATCTGATTGCTGGGCTTGGTGTCACACACCTGTAATCCCAGCATGCAGGAAGCTGAGGCAGGAGGATCTTTACTTTGAGGCTAGCCTGGGCTACGTAGTAAACCATTATGTAAAAAGAAACAAAAATCAATTATGTTATGCTGAGGGTGGGTCACACGAGGATGCACTTATTGAACTCAGTGAAATTTGTATTCATTGTATGTAGTTTACCTCAAAAGAAAATTATACTGAACTCTAGCTAAAGAGATGCATGCTGAAATATTTAGATACCAAATCTCGTTTTTTAAAATGAAATCAGGTACATTCAGGCATTCAGGGTGGTATGGACATAGTGGGGTTTTTTTGTTTTTGTCTTTTTGAAACAGGGTTTCCCTGTAGCTCCAGCTGGCCTGGAGCTCACTATGTAGACCAGGGTGGCCTTGAACTCACAGAGATCTGCCTGTCTCTGCCTCCCAAGTCCTGGGACTACAGGCATGCACTACCACGCCAGGCTGTTTTTTTGTTTGTTTGTTTTTGTTTTGTTTTTAGTATTTTATTCTTATTTTTGTGCTCTGTGTGTGTATCTGTATTTGTCTCATGTATGCAGGGGCCCATGGAAGCCAGATGAGGGCATGAGATCCCCTGGATCTGGAGCTACTGGCTGTTGTGAGCCACCCGGTGTGGGTGCTGAGAACCTAACTTGGGTTAGCAGCAAGCACTCTTAGCTGCTAAGCCGTCTCTCCAGCCCCAGTTTGTTTGTTTCTGAGAGAGGGTCTTATGTAGCCTAGGCTAGCCTCCAATGTACTATGTAGCTGAGGCTGGTCTTAAACTCCTGATTCTTCTGCCTTTTACCAAGTGCTGGGATTACACTCATGCACCTCCATACCTGTCCTCATTGATTTTGAAATACATCCAAAGATGAGTCAGATTGATGGATGAATAAAGTGATTAGATTTGAGATAAAGTGAATGTAGTGAAATGTTAATGGTCAGATCTAACTAGTAGATATGTGGGTGTCCACTTGGTGTATCTTAGAAATTTTCCATAATAAAATGATGGAGAATATATGTTCCGGGTTGTTTTGATACCTGTATTTATGAGGAAGAATGGAATGGGTTTCTAGCAGCTGGTTCTGCATGTCAAAGACAGGGTGAATATTTGTTTTCAGCCTTTTTGAACAAAGCACACATTTGATTGAAACCAACCAGGAAGTAGCTGCTGAAACATAAGGAACTGTAAAAGATGTTTATAATAACCTAATCTAATTGAGAGGGAGGGCTAGGAGGCTGCCTGAAGAAGTGACACTGAGGTCGACACAGGTAGGAAATATCTTCTTGGCAAGAGGCCATCCTAATTATTATGGCTGGGTAACAAGCCACCCCCAAAGTGTAGTGGCATCAAATAATCATTTTGTCGTTCTTTCAGATTCTGTGAGTCAGAAATTTGAACAGGACACGGTTGGGAACAGTTTACCTCTGCTCCATGACATCTGGGAAGATTCAAATGTGACCTGACAGCTGTGCAGAATCCTCTCGAACTTCTTCACTTCTAATCTGGCATCAGAGCTGAGAAAACTCAAAAACGGGGCTCAACCAGGACTGTTATATCTAAGTGCTGTCTCTCTGTGGGTTTGAACTTCCTCAAAGCACAGCTGCCTCAGAATAGTCTCTTCTCAGTGTTGTCGTTCTGTTCTATGAGTTCTGGGGAACAGAAAGGAAACATTTATCACATAGCCTTGGCAATCCCGCAGTGTCAGTCCACTTCTCCCGAATGTTGTTGTAGCTGTCAGATCTGCACAGACTCACAGGAGGCAGGCAGAGTGGAGTGTCAAGTAACTGGCAGTCCTGCTTTAAAACTGCCACAGGGTTTCATGGGGGAATCTTCCAGTCAGCGGGAACATCGAGTGAGAAATCACTGTAACAGGAGTGAGGCTAGCAAATTCAGTAAGGCAAAATAAGTAACGGGGCTAGAAGGTAGCTTAACAGCGGGTACTTGCCAATCATGAGAGGCTCCGGATTCCATCCCCCAGCACTGCAGAAAAGAAATATATATAACTGATTCTTCCCAGCATTCCCTATGTCCAACCCCTGATTAACTTCTCCATAGCCTTGAACACTGGGTATTTATATTGATTTTGTTCATTTTCTTCTCCTGTTAGCTTCTTATTTTACTTGGTGTTTTTGAGACAGGGTTTCACCTTGCAGCCAAGTTGGCCTCACAGTGCCTCAGGTGATCCTCCTGCCTCAGCCTTCCAAATGCTGGGATTACAAGCCTGCGCCACTATGCCCAGGCCCCTCCCCAACCCTCTAACCTTCCCACCTCTATATTTTGAGACTGTCTTCCTATGTAGCCCTGGTCTCAAACTCATGAGCATCCTGCATCCACTTTACAGTGCTGGGAATACTGAGCCACTGCGCCCAGTTAATATTAAGATTTGAGCTTCGATGTGCGTAAGGGTCTATTTTTATCTGATTGCTGATGTATTCGAGAATTAAACGATCAGTTTTTGAATGAATGAGCCAGGAGCATGCCTTTGAGGCGAGGGCTCTGTGGAGGACCTGATCTGGGAAAGCAACCTCCGGAAAGGGTGTGGCTACAGTGCTTTCTGGGTACTGCTCAACCTTTTGTAGAAAGGATTCTAACAGGCTTTCTGGGAGGCATTGAATGTTCTACCGTTTCGAACTATACCTTTTCCCAGGCAAAAAAAGGAATCAAAGCTTAAGGCCAGCCTATAATAAGAGTAGGCAGGGAGATAAGGGAAATGTGCAGCGAGGCCAAGTCTCACAGAGCCTAGGATCGCAATCCAAGCAATCCAAGTTGGTTGCGCAAGGGGATTTAAAAAAAAAGGGCGGTGCGCTCTCCTGGTTCTGTGGGCGGGGTCGGGATCAGGACTGCCAGGGTGGGGACTTTAGAGAAGGTGCTTGAGGACCGAGCAAAGCTCCCAGTGAAGCACGTCCGAAGAGCAGCCTCGGAGATGGATTACGGGAGGGAACGACGGCTCAGGGTCGGAAGAGGCGGCGGAGGAGCATAAAGAAGCCGGAGCTCTGCATCCGGAGGCACAGACTAGCACTGCCGAGCAGCCGTGGGCGTGGCGCTGTCAAACTTGGAGGGGCGGGACTAGAGCGCGAGACGCACAGGGCCAGGGGTGGGGCCTCGCGCCTAGCCAATGAGCGGCCACTTGCTGGGAGGAGCGTCCCCTCAGGCCAAGGGCGGAGCCAATGAGATGCGCCGCCGCGTGCCCATTCCACCCGCCCCCGTGGGGCGCGCGCCAGAGCCCCCGGCAGCCGTTAGGGGCGGGGCCTGCGGCCGCCCGCGCGCGTCTCACGCCCTCCCCTTTGTGTCACCATGGCGGCGGCGGCGGCGGCGGCGAGGACTGCGAACCCATGCTCGAACGCCGCCGGGGTCTGAGGAGGCTACTGCGACCATGGTGGTGAGGGGACCACGCGGCCGTCAGTCTGTCCGTCCGCGTGTCAGTCTGTCCGCGCGCGGCCCCGCCCTCCGCGCCCCGCCCCCGGCCCCGCCCGAGCCCCGGGGCCCGCGCGCCGCCCCTCACCCTTCTCACGGTCCCCTTTCGTCCCCCTCGGCCGGGTCCCGGGTCGCTACCCTGGCCTCGACCCCGCCTCCTCGGCGCGCATGCATTCCCCTTCCACGCCCTGCAAAGGGGGTGACAGTGGCGGAGAACCCGGGTTTGAGAAGAAGGGGCTGGTCCAGGGGGGACCCGCGCCCCCTGAGGGGTCCCCCGCAGGCGACTGCTGAGGCTCCCTGGACACCAGCCCACATCCCAGCGCCCTCCTCAGCATCCTCATCCCTAGGCCATCCTCCCGGGCCACCTCCCCCTCCTCCCAACAGCCCCTTTCTCATTCCTGAGCCCCACCCCCACTCCGCTCCATCCCCAGCCTGACCCTTTTCTTCTCCTCCTCCCTCGTTTTCATCCAAAGCCAGCCCCTCTCAATCCACCGCCATCCATCTGAACCTTTATCTCAACCTCTCGCTCGGTTCCCCAGCTTACTCCACCCAAGAAGCCAGCATCACGCCTCCGCTTGATCCTCGGGTCTTCTCCATCTCCTTTTCTTCATCTCCCCTCCTTCACGCCTCCCACCATACTGCTCCCGCTCATTCATCCATTCATTCCCTCACTCCACGGACATTCACTGAGACCTCCTCTGTGCAGGCCCCATGCTCCAGGCACAGAGACAGTCAGATCCCATCCTGCCTTGGGGAGCTTCATGGGCTGGCAGGGGACAGACTCTGAGGGTGAGACCCAGGGATGAACTTGGGGTTACAGGGACATGGAGGAGGGAGAAGTCCAGTCTAGCAAAGCCCTGAATCCTGGTCTGGCAGCTGGTTAATTTATTCGTCAGATTTTACCCAACCTCTGCTGTGCAACTGGGCTGGCACTGGGTATTGGAGACCCAGAGAGGAATCTTATAAAGAGCACCAAGGCTATACCCAGATTTTGTATTGGGCATGCTGGGGGTCCTCAGTCTGGGGCCCTGCTTCCGGGGAGGTCAGAGTCCAAGGGGAAAGACAAGTTCCTCACCTGTGGCATCTCGGAATTTGTGAGGCTGTGATGGGTTAGTTCAGGCACGGCTGCAGAGCCTGGGATAGGGGAGTTCTGGGCATGGACACTGATGATTGCCATAGCCTAAAGGGACAGAGAGGGCTTTTCTTGGAGGAGCACACATATGAGGTGAAACCAGAGGAGCAGGAAAAGGAAGAAAAGGAGGAGGAGAAGGAAGAAGAGGAGGAGAAAACCTAGTGACAGGGAGGGGACCAGGGTTACCCAGCTGACATGTAGAAGAAACATGAAAAAGTGACACTTGTGCTGGACTCCGAAAAGTTTGAGAGCTCTGAGAATGGGGAGAGAGAGAGAGAGAGAGAGAGAGAGAGAGATGGGACTGAAGAGGCAAACAGAAGCCAGTTCAGGAAAGCTTGACTATCAGATCAGAGAATTTGGACTTCATCTTGAAGCATGAGAGAGTCTTTGAAGCAGGGTCTATGGAGAGACAGTCACATTTGAGCTTCCTGAAAACTTGTGGAGAAGCTGGTGGGAGGGGAGAGGCTGGGAACAGAAGCTTGAGATGTGAACTGTGAAGGTCCAGACAGCAGCAGATGACTATACTCTGCAGTGGCTACAACATGCTCGTGTTCCTGTTGCCTGTTCACCCTTGGTTCCTGCTCCTCCAGTCCACCATCCAGACCACACATGAAGATGTCTGCAGCCCAGCACTCACCTCCTACTGACCTCTTACCCCATGCTACAAGGCAGTGTGTGGAGCCTCCAGGCTCTGGGCTCAGACTGGCAGATAACAATGCTCCCGTTGTTTCTGCTCCCATCTCTGGGGGTCTCTGATTCTTCTCTCTACTTTGCAGGCCCGAAGTACTGACAGTCTGGATGGCCCAGGAGAGGGCTCAGTGCAGCCCATTCCCCCAGCTGGGGGACCTGGTGCGAAGGGGAAGCCTGGGAAGAGGTGAGGGGGTTCGAGGAGGCATAGTTTAGTAGGGAGGGGAATTCTAGGAGAGAGCTACTGGTGATATGCTGCCTGTCTCCTAGGCTCTCAGCTCCTAGAGGTCCCTTCCCTCGGCTCGCCGACTGTGCCCATTTCCACTATGAGAATGTTGACTTTGGCCACATTCAGGTATGGGAGCTTCTGCTTAGGTGGGAAGGTGAACATCTGTCAGCTACTTTGCTCTGAAGCCCATCCCTGAGCCTGGCCACCTGCATGTCCGAGCAGTCACTAGCAGGAGTCAGGCTTGAGCAGATGGGGAGGGCTGCTCACATAGTTTATTCCAGTTATTTCTCCACAGCAGTTTTCTGTTAGGCATCTGCTTTGTGCCAGGGCTCTGTACCCAGACAGTGATCTCTCCGGATCCTGTCCTTAGAGGGACACACAGATCCACCCTTAGATAGTCCTAGCCAAGAGATGCTAGGCCTGAGAAGCCCTTAGCTGGATCTGTGCTTCCTCCTGCAGCTCCTGCTGTCTCCAGAACGTGAAAGCCCCAGCCTTTCTGGAGAGAATGAACTGGTGTTTGGGGTCCAGGTAACCTGTCAGGTGAGGCTTGCCCCTGCCTCTCATCTAGCCTGAGGGCCTGACCTCTATAATCCTCAGCTCAGTGTAATGGAGTCTGTCCCTTCTGTCCTGCCTGTCCTTCACAGGGCCGCTCCTGGCCAGTTCTCCGGAGTTATGATGATTTCCGTTCCCTGGATGCCCATCTTCACCGGTGCATATTTGACCGGAGGTTTTCCTGCCTCCCAGAGCTCCCTCCACCCCCGGAGGGCGCCAGGGCTGCCCAGGTAAACTACTTGTCTCAGTCCCTGCCTGAGCATCAGGGTATCAGCCATGGGAGCAGCCATCCAGGCCAGGGCAACAGATCTGAAGACCTCTCGAGCCTGGAATTGGTATAAGCCTGTAATCTCAGCACTTGGGAAGCTGAAGTACTATGGTCAGAGTCCCAACCATCAGAATGAACAAGGCTTAGAAATAAAACAGGGTTCTGGAGGGTCTCTGGTTTGGAGATCACAGGAAGGTCCAGGGGCTTCCATGTGTTGACATAGTCCTATTAGTTGCCCCTCAGAGTATGGCCCAGCGTGATAGGTCAGTATTTCAGAACTTAGCATCTGAGCCACATCCAGGCATCCAGGTTGAATTTCAGCCCTGCTGAGAGATGAGCCTTGGGCACAGTGGGAGGGCAGTGGGCTCTATCTGCATCTACTCACAGGAGCGGCCCCCACTCAATCTGCCCCCAGATGCTGGTGCCACTGCTACTACAGTACCTGGAGACGCTGTCAGGACTGGTGGACAGTAACCTCAACTGTGGGCCCGTGCTCACCTGGATGGAGGTGGGCCTAACATGGGGGACTTGGAGCTGGGATAGAGTGAGGAGTGTCTGAGGCACAAGCAGCCTGGGAGTGTGTGTGGGCATAGAAGAGAAAGGAGCCAAAGGAGAGGAGGCATTGGTATTTTAGTATCTGTGTGGGCGTGTGCCTTCAAGTGTGTGTGTATGTGTGTGTGTGTGTGTGTGTGTGTGTGTGTGTGTGGCTGTTTGGCTGTGGTGATTTAAAGATACACCAGTGAGAAATGCGTTGGTTGTAACTCATATTATATCTGGCCAGCAGTGGTTTAAACTAAATGAGTTTTAGACAAAATGTGGTGTCTGCTATGAAGGATGAAGATGCAGGTGGTATATGGAAAGTCTTGGGGACATGAGAGTCCTGAGACATGTTAGGGGTGGGGAAAAAAGAAGTAATTTGTTGTTGTTGCTCTTATTTTGTTTTTTAGAGGAAACAGGAATCTAAGTGTTGGGCCAACAGATCTGAGTAACCGAGGCTCTTAGGTGGTGGCCTCACTGGGCATGGAGGAACCTTGTCTGCCTTTATTAACAACTTCTGTCCTCTCCTTGCCACATCTTGCATCCATCTCAGCTGGACAACCATGGAAGACGCCTGCTCCTCAGTGAGGAGGCCTCGCTCAACATTCCTGCAGTGGCTGCTGCCCACGTGGTCAAACGATACACGGCCCAGGCACCAGATGAGCTGTCCTTTGAGGTAAGGCTGGGCAGGAGCAGACTCTAGCTGGGCTCCCTGTGTCCCTTGCCCCTTCTGACCTTCTCTCTCACCTACTCACAGGTGGGAGACATTGTTTCCCTGTGACCTTGCCCCTTCTGACCTTCTCTCTCACCTACTCACAGGTGGGAGACATTGTTTCCCTGTGACCTTGCCCCTTCTGACCTTCTCTCTCACCTACTCACAGGTGGGAGACATTGTTTCCCTGTGACCTTGCCCCTTCTGACCTTCTCTCTCACCTACTCACAGGTGGGAGACATTGTTTCGGTGATTGACATGCCACCTACAGAGGACAGGAGCTGGTGGCGGGGCAAGCGGGGCTTCCAGGTGAGCTGGGCTGGGGGTGGACAAGTACAGTAGGGCACCATGCCACTAGGGTGGCCCAGTCATTGATCCTGACCCTTCCTCAGGTCGGTTTCTTCCCCAGTGAGTGTGTGGAGCTTTTTACAGAGAGGCCAGGCCCTGGCCTAAAAGCGGGTAAGTGTCCTGGAGAGTGGGCTACCCTCCTGCACCTTCTGCCTACCATCCATCCTTTCTCTACCTGTTGTATACCCCACAGATGCTGATGGTCCCCTGTGTGGCATCCCAGCTCCCCAGGGTATCTCCTCTCTGACCTCAGGTAATGGAAACAAGGGGTCAGACCTCTGCCCCCTGCCCCACCAGGCCTATGGCTCTGCTGACTATGCTTTTCCCCTTACAGCTGTGCCCCGGCCGAGAGGGAAGCTGGCTGGACTCCTTCGCACCTTCATGCGCTCCCGCCCTTCCCGCCAGCGGCTGCGCCAGCGGGGAATCCTGAGGCAGAGAGTATTTGGCTGTGACCTTGGAGAGCACCTCAGCAATTCAGGCCAAGATGGTGAGGCTTGGGATTGCCCCTACTCTCTCGAGCATACAGCTCTGAAAAGAATTCTGACCCTGCTGCTTTCTCCCAGTGCCCCAGGTGCTGCGCTGCTGCTCTGAGTTTATCGAGGCCCACGGTGTGGTGGATGGAATCTACCGACTCTCAGGGGTGTCCTCCAACATCCAGAGGCTGCGGTGAGCCCCCCCCCATACACTTATGATCATTCTCTGTCCCAGCCCTGTGCTGTGTGTCGGGGTCACAGCTGTCACAAGTTAGGAAGACAGTACAGTGGTGAACTGAGGCTGCAGTCAGGGAGAACTTCCTTGAGGTGACACCTCAGCTGAGGCTGAATGTAGTGAAAGTAGAGCCAGCATCCCAAACAGACGACTTGGCCTTCACTGATCCTGCCAAATGCCAAGGCTTGCTCTAGGCATTGGGCACACAGCAGTGAATGAGAACCCAGAATGGGCTCATCTGTGGGCAGGACAGACAAACAGGAAGGTTCAGAGTACCAGAGGTGCTATGCAGAAAACAGATGAGCTAAGGAGGAAGAAAGAACACAGAGAAGGAGCGCCAATAGTGGCCACACCTGTAATCCCAGCACTTGGGAGGTTGAGGCAGGAGATCACAGATTAAAAGGCCAGCCTCAGCGACATAAGAACCTGTCTCAGAAAGCCAGACCTAAACAAAAAAGCCAGGAAGGAGGATTGCATTTTTGAGTGGGGAGTTAGGGCAGAAGCCTCACGGCAAAGAGGTGAAAGAGCAGATGATGGTATGTCCTGGCAAAAGTGTCCACAGTGTACATAGCAACCATCCACGGGAGAGCAGCAGGAGATGACATTGAGACTCACCGAGGCAGCATGTGCAGGGCCTTTTTTTGATTTTGCAGTGCTGGGGATGGAACCCTTGACTGCATGTGAAGGAAGCACTCTACTGCTAACCTATGCGCCCAGCCCCTCTGTCATTGAGCCACACCCTAACCCCTTGTGCAGAACCTTTTTGATAACTAAGGGTTTGGGCTTTAGGGGATCCACTAGAAGGTTCTGAGCCAAGAAGGAGCAACATACACAGTGGCATGGAGGTGGGAAGGAATGTGGGCAAGAACTGGGACTGACAGAGGCCAGGTGGTTGGAACAGGAAGGTTGAGTGAGTAGGGAGATGAGGAATGGGGTCGCGGTAAGAGCTTTACCTGTGAGCAGTAGGAACCCAGCAGAGGAGTGAGTAGGGCTCCTGAGGTTCCATCTTCACTTTCCAGTACTGCTTAAAGCCAGGAGGATGGCACAGCATGTGGCTTGTGTTAAGAGCATAGTTGCCATCTGGAGTCATGCAGCTGTGGGTAACTGCAGGCAGAGGCATCTTGTACCTGAGCCCCAGTGCTCCTGTGTGGGGTCGCTCCCTCTCCTCTTGTGGGTCGTTGGCCACCGGTCCATGAGGACAAAGGGAGCAGGAGCGACGAGTGGGGTCAGGATGGCCAGTGAGCACTGACGGAAGAAAGCCCTTCTGGGGAGGCAGGTTCAATGATGTAAACAGCTCCAGACTCAGTGAAACAGCCCCGTTTATTCAGTGGGGGTCAGGGAAAATATAGTGTGGAGGCAGCAGCCAATGCTTCAGCTGATAGGTGCTTATAGTATACTTTATTTACATGTGGCAGTAGGCACCTATTGTCCGACTACCGGGCAATGCCTGATTATCATATAGAAAAAACCTGGGGGTAGTTTTTACTCCAGGTAACTATGCCAAAGGTCATGTTCCAAATAAGGTCAGGCATCCTGCTTGGCGGCACTTTCCAGGTAAGTCAGGAAGAGAGCAGGAGGCCCCCTGCTGAGAAGGGGAGTCCTTCCATATGGCACTGAGCCCCTTAGAGCTTTCCAGACATGGAGGACTACAACCCTAACAGCAGGGTTCTCCAACATTCCTTTCTCCCAAATGGGTTCCCCTTGTCTTTGCTATTCAGGGTTGTTGGGAACATCAATAAGGTTCTCTCTATGGATAGCCCTGCAGAGGGACTACGGAAGAAAATATCCATCTGTGGGCCTTGAGGGGCAGAGGTAAGGGGATATGGCCAGGTGAGCCAGGCTGACTGGAGTCTTTCTCTCTCTGACCTGGTGGTTCTCAGGCATGAGTTTGACAGCGAGAGGATCCCTGAACTGTCTGGCCCTGCCTTCCTGCAGGACATCCATAGCGTGTCCTCCCTCTGCAAGCTCTACTTCCGGGAGCTGCCCAACCCCTTGCTTACCTACCAGCTCTATGGGAAGTTCAGTGTGAGTAAGGGGGCTGGGCAGGGGAGAGGAGGCTGAGCTGCATGTGGCCCAGTGCCATCATGCTTGTCCATCATCTCAGGAGGCCATGTCAGTGCCTGGGGAGGAGGAGCGCCTGGTGCGAGTCCACGATGTCATCCAGCAGCTGCCCCCACCACACTACAGGTAAACAGGCAGAGCCAAGAGGACTATGGTGGGGGTTCAGGGAGCTGAGGCCCAGTTGTCTCCCTCTGCTTCTATTTGCAGGACCCTGGAGTACCTGCTGAGGCACCTGGCCCGCATGGCAAGACACAGCGCCAACACCAGCATGCATGCCCGCAACCTGGCCATAGTCTGGGCACCCAACCTGCTCCGGTAAGTGGGCAGCTCACCAGATGGTTTGTACTCTGCTTCCTGCTATGGGGTAGTAAAGACCTACTGGGGTAGGGCAGGTCCCCATGGGGTATCTGGGGAGAAGCAAACCAGTCAGAGCAGAGTGCGCTGGAGGCAGATGGGGGCCCTGGTGTTTTAGAGGAACCTTTGGGAGGCCTGTTGGGCTGCAGATGAGCGGGTGAGCAAGGGAGAGGGATGAGGAGAAGAGATGAAGTCACAGGTGATGAACCAGACTTACAACTCATAGTGACGACTGCAAGATGGGGTGAGGTGCAGCCAAGGCAGGCCTCTAAGCTTGGAAAGCCTGACCTAAGGAGTGCACAGGTTCTCTGGCTGTAGGTTAGGACAGACTGTTGGAGCAGGGTCAAGAGCAGGAGACCAGGAAGAGGCTACTGTGACATCCATACAGGAGGAGTGGAGACTAGGCTAGTATGTTAATCAACTTTTTGTCACTATAACAAAATACCTGAAGTAGTTAACTTACAAAGAGAAAAGGTACCTGGGATAGTGGTACATGTCTTTAATCTTAGCACTCAGGAGCACTCTGGGTCTCTGTAGTGAGACCCTATCTCAAAAAACAAAGCAGAGGGCTGGAGAGATGGCTCAGCAATTAAGAGCACTGACTGCGCTTGTCGAGGACCTGGGTTCAATTCCCAGCACCCACATGGCAGCTACGAACCGTCCTTAACTCCACTTCCAGGGGAATCTGAAGCCCCCTTCTGACCTCCGAGGCATTGCATGACATGGGTACACTCACATACATGCAGGCAATACACTCGTACACATAAAATAAAGAATAATAAATAAAATATTTTAAAAAACAAAGCAGAAAATAAAGAGAAAAGGTTTGTTTTGGTTCACAGTTTTGGAGGTTTCAATTCATGATCAACTGACCCCATTGCTTTGGGCTTGTGGCAAGGTGACATGGTGGAGGTATGCAGCAGAATAAAACTGCGCAGCTCATGACCAGGACACAATGAAAGGGCTAGGAGGGAGCCAGGACCCCACAGTTGCCTTCCAGAGTATGCCCCTGTGGCCTAAAGACCTTCCTCACCAGGCCCCACCTCCTAAAGTCCTACCCTGGGGACCAACTTACCCAGGTAGGATATGGGCAGCAGAATTCAGAAAAGTTAGACTCTGCATACATTTTTGGAGGTAGAACTGACAGGATTTTCTGATTGAATGAGGTTGTGAAGGAAAGAGGAATCAAGGCCAGCCCTGGTGATTGGTCAGCACTGACCAATGTGGAGAAATAGGGAGGAAGCAGGTTTGAGGGGGAAGGCTGAAAGGCCAGTCTAGCTGTAACAGTTCCAGAAGGTCAGAGGTGCTGAATGTATGGACAGACAGCTGACACTGCCCACCCGGCTCAAGGTACATTGCCTCCCTCAGGTCTATGGAGCTGGAGTCAGTGGGGCTTGGTGGGGCGGCAGCCTTCAGAGAGGTCCGGGTGCAGTCTGTGGTGGTGGAGTTCCTGCTCACCCATGTGGAGGTCCTGTTTAGTGACACCTTCACCTCTGCTGGCCTAGACTCTGAAGGTATGCCCAGCCCAGCCCCTGACATCCTAGTTACCTGCCCTTCAGTGTCAGGACTGCAGTGGGAGGGCAGGTGGGCTCCTGGCCCTACCCCTACCCCACTGACTAGACCTCCCCCCCAGCTCCTTGAGGACCCCACCCCGGCCCATCCCTCCCCGCGCCCCCCTCCTTCTCATTTCAGCTCCTACGCTCAGGATCCCCACTTCTTGGCCAGGACGCCGTTCTTCCTTCACCCCTTATAGCTCCTGGGGGCGCTTGGGGCCGTGGGTCCACCTGGGAGGTGGTGGGAGGTCCCCAGACTTGACCCCACCCTGGCCCTGCCCAGACTCCCTGCCCTGCCCCGGACCCCAGCCCAGTCAGGATTCAGCTCGACGGAGGGCCCTCTGGCCCGAGGTAACTGACCAGAGCCACTGCCCTTGCTGGCTGCTGGGAGCTGCCTCCTCATCAGCTCATTCTGCCTCACCCTTCCTCCTCACCTGCCTGCTGCCCCCCCATTCCCGCCTGATCTACACCGGCCCCCTGCCTTGCCAGCCCGGGTGGGCACGCTGCGGGGCCGGGGCTTGGGCTGTGGCGCTTGGCTTTGCCTGTGGCCTCAAGTGACCCATAACTGATGGCTGCCCCCTTTCCGACCTCCCCAGGTCGCTGCCTCCTCCCCAGGCCCAAGTCTCTTGCGGGAAGCAGTCCTTCCACTCGTCTGCTGACACTAGAGGAAGCCCAGGCTCGCACCCAGGGGCGCCTGGGAACACCCACTGAGCCCACAACTCCCAAGACCCCAGCCTCCCCAGTGGAAAGGTACTGGAGTGGGATGTTGGGGAGGGGAGGAGTAGCATGGAGGTCCTGGATCCTGAGACTGCCTCCTGTCTTTCACCATAACTCCAGGAGGAAAAGAGAGAGATGCGAGAAACAACGGAAGCCAGGGGGCAGCAGTTGGAAGACATTCTTTGCTCTGGGCCGGGGTCCCAGTGTGCCCCGAAAGAAGCCCCTGCCCTGGCTGGGTGGCAGCCGAGCCCCACCTCAGCCTTCAGGTTGGTGATCAAGGCCATACAGTGTGGTGGTGGGGTGGCTTATGGTCCTGGAAAGGTAAATGACCCCTCCTACCTCTCCCTGCAGGCAGCAGACCTGACACTGTCACTCTGAGATCTGCCAAGAGTGAGGAGTCTCTGTCATCGCAGGCCAGTGGGGCTGGTAAGCACAGCGTGAACCCTACCTTTGCCCAAGCTCAGCTGGGAGAAATTGGGGCCCTGGTTTCACCTTTAAATGTTGTGTCTCAGATTGGGAAAGGGAGTCTTGGGCTTTCTGTTTGTTTGTTTGTTTGTTTGTTTTTAAGACAGAATCTTGCTATGTTGCCCAGACTGGCTTGGAATTTGCTGTGTAGCTCAGGCTGGCACCACATCTCTTCGGTTCTCCTGCCTTGGCCTCCTGAGAGCTGAAATTACATGTATAAGCCACCAGGCCCAGCAAGGGATTTAAAGCTTTGAAAGCTAGGCTTTAGATACAAGCTAGATAAGTTTTAGGTAGAAGTTAGGTAGAAGTTATAGCAGTACCCACTGTACTCACTTTTCACAAAGGGCCCTTTAAAGGTTTTTTGTTGTTGTTGTTTAGTTATTCCTTTTGAAAAAAACTAAGTATTATAAACTCTCTGGGCACAACTAAAAGCCTCAGTATCTTACCTGAGTGTCTCCCATTTTCCACCTGCCTCCCCCACCCAGAGGCATCCTCTAAACATGATGGCAACCATCCCCTCACTGCAGGGGTTTGGTTAGATACAGGCATATGTGTGAATGCCCTGTTGCCTTCCAAGTTTTCACAGGGTGCCATGGAAAGGAAGTAGCATGCTGCATGTGCAGCCTGAGTTTTTGCTCACCATGCAGCCACAAACTCATCTGTGTTGGCAAGTGCAGCTCAGTGCTCCCCCTGCTCTGTGTGTGCACCGCATGCCTACTCCCAGTGGGTTTGGTGGCTTTTGTCAGCAATTCCTGCCACACCCACTGTCCTGGGAGATGGCTCTGCTACATACCCGGGAGTGGAGCTGCTGTCCTGTATCAGTACACCCTCAGCTCGACTGGATCAGAACCAAACCAATGGCTTTCCAAGGGGTTGTCCCACCTTCACACCTGCAGTGTGCATAAGATGCTGCTGCACTCGTGCTTCACAGGGTCACCAGACCATTCTTGCCCTGGGTCTGGGATGGTTCATGACTTTGCTCTATCACCCAGAGTCAACATTTTCAAGTCAGTCTGGTGGCCCTACAGGGAGGTGCTGCTACACAGCTGTGTCCTGATCTCACTGATGTTGAGGTCTGTAAGGTTCTGATCCCTAACTACCTGCCCCCTCAGGCCTCCAGCGACTACACCGGTTGCGACGACCCCACTCCAGCAGTGATGCTTTTCCTGTGGGCCCAGCACCTGCTGGCTCCTGTGAGAGCCTGTCCTCCTCTTCTTCCTCCTCATCCTCTTCATCTTCCTCTTCGTCCTCCTCCTCGGAGTCTTCAGCAGCTGGCCTGGGGCCACTCTCTGGATCCCCCTCTCACCGCACCTCAGCGTGGCTCGATGATGGTGATGAACTGGACTTCAGCCCACCTCGCTGCCTGGAGGGACTCCGAGGACTTGACTTTGATCCCCTTACCTTTCGCTGCAGCAGCCCCACCCCAGGGGACCCTGCACCCCCTGCCAGTCCAGCACCCCCAGCCCCTGCTTCTGCCTTCCCACCCCGAGCAACCCCACAGACCCTCTCACCCCATGGACCCACCAACCCTGCTTCACCCACTGCCCTGGACATCTCAGAGCCCCTGGCTGTATCGGTGCCACCTGCTGTCCTGGAACTGTTGGGGGCTGGGGGAACACCTGCCTCAGTCACCCCAACACCAGCTTTGAGCCCTAGCCCAGGCCTGCGCCCTCATCTCATTCCCCTGTTGCTGCGTGGAGCTGAGGCCCAGCTAAGTGACACCTGCCAGCAGGAGATCAGCAGCAAGCTGGCACTGCCTGGTCCCCAGGGAGCTCAGGGCCAGCACGGTGAGTCCTGTTCGTGGAACCCCACTCTTGTTTGGCCAGTCCTCAAGGCTGCCTCAGGACCTAGCTGACCTTCTTCCCATTCCTTTCTGTGTTGTAGGTTCTGGCATGGACTCACCATTGTTACCCCCACCCTTGTCCCTCCTGCGCCCTGGTGGGGCCCCACCCCCACCCCCCAAGAACCCAGCACGTCTGATGGCCCTGGCCCTGGCTGAGCGGGCTCAGCAAGTGGCAGAGCAACAGAGCCAACAGGAGCAGGGGGGAACCCTGCCTGCTCCCCACTCCCCTTTCCGTCGCTCACTGTCCCTGGAGGTGGGCGGGGAGCCAGCGGGGAGTTTAGGGAGTGGGCCACCCCCTCACTCTGTAGCCTATCCAGGTGCCTGGGCCCCGGGTCCCCCACCCTATCTCCCAAGGCAACAAAGTGATGGGAGCCTGGTGAGGAACCAATGGCCCTTGGGAACCTCAAGGAGGGGTCTCAGAGGCCCTTCCCAGGTTAGCACTCAGCTCAGGGCAGGTGGGGCCTACAGGGATGCCCCAGAGACAGTGGCCCCATCCCCATGTTCGGTCCCTTCACAGGGTCCTACCCCCAGCTTCTTCTCAGCCCCCCGGGAGTGCCTGCCACCCTTCCTTGGGGTCCCTAAGCCAGGCTTGTACTCCCTGGCCCCCCCGCCCTTTCCACCTAACTCCCCAGCCCCAGTCTGGAGGAACTCCCTGGGTCCCACCTCAGGCCTGGACAGGGGGGAGAATTTGTACTATGAGATTGGGGCAGGGGAAGGGACTGCTTACCCTGGCCCCAGCCGGTCCTGGAGTCCCTTCCGCTCTATGCCTGCTGATAGGCTCAATGCCTCATATGGCATGCTTGGTCAGTCACCACCACTCCACAGGTCCCCCGACTTCCTGCTCAGCTACCCACCACACCCCTCCTGCTTTCCTCCTGACCATCTTAGCCACTCAGCTCCCCAGCACCCTGTCCGGCGCCCTACCCGACCTGAGCCCCTTTATGTCAACCTAGCTCTCCGGCCCAGGGGACCTTCACCTGCCTCTTCTTCCTCTTCCTCTCCTCCTGCCCACCCCCGAAGCCGTTCAGATCCTGGACCCCCTGTTCCCCGCCTCCCCCAGAAGCAGCGAGCTCCCTGGGGTCCCCGTACCCCGCATCGAGTACCTGGACCTTGGAGTTCCCCTGAGCCTCTTCTGCTCTACAGGGCAGCCCCACCAGCCTATGGGAGGGGAGGCGAGCTCCGAGGATCTTTATATAGAACTGGGGGTCAGAGAGGGGAGGGGGCTGGTCCCCCTCCTCCTTACCCCACACCCAGCTGGTCTCTACACTCTGAGAGCCAGACCAGAAGTTACTGCTGAACTAGGGCCAGGAAGGGCCCCCCACTGGATCTTGGCCCAAGTCAATCCCTTGTTTTGTATTGAGTTCCCTATCCCATTCCAGGTTTCTAACTTTGTAACTTGCTTCTGATGACAGTCCCTAACCAAAATCAATGTGCCCATCCCCTGCCTCCCTCCTGGGGGCCCTTGCACAAATCTGGAGGAGAGCAAGGCTGACACCCTGACCTTCCTTTCCCTCCAGGAGCCTCCAGACTGTCCTGCCCTGTGCACAGGAGGTGGGGGAACGGCTCCTGTCCACCTCTCCCTATGTGCCCCACTAAACCACCTGACAACATTAATGAATAAAAATGGCAAAAATGTGGCTGCTGGAGGCAGTAAATGAAGACGCACAGACTAATGACTAGCTGCTTCACCACTTTCTTTGCTTTGGGGAAGACACTGAGGCAAGGGTTCAGTTCTTACAGAAAGGTTCCCAAGGTAATGTTTGCAGGGAGGCCCACGGGCATCCTAGGAGTCTGGGCCAGGAGCAGGGCTGATCCTGGGTTTGTCTTCGAGGGGACATCTGCTCTGCAGCTCTGCCATGATCTCCTCCAGCAGATCCATCCTGGACAGCAGTGGGGCAGGACAAACCTGGGCTTACCTCAGGAATGAGGGAGGGACCCCGGGGCCATCCACCACAGCCTGTGTCTCACTCCTGTAGGCTAGAGAAGAGACTTCCTCCACTCAGCTCGATGTCTGATGTCTGCAGGAGAAAGGTTAGAGCTGCCATCAGCAGGCCTGGAGGCTCAGTGGCCTGGGAGGAGGGAAGTAGGGAGGTGTTCCACTTTGCCTGCCCTCATGGCTCTCCCTGGTGACAGTTCTCAGGGAATGGAAGCCTCCCTGTGGATCAGCAGGCAGGGGCGGGCTCATAGGGCTAGGGATCCGGCATAGCAGTCCCACACATGCCACAGCTGCCCTTGCAGGGCTTGGATCCTGAGAGACTTTCCTCTCACACTGCTCCTTAGAGCTCTGGGTCTCCAGCAGGGATGCTGGATCCTGAAAGCCAGTATGCAATGGGGAATCACAGGTCAGATGACAGGGAGCCAGGGCACCCCTGGAGAGAGGGGGGGTCCCAGACTGATGACAGGCTAGAGGTATCCATACTGTTGAGCTGGGCTCCAGGCAGCAGTGCTGGCTGACCCTGGTTGTCAGAGTGTGGCTGTGGCCCAGGCCAGGACTGGAACCAGGATGAAGACTGGGGCTGGGGCTGAGGCTGCTGACTAGAGTCAAGCTGCTGCCTGAGTCCCAGGCTGCATTCTGCTGGACCTTACTGTAACCTGTGACCTCACGAGTCTCCAGGGTCTGCAGAGAACAATGGCAAGGAACTGGCATGGGTTGCCCAGGTGCTCCACACCTCCCTTAGCTCTCAGACCTCTCCCCTGGTTCCTACCTGGGATGGGACTGGGATGGGGAGCACAAGCTTGGATCTGTCCTTGGCTCTGGGAGCTACCTCATACAAATGCTCTAGGGACACAGAGCAGACAGTCAGAATGGGGATGCACACCTCTGCTGTGCCCAGCACCAGCCATCCTCCTTGCCCCTAACCTGGGGGTACAGGGAACAGTGTAGTCCACTCTTTTGGGGAGCTGACCTTGAGTACTGAGTCCTGTGGAAAGGAGTCTGAGTGTGGGGACATGGGCTCTGCCTGGGGCTCCATAACTACCCATGGCCCCCTGACCTCCCTGTACCTGAGTCATGGCCTCTCGCAATAGGTACCGAGTGCTCTGCAAGCTGCCCCAGCGGTCAGCAGGCTCTAGGCCCAGCCCAGACTGAACCACGGCCTGGTAGGGGGCTGGCAGCAAGGGGTCCAGGGCTGGGCTCTCACCTGCTTCCAGCTTAGCCTTCACCTCAGGCCCCTCTCCCCCAGCCCAGGGCAGCTCTCCTGTGAGGAAGAATAATCAGGGGACCCACCCTAGTGGGATACTTCTGTGGGGCAGGCGCAGGTTCACTCACTGACCAGTGAAGACCTCCTGGGCTAGCATGCAGAAGCTGTAGAAGTCTGAGGTAGCACTGGGCACGTCACTACGGATCAGCTCAAGCGGCAGCCATGGATATAGTTCAGGGGGTGGGGGCAGCCCTGGACTTGGGCTCCCCTGAGGGTGGTCCTGTGGTAGCCTGTGGTCAAGACCAATGGGTCTGGTGAGCTCGTGACTGCTGGGAGGGACATGGGGCAGGCATGAAGGCAGGCTCTCACCTGGGCTGCAGCCTGGGCTGGTGCAGTAGGCGCCCGTGTTCCAGGTGGCTCACTTTAGCCAGCCCTGGCCTCACTAGTTGCACAGCATGGGAGCTGAGGCCGCCATGGGCCCAGCAGCGGGCCTGCAGGAACAGCAGGGCCTCCAATACCTGCAGCAGCAGGGAACCAGGCAGCAGGCCTGGCAGGACTCGGGGACCCTCCTCATCAGGTCTTGGTGCGTGCAGCAGGACATGCAGGGAGCCCAGCCACACTGGCTCAAAGAGCAGGCTCAGGCCAGATAGGTCCTCCGAGAGGCTCAGCGCCATCAGCAGCAGCAGGCCAGGGTGGTGCAGTGTGCTTGGAGGAAGCAGAGCAGACCCTGGACCAGCAGCCCCAATCTGTACAGGGTGGGAGCTGCTCCTGGGTACAGACCATCTACTATGGGCCAGGGCAGACTATCTTGCCAGCCACTGGGCAGGAGACACTGAGACACTTCCCCCCATCACGCAGCTCATCAGTGGCAGAGCCAGCACCAGCCCATACCAGTCTGGAGTTCCTCCAACCCCTGGGTGCCACTGTGCAGGAAGGGGGAACATTATAGCTGGAGGGCCCCATGCTAGGTGCTGGCCTAGAGCTGAAGACTAAGCAGAACTGTGGCTATCCCCACACTCCCTGGTTATGAACTGCTGGAGTCAGGGCAGCTGGTGCTGGTAGGCAGAGGCTGGGACTTATACCTGCAGTGCTGAAGGTCTGCCAACAGCACGTCAGGGTGGGCTTCAGGGGGATTCAACTGCCGTACAGTAACGGTGTGGCCCTTCCACAGGAGGCTGGAGAACAGGTAGTGGGAGAGAGGACCAGGTGAGATACAGGGGCAGGATTTCCTTGTGAGGGGAGCAGGAGGCAGGAGCTCTTCAACAACATGGGAGGAGCTCTCACTTGGCCATGAGGGTGTGGGAGCTGCTCTTATAGGTGCGGTCAGTATCGCCCTGGGCTGGCAGCAGCTCCTTGGGGTCTACCAACGGGATGCCCATTACCAGTGCTGGAGGCTGCAGGCTGCTAAGCTGGAGAAGAGGAACAGAGCTGTGAGCACCAAGAGGATAGGGATGGTCCCTGCTCTCCTGCCCTCTCCATCTTACCTGGCCATATCCCAAAGCTGGGGTTTGGAGGGGTCTCCTGATTTGCCCTTGCCTCAGAGCCCTGGGACAAAAGGCAGGCTGAAACTAAGTCTGAAGTCACTGGGTGTGATGGGCATGGGACCTTCAGAGTGTGGACTGTTACCTGTCTGCCTGTGCCAACCTTGGGGAGGACAGGGAGCCACAAAGGCTATGTCCAGAGCTAGCTTGCAACTGACCCAGGGATGCAGTAGGCGCCAACTCCCCGCTCTGCACCAGTGCTGACATATGGGTGCGGCACCACTGCAGCAGCTCCATCACCTGGGTGGGGTACAGGGTGAGACTGGGAGAACATACTGGCCGTGATACCCCCACTGTACCCTGGCCACTGCTCACCTCCCAGCTCAGCTTGCCACCACCCTGTTCAGCCCAGTCTTGTGGCGTGCGGCCCTGCTGGTCATGCAAACGCAGGTCACCCCCAGCCTGCAGCAGGTACCATAACACCAAGCTTCGGCCAGAGAAGGCACCTGCATGCATGGGTGTGCTGCTGTCTAGGCAGCGGCTAGGAAAGAACCCGAAACAAGCATGGCATAGATGAAGAAATGGGCAGAACAGGCACAATAAGGGGCAAATGTGGGACTGAACAGGATGGGGGCCCAGTGAACATGGGAAGTGGGTCATGTGAAGACTCAATGGGGCTTGTGGGGGGGACCACTGTGAGCATGGAAGGCACTAGAAATAAGAATAGTCCCTGAGGGAGGGGGGCAAGAAGGGGTTAACTGAGAGGACAGGGAAGGCACTAGGGGCTAGAAGAGGAGTTGTGATAGGGTACACCTCCCAGTGTCCAGGGCCCTAGGACTGTAGGGGTATTCCAGCCTTTCCACTCACTGGTTGGGGTTAGCACCAAAGGTCAGTAGGAGCCGCACGGCAGAACTGTGGCCCAGCAGTGCCGACAGGAAGAGCCCTGTCTGCCCAGCAGAGTTCTCACCATCTACCTGGACAACTGGGGGACAAAGAGACTTAAGATTGTGCCCATCCCAGATTCTTAAGACAGAAGTCCTGAATTCAGGCCACTAGGCAAACACAGCCCTTGTATTCCAGGCTAGCCTGGAATTTGATACATAGCTAAGGATGACCCTGAACTTCTGATGCTTCTGCCTGTGAGTGTTGGGATTACAGGTGTGTGCCACCACACCTGGTTTGTGTAGTGCTGAGGATTCAGCCCAGGGCTTTGTGCATGCTAGACAAGCACTCTATTAACTGAGCTAGATCCCCTAGGTAAACATTCCTGCCAATTCCAGTCTTCTGGAATTTCCATTTCTCTTTGATTGGGTGACCCTCAACCCCATATCCAGAACTGCCACTCTCTAGCTTCGAAGGAAGAGCTGCCACAGAACCCATTTCAACACAGTGCACCAGAAATCGAGTCCACAGAATTGGAATGAGTGGAGACGTTTACCTCCTTATCCGAAAGGTGTCGGAATTGGGGGGCCAAGAGGATCAATCCTGCCACCTTGGTATCTGTCTCAAAATCCCTCCAAATGTGGCCTTTCCAGAACCTCTGAACCCCATATTCTCTGCTTCATAGTTTACTCACAGCCCAACACCTTTTGTAACTACATCTTAACTGGTTTTCTACACTCAACTTGTACCATAAAGGCATCTTTCCTAAAGCACAAATCATTGCCAGGACAAGATAGCCCTGAACAAGTTGTCCCAAAACAATTAATATACAAAGAGGGTAAAGCTTGTTTTATGAGGCCAGCTTGACTTTCATTCCAAAAGTGGACGAGAGTTTCCAGAACCAGAAAATAAAGCTATAAACTAATTCCATTTATGATACCACATGCAAGAACCAAAGAAAAACTGACATATTCCCAGAAACAAAGATGAGTCAATGTAAGAAAATCTATCAAGGGCTCAAGAGATGGCCTGGTAGTTAAGAGCACTGGTCTTCTTGTAGAGGACTGGGGTTTGGTTCCCAGCACCCACAGGGCAACCATCTGTAACTTCCGACGCCTTCTTCTGGCCTCCATGGGCATTGCATATGGTACACTTATATACCTGGAGGCAAAACACTCAGACACTTAAAAATAAAAAATTTTAAAAGAAAATCTAGCAATATAATAAAATATTCATGGATCAAAGGACAAAAATTGCATGTCCTGAAGGTATGGATCAGTGGTAGAGCACTTGCCTAGAATTCACTGGTGAGAGGTTGGAGATGTGGCTCAATGGTAGAACTTTTATTTAGAATCCACCAGTGAGGGGCTTGGGGTGTGGCTCGGTGGTAAAGCACCTATCTAGAATCCACCAATGAGAGGCTGGGGTGGGGCTCAGTGGTAGAGCACTGGTCTAGAATGAAAGGCACTGAATCCCACCCCTAGCATGGCAGGGTCATATTTTAACTTTATAGCTACAGAAAAAAAGTGCTTGATAAAATTTAATACTTATAATTGGGGGATCCCTCAAAAAACTCAGATGGGAATTTTTGTACTTCATAAGAATTATAAACTCCAAACCAATGTAGCAAACATTACACTTTGTACAAAAACACAGATTCAATCCCTTTAATATCAAGAACAAAGAAAAAGATGTCCAATGACAACCATGGTTTGGAAGTTTAGGCCAATACTTTAAGAAAAAGAAATTAGGGCTGGAGAGAGGCTCAGTGATTTGGAGCACTTGCTGCTCTGGGAGAGGACCCGAGTTCAGTTCCTGGCACCATGTTAGGTGGCTCACAACTGCCTGTAATGCCAGCTCCAGGGGATCTGATGCTCTCTTCTGGCCTTTGTGGTCACACACACACACACACACACACACACACACACACACACA
>NW_008333374.1:780055-843552 GCF_000622305.1 Nannospalax galili
AAGAGCACTTGCTGTTCTACAAACAAACAAACAGTTTGACGTCCAGCACCTATGTCAGTCAGGCAACTCATAACTGCCTATAACTCCAACTCCAGTGGGATCCACACACACACACACACACACACACACACACACAAATAAATCTAAATCTAGGCTTTTTTCTTTTTTTAAAGACACGGTCTTGCTATACAGCACAGGCTTGCCCTGAACTCTCAATGGACCTGTCTCAGCTTCCCAAGTGAAGAATTACATGTGTACCATGCTGGACGTAGAATTTAAATATTGAAAGACTAAGAAAAAAATTTGTCTGTCTTCACTTAACAAAAATATTAAGAATCAACCTTTACAACTATTGAGTAAATTCAGAAAGTGGACCAAAAAAATCAGTGAAAATTGCAAACTGTTAAACGGTCACTGCAATGAGGATTTCCTGCTTTGGCGCCAGTGGATTCCCACCAATCACAGAACAAAATCCAACATGTCCACGTCCTGTCAAACTCCTCACTGTACGACCTGCTGCCTTTTCAGCCTCGGTTCTCTCCCCATGTCCCGTAGCTCCTCACACACATGCCCTGTATGCTTTGACGTCAGGGCCTTTGCCCAGGCAGTCCCAGCCTTGAAAGTCTCTTCCTCTCGTTTTTGCGTGGTCTTTCCTCTGGTGACTCTTACACCATGAGGATCATGAATCACAGTGAAAAGCCATCCTGTCCAGTGTGTCTCAACCCACCCCTGCCCCAGTGATCTAGAGGCCAGACCCACCCATATCTGACTACAGATCTTGGAACACAAGTGGCTGGCACACTATAGGCCTCTGGTACCCACTGTGCATCAGCTAACTGAAACTGTTTCCTCTACAGTGCTGGTTGGCTGCCCCCACGCCATCCCAATGACTGGGCCTCACCTCTGCGCAGGAGCCTGGCCAGGCCGCAGGATGGGCCTCCTGCCATAGCCAGGCGATGCAGGCGGCCCAGCTGGGCATCTGGATCCTGCACAGAGCCCAGCTCCACTGGGAAGCGTGAAGCCTGCGAGTGCATCTGCAGCGGTCGCCTCAGTCCATTCCGGATAGGGAAGAGCTAGAAAGGTTCATGAGACCAGGAGGAGGTAAAGGATACTTCTAAAAGCCAATTAAACAATAAAGACGGGTGGGCTGGAGTGATGGCTCAGCTGTTAAGAGCACTGGCTGCTCTTGAAGAGGACAGGGGTTCAGCTCCTAGTTATGGCAGCTAACAACCATTCAAAACTCCAGTTCCAGGGGCTCTGACACCCTCTTCTGGCCTCCATGGGCACTGTACACACGAGCGCACTTACATACAAGCAGGCAAAATGTTCATATACATAAAAGTAATTTTTTTTTTTGGTCTTTTGAGACAGGGTCTCCCTGTAGCTCCAGCTGGCCTGAAACTCACTATGTAGATCAAGCTGGCCTTGAACTCAGAGAGATCTGCCTGCCTTTGCCTCCTGAGTGCTGGAATTAAAGGCACGCACCACCATGCTGGGACATAAAATAAAAATGAATTTAAAAAAAAATTGAAAAAAACAAGACAGGGCTGGCTGAGGGTAGAGGGCTGTCTAGTTGGGAAAGGAACTCAGGAGGGTCTGATGGGAAAGGAGGCAGCTGGTGGGCCCAGGCAAGGAGGAGCTATACCCCAAAAGGCCAGAAGCCTAAGTGAGTCAGTAGCGAAGGGGATGTGAGGAAGCCCGGGGGCTGGGATAAGGGGTTTTAGCACCAGGACAGGGCATTCCAGTGTAGCCAAAGGGCTATGTGGGCAGGAGCTGAGCCTGTGGAAAGCTCTCCTGTATGAAAGGGCATAGGAGGCTCTGGGGGCTGCAGGTGGTTTAGGATCTAAGGTGGGATGTAAGGTCTGATGGCGGGATCCAGGGGCTAGGGACAGTCTAGGGGTGGAGGTATGGAGGTGGAGGGTTTCCACAATGAGTGGGGTCTGTGTGAAAGTGGGGCTGGGCTGAGGCTGGAGGCAGTCTGTAGATGGAGGGGGTGTGGTGAAAAGCCCAGGGTCCTAAACGCTCTCAACAGTTCTAAGCCCACCTACCGTTGAGCTCAACCATAGTCTCCACGTGACTGCCACGTGACTCTGAAGCCCAGCAAGGCTCTCTGCCTCGGAATCCTAGGCGCACGAGCATCAGAGTCCCTCTGCCAGCTTGCATAGTAAGCAAGCTTCTACTTCCCCTAAGAAGCCGCCCCCACCATCTTGGAGTGAGACGAAACTGTGACATCCACCCCCAGAGGTCTCAGCTGGCTCTGCTTTGCCCACTCAGGACCCCTGCAGGCCCTCTCTTGACTCCTGTACTGCATCCGGGACTGTCTTCCCATGCGTCTCACTCACTTGGATGACTGTTTCCAGTCTTTCCCTTGAACCCCAACACCGGAAGGTCTTCAGGAGGCCTCCGCTTGGGGATTGTCAGGACCATCATGCTACCCGGGTCCCAACCTCAGAATCACCTGCAAACCCTTTTCTCTCAGGTCCCCATCTTTAGGATGGCCTCATTGCCCTCTTCCTGGGTATGGCTACCTCCCTCCCATTCCTGCCCCATGACCCATTCTCTCAGCCGCCTTCTTCCCCACCCCAGTCCCGACCTTTCCCAACCTTGCCTGTCTCAGAAACAGGTAGGGAACCACCACAGAGACAGAAGGCAAATAAATTCTGGGTCCCTAACCTGTTACCCATTTAATCATGAAATGTTTCCTTCTGCCTCCCTCTTATAGTCCCCCAATAGCTTTGTCATAAAGCACAAGAACATTTACAGGGGCTGGTGAGAGGGCTCAGAGCACTGGCTGCTCGTCCAGAGGACCTGGGTTCTGTTCCCAGCAGCCACATGGTGTTGCCTGTAACCCCAGTTCCAGGGGATCTGACACCCACGTCTGACCTCTGCAGGCATTTTACACACAGGCGCACTTACATACATTCAGGCAAAACACCCATACACATAAAAATAAATGAAATTGTTTTTAAAAAATGTTTAAAAGTTAGGAGCCTGGCTAAAACAAAAACAACCGATCAGCCAAAAAGAAAAAAATATTGTAGGCTGCTTTTATTGAAAACTCTTGTTTTTGTTTTTTGAGACAGGGTCTCACTATGTAGCTCTGGCTGTCTTAGAACTTGCTAGGTAGAGCAGGCTGGCCTCAATCTCACAGAGATCAGCTTGCCTCTGCCTCCTGAGTGCTGGAATTAAAGGCCTGCACCATCACGCTTTTTTTCTTTTCTTTTGAGATAGGGTCTTACTGTGTAGCCCAGGTTGGCCTTGAACTTACAACCTCCCATCTCAGTTTCCCTAGTGCTGGTATTTCAGAGGTGCAGCATCACATCCAGCAAACACTGACTCTTCCCTGGAGGCTGTAGACAATTGATGGATGAGTCATGTGGGGGGAGAAGGCTTGGCATCTCCATCCTTGTGCCAGGCCTGTCTCCTTCCTGCCTCAAACTTAGTGAGACTCTAGTCAACTCCAGACGCAGACAAGTTGATCCTTTGAGAACTGTGTTGTTAAGACTATAATTCAGAGTAAACTTAGCCTATGGCCCGTTGAAGTGAATGTGTGTTTTTTCTACCCAGTCCCTGCACAAAAAACCCTTGTCATAGAATCAGAACATACTAGCCTTTAGCCTTGTCATAGAATCAGAACATCTATTCAAGATGACCCAAGCTGTAACTCAGCAGCCCCTGAACAGCACTGACCACCCCTTAACTCACTAAGTACAAGGGCAGGCTGCCTATACAAGAAGGACATCTGGATGGGGGGATCTCGTGTAGCCCTGACTGGCCTTGAAATTACATCAATGTGTAGTCGAGGATGACCTTGAACTCCTGGTCCTCCTGCCTCTACTTCCTAAGTGCTGGAATTACAGATGGACACCTAGCTTGAAGAACATCCTTTTTAAAAAAATTTTTTTTGGCCTCCCTGTAGCCCCAGCTGGCCTGGAACTCACTATGTAGACCAGGCTGGCCTTGAACTCACAGAGATCCATCTGCTTCTGCCTCTTGAGTGCTGGGATTAAAGGTGTGCGCCACCACGCCCGGCTTTTATTTTTTAATATTTTATTATTTTTATTTTATGTGTATGAGTATATTGCCTGCGTGTATGTCAGTGCAATGCTGTGGAGGTCAGAAGAGGGCATCAGATTCCCCTGGAACTGGAAGGAGGGTTCATTGCTGCCATCTGGGTGCTGGGAATCAAACCCGGGTCCTCTGCAAGAGCAGTCAGTGCTCTTTTCCGCTGAGCCATCTCTCCAGCCCGAAGAACATCTTTTGTCTTTTTAAACAAAGCTCATGCATGAATAAGGAACAATGAACAAACCTTTGCCCACTCTCTCACCGAAAATACCAACAAAAGCCATTTGCTCAAGTGAGCATCTGGTCTATGGTCAGTACTGGCTCCCTTCAGCTTGACTCTTGGCTTAAGTTGGCTGTCTTGAGTTTGGTCCTGATCAAGAAGGTTTGCCTAACTTGTTTGTAACATGCAGCTGGGTCTTGCTTGGTCTCATTTCTAATGTTTCTGTGACACAGGAGACCACTATCTCATCACCACACTCTGGCCCACCCTCTACCCGTAACCCCCATGATCCACTGGTGCTTCCGGAACAAGCCCCGAGGCTGCATCACCAGGCCCTGTGCACCCCTCTATCCTTGTCTCCGCACTCCCAATCTGCCCCACTTCTCTGTTCTTGCACTTGCCCTTTTCTTTGAAATGCTCTTTTAGATCTTCACAAGTATTTGCAGTGCTGTGGAGGGAAACCAAGGCCTCATACCTGCTAAGTAAGCATTCTACCACTGAACCACGCCCTCAGCCCCTCACTGATGAATCCTTGACTAGCATCCCACCAACAGGCTGCATCCTCAGTACCTCACTGGTAGATTCTAAGACAGGGCTTTATCATTGAGCCACAAGCTCCATCCCCAGCCTCTCACTGGGGGATTCTAGCAGGTGCTCTACCCCTGAGCCATGCCCCCAGCCCCTCACTGGGGGATTCTAGGAAAGTATGTCACCAATAATCTACATGCACAGCTCTTGGCTTTTTGAGATATTTTCACTATGTAGCCCAAGCAGACCTTAAACTGATAATACTCCTGTCTGGACCTCCTGAGTGCTGCGATGACAGGAATGTACCCCTACATCTGACTATCTTCATGATTAGTCTTATGAATTCTTGGGGACAGCCCCTTGATCACCCCCAGTGTGAGTCAGGTGTCCCCTCTGGCCTCCTACAACTCCACAGCCTTCATCCACAACATTTCTGACCACCCAGGCAGGATTGTCACTGTCTGAAGATGGATGTGTCCACCTCCATTTGCTCTAGAGGAAGTGCTCAAAGTTGTCTTTGTTGCTGTTATGTGCTCAGCCTTATTCACTTTAGAATCGAGCTCAGAAAGAGCCTCATTGATGAGCTGGTAGTAGGGGGTGAGGGAGGGAGGAAGGTGTGTGTGTTCCTGTGTGTGCAGGTGCATGTACACGCGTATGTATGTGTGGGTATAGGTCAGAGGTCAACCTCTGGTGTCATTCCCTGTTCATCTTCCTTTTGAAACAGCCTCTCTCATGGGGCCCTGGGGCTCTCCAAGTAGGCTATGTTAGCTGGCCAGAAAGCCTTGGGGATCCACCTGTCTCAGCCTCCCCAAGGCTAGTATTATAAGCACGTGCCACCAGGTCTCCTTGTAGCCCCAGCTGGCCTGGAACTCACTATGTAGATCAGGCTGGCCTCGAACTCACAGAGATCTGCCTGTCTCTGCCTCCCAAGTGCTGGGACTAAAGGCATGTGCCACCACGCCCGTTCTCCATGCCTGGCTTTTTATGTTGTTGCTGGAGATCAAACTCAAATACTCAAAGCATTTGTGTGCCAAATACTTTAGTGACTCAGCTATTGCCCCAATCCCCCATTGAAGTTTATTAAGTAAAAGTGTGGTCCATTTCTCCTCTGTTGGGCATGTGGCCTTGACCCAGCCTTTTGTCTTAAGTCATCAGTGTCCGTTCTTCAGCTGTGTTCTTCAATTGTGCATCCTCTAAGATGAAGACAGTTCTTGAATAGGTCACTGATCAGGCGCATAGCAGGATGGATGGATGCGTGGCCTTGGAGTTAAAACTCAGGCTGACCTGGAACTCTTGATGTGAAAGAGAGTGCCCCTCAGACCCCCTCCCTGGCCTCTGAGAAAAAGCTGCCCTCCGTCTAACTCTGGAAATCCCCTTCATTGTTCAAACCCTTTCCTGGTATCTGTTTATGATTTCTATGGAAATGATCTGGGGCAGAAGAGATAGAACGTTCTGCCCCAGGTGGGCTAGCCAATGACAGTATACTTGATCCATCTGTGTATGGTCTCTGTGGAAATAATCTGGGGCAGAAGAGAAAGAATGTTCTGCCCCAGGTAAAACAGCCAATGGCTGTATAGGTAAAGTCTCTGGAAATCAGCCCTAGATTGCCCCAAGCCTTTCCTGATTATTCTGTGTTTAGATTCTATGGACAGCCCCTGCTTTGTGGTTTTTCTGCTTAAAAGCCCTGCGTTTTCACTGTTTGGGGTCGCAGTACAGCTCCCGAGGCTGTCTGTGTCCCCAACCAGTTGGCTCTAATAAAGTACTCTTTTTTACTGAGACTCAGTGTCTGAGTGGTCAATTTAGGGAATTTTATGGACCCCTTACAGATGCTCCTGCTCCAGGCTCCCACCAAATGCTGGGATGCTGGGATGGGCTACCACATGGGGCTAAAGCTCTCTTGAGTCCCAGCTCCCTCTAACCCCAACTGGCTGAGGCCAGGATCAGCCCTTTCCCAAGGTGGCAGTTTCAGGGACAGACCTGGGCAGAGTCTCAGGACCTTTATTGAACACATGGTGCTGTTGGTGCTGATGAAGTGCCCTTAGCTCTCTCCCCCCAGCAGTCTCCGGCGCAGTTCCTGGCTGAGCAGTGCTTGTTCCCTGCGGGCACCCTGCAGCACGCTCCGGTTCTCCTGAGCTCTCCGGATCAGGTAGGGGATCACCTCCTCCAGGCAGCCATAGGGAATGGACTTGTACACCGCATATCCGGCCTGCCCTATGGGGAGAGTGGTGCAGGCTCAGAGAGACGCCATCCTGGGGAAAGGCTACATCAGCTACTTCCATTGCTCAGAACATGGCAGACTGACTGGGTGAGTTAGATGTAATTTAATTTTAATTTAATTTTGGTCTTTTTGAGACAGTCTCTCCCTGTAGCCCCAGTTGGCCTGGAACTCAGTATGTAGATAAGGGTGGCCTTGAACTCCCAGAGATCTGCCTGCCTCTGCCTCCCAAGTGCTGGGATTAAAGGCATGTGCTACAATGCTATGTATTAGAGCAAAAATTTAAAAGAAATACTTTCCTTCTTTCCCTCCTTCTCTTCCTTCTTCCCCTGCCCCCTTTTCTGATTGTTTTTGACACTGACTTATTTTTTATCTTTTTGAGGCAGGATCTCCCTATAACTAGAGCTGACCAAGAACACAGTAGATCAGGCTAGCCTCAATCTCACAGAGCTCTGCCTGCCTCTGCCTCCCGAGTGCTGGGATTAAAGGCACATGCCACCATGCCCAGAAGAAATCTTAGTTTATTAAAATGCTGGGAAGACCAGGTGTGGTGTCCCACACCTTTAATTTCAGCATTTGGGAGGCAGAGGCAGCAGATCTCTGTGAGATTGAGGCCAGCCTAGTCTACATAGCAAGTTACAGGCCTGCTGGAGCTACAGGGAAACCCTGTTTCAAAATGAAGCATAAAAATAAAAGAATTTAAAAATTACTATCAAGAGAACAAGAAGTTTACTAGTTCAAGAATTAAGACAAAATAAGAACTTAGAAAAGGGTCATACAGGAAGTCACTACTGCCCCAAAGGAAAAGTTCAGCTGCTGGTGGGAGACTTCACAGAGTTGGGAGGCCACAGTGGAGCTGTGAGCCTGACTGGGCCCAAATTAAGCTCGAACTCAGAAAAGCTACACCTTCTGAACAAGAGTCAATGTGAAGTGAACTTACTGCCTTTCTCCACTCCTAGAGAATGTGTTAGCTCAGAAGACAGAAAAATTCATGTCTGCTTAGTTGTCACTGTGGGCTAGCCTGGTTCACATATCATATAAATTTGTCTCATTGGGTATCTCCAGGAACCTCAAAATGTGAATGAGGGTAAAGTGATTTTTTATGTGTTTGTTTGTTTTTGAGACAGGGTCTTCCTGTAGCCCCAGCTGGCCTGGAACTCACTATGTAGACCAGGCTGGCTCTAACAGAGATCAGGCTGGCTCGAACTCACAGAGATCCACCTGCCTCTGCCTCCCAAGTGCTGGGATGAAAGGGATGCACCACAATGCCCAGCAGGTAAAGTCATTTTGTAAAAAGTGTGTGTGTGTGTGTGTGTGTGTGTGTGTGTGCAGGGTCTCAACATAAACCAGGCAGCTAGTGCATGAGCTTTTGGACATCCCTGTCTCCACCTCTCATTTACCAAAGGTGCTCTGGGATTTTAGACACTTGCACTATTGCGTCTGGCTTTGAGTGGGTTCTGGGGATTTGAAGGCAAGTCATTAGGCTTACATGGAAAGCGCTTTACCCACTGAACTATCTCTCTAGCAAACACAGTGCTTTTGTAGTCTTTGAGAGCCTGCAGAAGGAAAGAAATATGGCCTTGGGCCTTGGTGAGCATCAGTCAGGACCACAAATAACGCAGGAAATATGGCACCACGAGCAAGAACCAGCACAAAACAAGAGAGCAGACACAGAACAGCCCCGTGAGGACCTCAGATACTGGAAGGGACTAGAGGAAGAGCCAGCTTCAAGCTTTGGATGCTAGTGGGCCAAGTATTGGTTGAAAATAGGAGGAGGGATGTGTCTGGGAGGGAATGACACCTGGGGAGAGGGATGGGGGTAGGGGTGGAGGGATGAGCCATTCACATACCCAGTGCCAGGGAGACGTGGTCACACATGCCTAGAAGTTGTCCAAAACAGACAGGCCCATCCAGGGGGATTCCCAGCTCCCACATGCTGTGGAAAGGCTTACATTATCAACTGAGACAGTGGTTGGATCAGTCATTACCCACCCAAGAATTCAAATATTGAAGAGCAGTTGGCTGGCTGAATCTACAGTTCCACATCCATAGGTTCATCTGAGGCTCAAACACATGACTGTAAAACATGTGCATAGGTTTTCTCCCTTAAACAATGTAACTATTTACATATCATTTCCATTGTAAGCTTGATGACTTGAAGCATCTGGGAGGATAGGTACACTTATATGTAAATACTGCATCATCTGATAAGGGGGACTTGAGTGTCTGAAGATTTTGGTCTCCATGGAGATGGGTCCTGGAACAAATCTTTTATAGACACTGAGGGGATGACTGCATTTCCAAACTCAAT
Organism: Nannospalax galili; assembly: GCF_000622305.1. Taxonomy (NCBI): domain Eukaryota; kingdom Metazoa; phylum Chordata; class Mammalia; order Rodentia; family Spalacidae; genus Nannospalax; species Nannospalax galili. Next base: position 789,395 of record NW_008333374.1, read on the forward strand.
GATAAATGACTACTCTAGGGGTTTGGTGAGATGGCACAGTGGTTAAAAATACTTACTGCTCTTGCAGAAGACCCAAGTTCAATTTCCAGCACCCATGTTGGGTTTATTTATTTATTTGTCTTTTTGAGACAGGGTCTCCCTGTAGTCCCAGCTGATATAACCGCTTGTAACTCCAACTCCAGGAGATCTGATGCCCTCTTCTAGCCTCCTTGGGAACTTACACACATGTTTATACACACACACACACACACACACACACACACACACAAATAAAATCAATCAGCTGGGTGAGGCAGTGTATGCCTTCAGTCCCAGCACTTGGGAAGCAGAGGGAGGTGGATTTCTATGAGATTGAGGTCAGCCTCTTCTACATAGCGAGTTCCAGGCCAGGTGGCTACAGGGAGACCCTGTCTCAAAAGAACAAAAATAAAATTAAAAAAAATCAATAAATTGGTAAATCAATAACTATTCCCATGGGTCCCCTGGAAACCCTCCCACTGAATTTCAGCTTCTCCATGGAACCTTTAGCCTCCCTATACCCCAGTAAATAAAAGATAATGAATGCTCTGTGACATCTGAGTCTTTAAGACATACAGGCATAATAGGGGTTTAATTTTTTTTTGAAGCTCTCACCATGTAGCCCAGGCTGGCCTCAAACTCTTGATCCTCCTGCCTCAGCCTCTTGAGGACTGGATGACCAGGCGTGGACTACCATACTGGGTTGAGGTTAAATTTTTTCTCTGAGGTAGCATTTCATTATGTAACCCTGGCTGGCCTGGAACTCATTATGTAGACCAGACTGACCTTGAACTCACAGAGATCTCTTTACCTCTGCCTCCTAAGCACCAGGATTAAAGGCATGTGTCACCATACCCAAGGGGGTTAACAAATTTTACTATCGTCCCCAAACACTTCTAGTCCCTGTTCACCACCCTCAGCCCTTCCTTGGCATGTGGGCACAGGAGAGGAAGGGCGAGGGCTTTGTGGGGTTTCCCATCTCTCCACCTCATACCGCTTAGTTGCCCGGCGAACAGATTCCTCATTGTGGGAAGCCACCATGAGGTGGCACAGGGAGCCATGGTGGGACACGAAGCGCAGCATCAGCTCCAGACAGCGGCTGTAACTGAAGGGAGAGGCTCTGTTTCGCTCCCCTGGCAAGTGAGTACAGGGCCCAGGGATGAGGACACCTGCACCAGTTTTTTCCACCTGCACCAGTTCATCAGAGCCGTTTCCTCTTTTTCAGACAAGTGAGTTCCTCTAACAGTGTTCAGGATGGGGAAGGAGTCAAGAGCAGGGATTTTTGTTGTTGTTGTTGCTATTGTTTCTTTTCTGAGACAGTCTCACTATTGAGCCCAGGCCTGAAATTCATGATCCTTCTGCCTCAGCCTCCCATAGGTAAAGATGACAAATGTGTTACCATGCCCAGCAGTGAAAAGTCTATGACACCATGGCAGTATGACACTCACAGCAGAGTCATGTTGCATGCCCAAGATGGCATTTACCCAAGGTCATTCACTGCAATCTACTGTGATGGTTACTCTTTTTGTTAATATCTTTTTTGGTCTTTTTTGAGACATGGTCTCACATCTCACAGAGATCCGCCTGCCTCCGCCTCCAGAGTGCTGGGATTAAAGGCGTGTGCCACCACACCCAGCTGTTAATTTCTTTTTAAAAAACAATTTATTTGCTATTTTTATTTTATGTGTATAAATGTGTTGCCAGAACGTATGTGAGTACACCCATGCTGTACAATGCCTGAGGAGGTCAGAAGAGGGCACCGGATCCTCTGGAACTCCAGTTGTTAGCTGCCATATGGGTACTGGGAATCAAACTCAGGTCCTCTGCAAGAGCAGCTAGTCCTCTTAACTGCTGAGCCATCTCTCCAGGCCCAAATTTTATTTATCTATCTATTTATTTATTTATTTATTATTTTTATTTACCTTATTAATTTAATTAATTAATTAATTAATTAATTTAGAGACAGGGTCTCCCTGTAATCCCAGCTGACCTGGAACTCACTGTGTAGACCAGGCTGGCCTTGATCTCACAGAGATCCACCTTCCTCTCCTCTCAAGTGCTGAGATTAAATGGGTGTGCCACCACGCCCAGCTTTTCTTAATTTCTTAAATTACATCCTATTTATTCACTTCTGTGGGTACGTCGGTGAGGTTGGGGATGAAGGAGGGAGCATGAAGTTGAAGGAAGGCTGTTCAGGTGGGACGTGCTGGGGTCCTGGACCCTGGAGAGGAATTGACATGGAGACACAGGGTGCTGCAGCACTGAGCCTCATGGCAGGCAGGAGTAAGCGCTAATGAAAGGTCCTGTCCCAGGTGCCTCTCCTACCAGATCCTTTGAAAGCCAAGGTAGGAGGATTGAAAGTTCAAAGCCTGTCTAGGGAGCTGGAGAGATGACTCAACAGTCAAGAGCACTGGCTCTTGCAGAGGATCCAGGTTCGGTTCTCATCACTCAAACAGCAGCTAACACAGCAGCTAACAACCATTTGTAACTCCAGTTCCAGGGAATCTGATCCTTTCTTCTGACCTCAGATATTGCATCACATGGGTGCATTTATACACATGCAGGCAATATACTCATGCACATAAAATAAAAATACTAAAGAAAATGTATAAAAGATTAATTTGGAGCCAGGTGTGGTGGCACACGCCTTTAATCCCAGCACTTGGGAGGCAGAGGCAGGCTCTGTGAATTCAAGGCCAGTCTGGTCTACATAGTGAGTTCCAGGACAGCTGGGGCTACAGGGAGATCCTGCCTCAAAAAGACAAAAAAAAAATTAATTTGGGGCTGGAGAGATGGCTCAAGGGCTAAGAGCACTGACTGTTCTTGCAGAGGTCCAAGGTTCAATTCCCAGCACCTACATGGTGGATAATAACCATCTGTAACTCCAGTTCCAGGGTATCCGACACCCTCTTCTGGCTTCTGCAGGCATTGCATGACATGGGTGCACTTACATGCATGCAGGCAATATACATAAAATAAAATAAAAATAATAAAATATTTAAAAAATAAATTTTAAATAATTTAAAAGGATGTCTGGGCTACAGAGTGAGCTCAAGGCCATCTTGGGCAACTTAGCAGGAGTCTGTCTCAAACAAAAAAGTAAAAAGAGGGCTGGTGATATAATTCAGGGTTAGGACACTTTCCCAGAATCCACCAGTGAGGGGCTGGGGCCATGGCTCAGTAGTAGAGTGCTTGCCAGGCTTGGACAACCCCCCCAAAAGAAGAGTTACATGTTATTTTTTTTATTTGAGTGTGTGTGCGCATGGTCTCTTACTGGGACCTGGGGCTTGCCCATTAGGCTAGGCTGACCAGTGAACCTCAAGGGATCTGCCTTTCTCTGTCTCCCAGTGCTGGGATTGCAGGAACATGCCACCACACCCAGTTGTGTGTGTATGTGTGTGTGTGTGTGTGTGTGTGTGTGTGTGTGTGGTATATGCGTGAGTGTACACGTGTGTGGGCATGCTCACTTGTGCATTCACATGTAGAGGCCAGATGTTGAGTGTCTTTTCCTCTTGTTCTGCACCTTATTATTTGAAGCAGGGTCTCTCACTGAACCTGGAGCTCGCTGTCTCAGCTATATTGGCCAGTGAGCCTCCAGGATCTGCTTGTCTCCCCACCCCAGCCTTGGGGTTATAGGTGTACACCATGCAGTCAGTACCCACTGAACCATCTCCTCGGCCCTGTGACATGTATCATTTACTATTTTTTCCAAGGCCACTTGGCCCCATCCCTACCTCCGACTAGTGGCCTCATAGTCAGGCTGAGTGGGCTCTTCTGTCCCTTGGAGCTGTGACACTGATCTCTCTTTGTCCAGATAGGCACCTCGCACCAACTTCACCCCGAAGGCCAGGCCAACCTTGAGTGCAGCCTCAGCATCCCGCTCCAGTCGCTCATGAGTGTCCTGCAGGACACACAGACAGACTCAGGTGCATCAGGGCACTAGGTCTCCACTCACAGCCCTTTAGAGCACACCACCCACCTTCAGGTAGGCTTGGTAAGTGTTCCACACCCAAGGCCCTCCTTCCCCAGGACTGTTCCAGCGAATGGCCAGTGCAGCTACCAGCAGGGAGAGTGCAGGGTTGATAAAGGTGTACTCGGCGTCCACCAGGAGCCTCACATGCTGGGCCCGGGCATGCTGAGGGGGAGAGGGACAGAGATGAGCAGCAGGGGTTGGGGGTGGCGTGTCCAGCAGGGGCTGGGAGCCAGGTCAGGAAAGTGTTACCTGTGCCACTTGGTGCAAGCGTCTGAGAGAGGCCTGTAGGTGCTGGTTTTGCTCGGCATTGAGGTAAGGGAGTTGGAGGCTCTAAGGCCAACAGGGAAGGCAAGAGGGGTTCAGGACTGCAGGTTCCTTCCTGGGCCTGTCTTTTTTTTCCATCAGGAAGGGGTGTGCATACAGAATTTGTTGGAAATCAGAAAAGTAACTTGTAGTGTGACACATGCCTGTAAATCTCAGAATTTTGGAGATTGAGGCAGTCTGGGCTATTTTGTCTAGAAAGAAAGAAAGAGGAACAGCGAGATGGCTCAGTGGGTAAAGGTGCTTGCTGCCAAGCCTGACGACCTGAATTCAATCCCCAGGACCCACATGGTGGAAGGAGAGAACTGACTCCCAAAAGTTGTTCTCTGACCACTCGAGTGCCATAAAGACACACACACACACACACACACACACACACACACACACACACACCTCTCTCCACGCGAGAGACACATAAACACACACACACACACACACACACACACACACACACACACAGAGTAAATTAAAATGTAGTCAAAAATTTTAAAGGAAAGAAGGAAGGAAGGAAGGAAGGGAGGGAGGGAGGGAGGGAGGAAGGGGCAGGGAGGCACTCTGTAAAAGATCAATAACTTCTTCACTACATTTTATATACATTTTAGCATTTTTTTTCCAGTGCCGAGAATCCCACCCGGCATGCTAGGTAAGTGCTCTACTTCTGAATTATACCCCAGCCCTCCACTATTAATTTTATTCTTTAAGAATCACTTCATAATGTTAGCTGTGCTGACACACTCCTTAAATCCTAGCACTCAGGCAGGCAGATCTCTGTGAGATTGAGGCCAGCCTGGTCTACATAGGGAATTCCAGGCCATCTGGGGCTACAGGGAGACCCTGTCTCAAACAAACAAACAAACAAACAAACAAACAAAATGACTTCATAAACCAACTTGGTGGTGAACACCTATAATCCCACCATTCAGGATGAGATAGGAAGACCAGAAGCTTAAGGCCATCCTTGGCTAGCTACAAGCTACATAGTGAGTTGTAGGCCAGCCTGGGCTATATGAGAACCAATCTGAAGAAGAAGAAAAAAAAAAACAGAACCAGGGGGCTGGAGAGATGGCTCAGCGCTTAAGAACACTGGCTGTTCTTGCAGAAGACCTGGGTCCGAATCCCAGCACCCACATGGCAGCTAACAACTGTCGGTAACTCCAGTTCCAGGGGATCCAACAGCCTCTTCTGTCCTCCTCAGGCATTGCATGACACAGGTGCACTTATCTACGTGCAGGCAACACACACAGACACATGAAAAATAACAATAAATAAAAAATAAAAGTTCAGCAAGGGGGTAGGCTAAGGATTCGAATCTTTCTTTCCTTTCCTTCCTTTGAGACAAGACTCACCTGAGACTCCCTAGCCTTGAGACCCTGTCTCAAAAAAAGACCACAAAACAAAACAAAACAAAACAAAAAACTAGTCTAAATAATTAATCATCTCTAATACTGTGAGTCACAGTATTTGGTGAGGGTTTGAACTGATGTCTAACTGCAAAATGCATCCCAAATTAGGATGAATTCAGGGGTGGGTGAAAGAGTGACTAGATATGATTTAAAGCAAGTACTTTCAGTCCTCTGTATTTATGGGTTTTATATTCTATGAATTCAACCCATGGCAGATCAAAAACATTCAAGGAAAGCATTGTGGGGCTGGAGAGATGACTCCATAGTTAAGAACGTGTACTGCTCTTGCAGAAAACCCAAGTTCTGTTCGCAGCACCCACATTGGGCAGCACACAACTGTTTGTATCTCCAACTCTAGGGGATATGATGCCGTCTGCTGGCCTCCATGGGTGCTGCACTTATGTGCACATACACATACAGATAGTTAAAATTAAGCCGGGGGTGGTGGCACACACCTTTAATCCTACCACGTGGGAGGCAGAGGCAGGTGGATCTCTGAGTTCAAGGCCAGCCTGATCTACATAGTGAGTTCCAGGACAGCTGGAGCTACAGGGAGACCCTGTCTCAAAAAAAAAAAAAAAAAAAAAAGACCAAAAATAAAATTAAATACTTAAGAAAAGCATTGCATCTCCACTGACCATGCACAGACTTCACATCCTGTGGTTACTTCCTGGGATGGTTAGTATTTATTATCAACTTGACAGAATCTAGAATCACCCAGGAGACCAGGCCTCTGGGCATGCTTGTGGGAGATTATCTTGATTGTGTTGAGGTGGGAGGACCTGCCCACTGTAGGTGGCATGACTGCTTAAGCAGAGAAAGAAAGAGGAGCAGCAGGAAGCTTGCATTCATGACTCTCCTTTTTCTCATTGTGGATTCGATGTGACCAGCTACTTTGGGATCCTGCTGCCCTGATTCCTCTTCCATGACAGACTGTACCTCGAATTGTGAGTCAAAATAGACCCCTTCTCTGGGGCTGGAGAGATGGCTCAGCAGTTAAGAGCACTGGCTGCTTTTGCAGAAGACCTGGTTTAATTCCCGACACCCAAGTTGTGGCTAATACCCATGCATACACTCCAGTTCTAGGGAATCTGGCACCCTCTTCTGACCTCTGTGGGCATTACATGACACCAGTGCACTTAACACATGTAGGTAATACATTCATACACAAAAAATAAAAATAAATAAGGGGCTGGAGAGATGGCTCAACAGTTAGGAACACTGGCTGTTCTTGCAGAAGGCCCAGGGTTGAATCCCAGCACCTACATGGAAGCTAACAACTGTCCATAACTCCAGTTCCAGGGGATCCGATACCCTCTTCTGTCTTCCACGGGCATTGCACGACATGGGTGCACTTACATACATGCAGGCAATACACACATACACATAAAATTAAAATGATAAAAATAAAATATATTTTTAAAAAATAATAAAAAACTTTTTTTAAAAAAAGAATAGACCTTTCTCCCTTAGGTTGCTTTTGTCATAGTGTTTTATCACAGCATCAGGGAAAGACACTATAACACTCCCTCACCAATACTGCAGAACAATGATTTACATAGCATTCACATTGCGTTTGGTATGGTAAGTCATGAGGCTTTAAATATGGCGGGGGGACGTGCAGAGGTTATCTGCAAGTACCACTGCAGTGGGCTTGAATACCTTCAGATTTTGGTATCTGAATGTGGTCCTACAACTCATGCCCTGAACATACCGAGACACGATTGTGTAGCTAAATGTTAAAGGTGGCAGGTGTGTGGATATTCACTGTACACTTTCTACTTTTTTCTTTCTTTTACCCCCTGTAGGTCTGGGGATGGACTGAGGGCCTTGTACATGCCAGGGATGCTCTCTATCTCTGAAGCACAGCTCCAGTCCCTCACTAATGGATTCCAGGCAAATTCTACCCCTGAGTTACATCTCTAGCCCTTGGTGTTTTGTTTTGTTGTTGGTGGTGTTTACTTATTTGTTTGGGTTTGTTCATTTGTTTATGAATGTTTTGTCTGCCCCATACCACATGTGTACAATGCCCACAGAGGTCAGAAGAGGGTGTTGGAGCCCCTGGAACTGGAGTTACTGACAGTTACTAGCTGTCATATGGGTGCTGGAAATCAAACCTGGATCCTCCTCAAGAGCAGTTAGTGCTCTAAGCCAGTGAGCTATCTTTCTAGCCCCTCCCTTGAATTTTTAAGACGTCTCACAGTGTAGCCCAGGTTACCCTCAAGCTCTTGATCCTTCTGTCTCAGTTTCTGGAGTGCTGGGTTTACAGGCCTGCATCACCATGTTCAGTGACTGATAGAATATTTATTCATTTAAAGTGCCCGCATTTTTCCCATTTCTCCTTTAATAATACCTTTCTCCTATGGTCCCACCTCTCTTGAGCTCTTTCTTTCCCTTTATCCCCAAGGTTCCTTGTATAACCCTCCCTCCCTCCTCCCCTTAAAATAACCCCATTTTAATCCATATCTCCCTTATTAACATGCAGTGTTCCCTAGTGGACAAACTGCTGCTGTCCTGATCCCTCCTCTGGGATCTCCCTGTCCCAAGCCCCTCCCCAGAGCCCCACACACCTATAGTCCATCCATGTCAATCATGCTCTCAAAGCCATCTACATTCCTTACCTGCCCGGAGTCCATGGCTTCTGCTAGCCTCTCTGGGCTCAGTTCTGAGGAGCCCCCTGACTTTTGGATACAAGCCGTCAGCTCCTTCTGCAATGGGATGGTGGGTGGTGCGGTGAGAGGAGGCTGGTGGGTGGCCACACCCCCATCCCCAGCACTGTTGCATTTGTCCCTTACACATAGTCGAGTGCTGCTCAGCGCTGTCACCTTCAGCTGCATAAGGCCGTTCCCAGCCTGGCCAGCAGTGTCCAAGAGGGCTCGAGACAGGTCCACACAGTGCAGCATGGTGCTGAGGTTTTCCTCATACCAGGTCTCACTGTCCAGCCAGTGGACATCAGATCCTGGAGTCTGGGGAACCCCTTCCTGCCATCCTCCCTGCATCCCCTGGCCCCTGGCCTCTACTCACCTGGTCTTGGCAGCCGAGTCTGGCTCCTCTTCAGTGGGCACTGCCAACAGGGGCCGAAGTCCCAGGGCCTGGAGCCGCTGGACACAGCCCCTTACTTCTTCTGCTGTCTCCCCTGCCACAAACTGCCCATAGATGGATGCTCGGAGAAGTGCACCGGAGAGCCGAGAGCCCAGGAGTCGCTGAGACCAGGCCTGGAGCTGGATGACAGGGAACAAGGCTCAGAGCCGGGTCCAGGCAACTTCCAGGCCAGTTCTTGGGGTCACTGCTCACCGCCAGTCCATGGGTAACCAGAGGGGGCCAGGCACATAGCCGCAGCACCAGCAAAGCCCGTGCCAACTCCCCTGTGCCCTTGCGGTAGAAGGCCCCACCATCAAAGCGAAGGGGCTGCCAGCCCCCAGAGGAAGGCCTGGAGTGGCAGTGGAGCACTGGACAGGTCCAGAGCATCGTGAGTCCACACCAGGGGAAGGGGCTGTCAGACAGCAGGTGTACCAAATGCCCCTTGCCCAGCTAGGGGACAGTGACTGATTAACTGGGTAAATCTTTAGGACCACAGGCTCTTTGGGGGCAGTTAATTATTAATGGTTAGGGACAGAGTTCAGAGTAATGGTTACAGGAAAGGCAACCCCCAGTGACAGCCCCCAACAACCTTCGGCAGGACAGCACATCATTTTCAGGTGCCCAAGCCACACTGCTGAATAGGCAGCTGGGCCAGGGTGCAGGGAGCTTTGGATTCAAAGCAGTCAGGCTTTGCAATCTTAGCTGAACAACCTAACCTCTCCAGTTGGAATTGTTTCGGTTTACAATGAGAAGCACTGCAGTTAAGGAATAAAGTTAAAATGAGGTAGCCTACAACCCTGCTGTTCTGTGCCAACTAAGCATATAGTCTAGAGAACTTAAACATGGGCACCAGGAAAGAATGCTCAGAATGGCCCCACATGAGAGCCACCCAAATTTCCATCAAAAGGGTGTGGGTGAGTACATCGTGTTATATGCGATAGCGTCAGGCAGTAGAGATGGAACAGAATACTGAAGCAATGAAAAGAATGAACTTTTTTTTTCCTTTTTGTCTTTTGAGACAGGGTCTCCCTGTAGCCCCAGCTGTCCTGGAACTCACTATGTAGACCAGGCTGGCCTTGAACTCACAGAGATCCACCTGCCTCTGCCTCCTGCGTTCTGGGACTACAGGCGTGCACCACCACGCCTGGCTTTCTTTCATCATTTTAAATTAATTAATTAATTTTATTCTGTGTGTCTGAATGTCTTGCCTGCGTGTATGTATGTGTACCACCTGTGTGTAGTGCCCATAGAGGCCAGAAGGGGGCATTGAGTCCTCTGGAACTGGTGTTCCAGACAGTTGTTAGTCACCAAATGGGTGCTGGGAATCAAACCCAGGTCCTCTGCAAGAGCAGCCAGTGCTCTTAACCTCTGAGCCATCTCTCCAGACCCTCTCTATATCTTTAAATTTTCTTTTTAGACAGGGTCTTGGACTGGAGGGATGGCTTAAGGGATAAGAGCACTTGCTGCTCTTCCAAACAGAAGACCTGAGTTTGGCTCCCAACACCCATAGTGAGTGGCTCACAACCACCTGTAACTCCAGATCCAAGGGAATCCAATGCCCTATTTTACCCTCTGAGGGCACCTGTACACATGTGGCACACATACCATAAATTTTAAAAGTTAAAAAAAATCTAGACACAGTCTTGAAGCAGGAGGATCACTACAAGTTTGAGGCCAAATTGGGCTACATATCCAGACTCTGTCTCAAAAAACAAAAACAACAAACAACAACAAAAAACAACAGAAAAGCTCAGGGAGATGGCTCAGTGGGCCGGTCCCACCAAGCCTGATGAGCTGAGTCTGATCCATAGGGTCAATATGGGAGAAAGAGAGAACTGATTCCTGTATGTTGTCCTCTGACCTCCACATGTACACTGTGATATGTGTTTGCCAACACACACATGCACACACACACACACACACACACACACAAAACAAACAAATGCAAGACAAATTTTAAAAACAGATAAAATAGGGGGCTGGAGAGATAGTTCAGCAGTTAAGAGCACTGGTTGTTCTTGCAGAGGGCTGGGGTTGGGCTCCCAGCCACCCCCATGATGGCTAACAACTGTCTGCAAATCCAGTTGGGAGTTCCAACCCCTCTTCTGACCGCTGTGATTATTGCACACATGTGGTGCACATACATACATGCAGGCAGATCATTCATACACATAAAATAAAAGTAAATTAAAAAATTTAAAAATATCCCCCAAAACAGATAAAATAAAATAAGACGAAAATAAGGATGGGGGAGGGGAAAAGCCTGGCTGCGCAGTCATGGGGGTGGAAGGTTTTCTGGTTTTGTTTGTTTGAGTCCGGGTCTCTCTAGGTAGCCTAGGCTAGCCTACTATGTAGCCCTCTGACTCACTACCCTCTCTCAGGTGCCGGGATTATCAGAGGGTTTTCACCATGCTAGAAACATAGAAAGTTCCTGAACAAAATTCCCAAGTGGCCCTTCTGGGGAGATCACGCATTTTGTGGGGAAATCACAAAGGAAGGGTTTTAGCCAGAGTCCTCTCACTGGTGATGATGGGGTCACGTGGCGATTCAAAAGCCAATTATTGAGGATGAAAAATGAGACACTAGTCAGCTTCGGCGATCCACCTGTTCCTGGGGCCTCCAGCTCTGCGAGATCATCCGAGGTACAAAGCCTGCTGGCAGCGCGGAGAGGCACCGCTACTTCCCAAAGCAAGACGACGTCGTCACTGGCAAAAGGGAGAAAAGACTGAATGAAGCAAACGTCTGGACTTTTTATTGTTTCTAATGGCTCCAGGAGACAGTACCCAAGAACTTAGGGGCTGGGGCATGGCTTAGCGGAGAATGTTTGCCAAGGATGTGCAAGGCTCTGAGCTTCATCACAGCACCACACACAATCAAAACAAAACTTATCTGGCCTTTGTTATTTATCTGCTTCCGTCTCACCAGCCTCAGTTCCCCCCACTCCCAGCCTTGAGTCCAGCAAGTTAGGAAAATTCTTCCCAGCACCGTACACCTGGAGTCCTCTGCCTCGACGCCTGCTCTGCCACTTATCCTTTAGTACTGGGGCCTGTAGAAGACGCCCCCTGCCTGACCAGATTTAATTCCAGCCAAGACCTATCCTCCAGCCCAAGGACCCAACGCACACAGGACCTATTCATAATCCTCAGCTAGACCAGGGCTTCTCCAACGCGCCGGTACCGCCCTCTTGTGGATTTTTGGGAAATTTACAAAAAAAAGCTTGAGCTTGCTTTGATGATGCCAGGGTCCGCCCTCCCTCCCTCCCCTCCTTCCTCCCCTTTTTGTTTGCATCAGGGTCTCAGGCCCAGCGTGGCCTGGACCTCTCTGTGTAGCTGAGGATGCCTTGCACTTCTGTAATTCTCTAAAATTATTAATATAACAAATACATGCATATATAAACATTTAGTATAATTTTACTTTTGTTGAGTTTTTGTGCACTTCATACAATAGTTTTTAATCATTTTTAGACTCCCTCCCCCATCCACATCCCCCACAGCCCCATCCACCGGACCTCATACATTCTGTTACATATATTAAATCCTTTAGTATAATTTTTAGTTTTTATTTTTATTTTATGTGTATGAGTGTATTGTCTGCGTGTATGTAAGTGCACCCGTGTCGTGCAATGCCCGTGAAGAACAAAAGAGGCTGTCAGATTGCCTGGAACTGGAGTTATGGACAGTTGTTAGCTGTCATGTGGGTGCTGGGATTTGAACCCAGGTCTTCTGCAAGAACAGCCAGTGTTCTTAACTGCTGAACTGTCTCTCCAGCCCCCTTTTAAGTATAATTTTAAACGCTAACACTTTCTGAAGAAAATGGTATGGACAGAGTGGTAGCTGTTCTTTTTTAAATTTCTAGTTCAAGTTGCACACCATGTCAGAAAATCACAATCAAAATCACAATACTGCCTATAAGAGAGAATGTTAAAAATGTATTTTTTGTTTGTTTTCAGACTGGGTCTCAAGTAGTCCAGAATGGTCTTGAACTTAATTTGTAGCTGAGGTAGGCCTTGAACTCCTGATCCTCCTGCCCATCTCCCAAACACTGGGATTACAGGTGTGTACCATCATATCATGTTTTAATTTATGTTTAGTGTTTTTCATTCTATTTATTTATTTATTTATTTTTGTCTTTTTGAGCCAGGGTCTCCCTGTAGCCCCAGCTGTCCTGGAACTCACTATGTAGACCAGGCTGGCCTTGAACTCACAGAGATCCACCTGCCTCTGCTTCCCAAGTGCTGGGACTACAGGCGTGCGCCACCACGCCTGGCTGTTTCTTTTCATTTTAAAGATTCATTTATTTGGCCAGGCCTGGTGATCCACACCTTTAATCACAATACTCACGAAGCAGAGGCATGCAGATCTTTGTGAGTTTGAGGCCAGCCTGGTCTACATAGCAAGTTCCACGCCAGCTGGGGCTACAAGGAGACCCTGTCTCAAAAAGACAAAAACAAAAAAATTCATTTATTTATTTTCTTTTATGTGTATGTGTGTGTGTCTGAGTGCATGTATGTGCACTATGTATGTGCAGGTGTCCAAGCAGTCCAGAAGAGGGCATCAAATTCCCTGGAACTGGTGTTACAGGAAGTTGTGAGCTACCTGATGTGAGCTGCCTGATTGGGGTACAGGGAACTGAACCCAGATCCTCTGCAAGAGCAGCAAGTGCTCTTAACCACCAAGACATCTCTTCAGCCCCTTTTCTTTTAATTTATTTTTAATTTTATTTCTTCAAGACAGATTCTCACTATGCAGCCCTGCCTTGCCTGTATGTTGCAATGTAAACCATGCTATCCTCAAACTCACAGAGATCCACCTATCTATGTCTCCCCAGTACTAGGATTAAAGTCATACGGTACCATGCCCATTTATTTATTTAGAACGTGTGTATACACCATGGTGTGCATGTGGAAATTGGAGGACAACTTTCAGGAGTTGGTTCTTTCCTTTCATCTTGGGTCCTGGGAACTGAACTCAGATCATCAGGCTTGGCAGCAAGATTCTTTACCTACTGAGCCATTCTGCTGGCTTCTATTTCAATTTAGGCAGATGCAATCATACAGTGTGCTCTCTTTGAGGTCTGACTGACTTTGTTTCACTAATGCTTATGGAGGCCATCCATGTTCTGTACATCAACAGGGTTTTAGCCAAATGTGTTGCTGTGGCAAAATGTCCAACAGAATGGGCTGGAGATGGCTCTGCGATTATAGTGCTTGCTGCGCTCGCAGAGGACCCGAGCTCCAATTCCCAGCACTTCCATCAGGAGGTTCATAATTGACTGTAACTCCAGCTTCAGGGTATCCTCTGCTTTCTGGGCCCCATGGGCACCTGCAGTCATACCTCTATACAGACACATGTACATATAATTAAAAAGAAAATAAATCTTTTAAAAAATTATTTAAATGGGACTGGAGAGATGGCTTAGCAGTTAACTGCACTGGCTCCTCTTACAGAAGACCTGGGTTCAGTTCCCAGCACCCACAAAGCAGCTAACAACCAACTGTAACTCCAGTTCCAGGTGATCCAGCACCCTCTCCTGGCCTCTGAGAGTACTGCATGCACAGGGTGCACTTACATACATGTAGGCAAAACACTCATACACATAAAAAATATTTTTTTAATTTAAAAAGGGGGCATAGAGATGGCTCAGTGGTTAAGAGTACTCACTGCTCTTAGAGAGGACCCAACCTTAGTTCCCAGCACCCAGAACAGGTAGCTCACAACCACCTGAAACTCAGTTCCAGGGGATCCTATGCCCTCTGACCTCCATAGGCACCTGCACAGGCATGCTACTCATAAACTCAGGGAGACATACATATATACATACAGAAAAATAAAAAAATAAATAAAATCTTAAAAATAAATACCTGACTGAAATAAGTAAGCTGGAGGAAAGATTTATTTTGGCACATGGTTTCATAAGGGTTAGTCCACAGCTGGTGACTCCACTGCCGTGGCCTGGAGGGGAGTATGAGGACCAGGCAGAGGGAAGGAAGTAGAGAGGATAGCCTGGAAGGGGCTACAGCAAGATACAGCCCAAAGGACATGCCCCAAGGGCCTACTTCCTCTAAGCCACATTTCCTGGTTTCCAGCACCTCCCCAAATAGAGCCACTGCCTGGGAGCCCAGGCTTCTACACTCAGCCTATGGAGATATTTCAGATTCAAATCATGACTGTTGTTCCTTCTCCCTCCCTGTCAAGGGAGCCATAGGTGACTGATACACTTGATTTCCCATTTTCCTTTCATGGACACTGGGTTGTTTGCAGTCGTAGGTGTCAATGAACTTTCTAGTTGCTGTGTTTGCTCACATTATGAAAGCCTCTCCGTGGGGTGTGTAACTGTGGGGTCATATGGCACGCCTCTGTTGAGATGTATAGATACCGACAAACAAGTCTGCAAAATGGTTGTGGGGTTTCCACTCACACAAGCAATGGTCATGCCTAAGCATGTTTTGTTTTTCTTTTTTCCTTCTGGCCCTCAGGACTACAGAATGGATGAAGCATTATCCCTTGTTCGTGGTACACTCTCATCCATGTAAAGTCTATTTGTCCTGTTTAATTAGTTGGCTCCCACTCCCCAGTGTTATTGCAATGCCCAGGCATGGCAGCACCTGCTTGTAACTGTAGCACTGGGGAGGCTGAGACAGGAGGATTGAGAGTTCCAGGCCAGCCTGGTCTATATAGTGAGACCCTGACTCAAAATAGCAAGGGTAAGGATGTAGTTCAGTAGTAGAACATTGGCCTGGCATGTGCAAATCCCTAGGTTCCACCCTCAGCACCACAGAAAATTATTGTGGTAAAATATACATAAAATAAAGCATACTATCTTTTAAAATATTTGTATTTATTATTTATATTTTATGTGTGTATTGAGTGTACTGCCTGTATATAGGTAGGTGCACCCATGTCATGCAATGCCCACGGAGGTCAGAAGACGGTGTTGGATCCCTTGGAACTGGAGTTACATATAGTTGTTATCTGCCATGTGGGTGCTGGGAATTGATCCTGGGTCCTCTGCAAGAGCAACCAGTGCCCTTAACTGCTGAGCCATCTCTCCAGCCCAGGATATACTATCTTAACTTTCTTTTCTTTTCTTTTCTTTTCTTTTCTTTTCTTTTCTTTCTTTCCTTTCTTTCTTTCTTTCTTTCTTTTTCTTTTCTTTCTTTCCCTTCCTTCCTTCCTTCTTTCTTTTTTTGACAGAGTTTCCCTGTAGCCCCAGCTGACCCGGACCTTGCTAAGGAGACCAGATTGGCCTCATTCTCACAGATAACTGCTTGCCTCTGCTTCCTGAGTGCCGAAATTAAAGGTATGTGCTTACCACACTTGGCTAATCATTTCTTTTTTAAATATTTTTTTAAATTATATGCATGTGTATGGGTTTGTGTACATGAATGTAGTGTCCTCAGAGGCCAACGCCCTCATATCCACTGGAGCTGGAGTTACAGGTGGTTGTGAGTCACTTGATATGAGTGATGGGAATCAAAACTGGGTCCTCTGCAAGGGCAGTACACACTGTTTTTACATTTATTTATTTTTACTTTTTATGTGTGTGTTTTGCCTCCACATATCTAAGTACACCATGTGCATGCAATGCCATTGGAAACCAGAAGAGGGCATAGGCTCCCCTGGAACTGGAGTTACAGGTGGTCACTGGGTGCTAGGAATCTAACCTAGGGTCCTCTGCAAGAGCAGTCAGTGATCTTAACTGGAGCCATTTCTCCAGCCCCCAATGTACATTTAAAAAAATTTTGAAAATAAACTGAAGCCACAATCCCCTCTGACCCTAAATATACAATCGTTTACAGTTCAAAAGCACAAGGCATTCTTTTCTACAACCACAGTCTAACAAAGAAGCTTTACCTATAAATGAAAAATAAGCATGCATCCTTTCACATCTGCATTCATTTTTTTTACTTTTTAAAAAATTTTATTTATTTATTTTTTATTTTATGTGTATGCGTGTATTGCCTGCATGTAGGTAAGTGCACCTGTGTCTTGCAATGCCCGCAGAAGTCAGAATAAGCTGTTAGATCCCCTGGGACTGGTGTTACAGACAGTTGTTAGCTGCCATGTGGGTGCTGGGATTCAAACCCGGGTCTTCTGCAAGAATAACCAGTGTTCCTAACCACTGAGCCATCTCTCCAGCCCCTCACATCTACATTCTTTTGCTAGGTTCTGTTCATGTTTGTGTGTCAGAGGTTTTTTTTTTTGTTGTTGTTTGTTTGTTTGTTGTTTGTTTGTTTTGAGACAAGGTCTCCCTGTAGCCCCAGCTGACCTGGCACTCTCTATGTAGACCGGGCTGGCCTTGAACATACAGAGATCCACCTGCCTCTGCCTCCTGACTGCTGGGATTTGTGTGTCAGTTTTATACATGTTTTACAGTCTGTGGAAAATGAAACAAAATGGGTAGAATCTGATAATTATCTTATTATTATTAACTATTTTAGATGTAACTGAACTCAAAATGAAGTTCTGAGGTTTTGTTTTTACAGTACTGAGGATTTAATTCAGGGCCTCGTTTGTGGTAGACAAGTGTTCTACCACTGAGCTACACCCTCCAGCCCCTGACTGGGAAATTCTAGACAGGTGCTCCAGTACTGAGCCACACCTCCAGCGACACTGGCAGGTTCTAGGCAAGGGCTCTACCACTGGAGCTACCCCCACAGCCCATTTTTTAAAGTTTTCAGTTTTGAGACAGGATCTCACTCTGCAGCCCAGGCTAGTTTTGAACTTACAATTCTCCCTGCCTTGGCCTCCTGAGCAGTTGGAATTATAGGCATGTGACACCATGCCTGGATTTGTTTTTGTTTTGTTTTGTGATGCCAGGGCTGGAAGCTAGGACCTCATAAAGGCTAAGTGTATACCTTACCACTGA
This sequence comes from Nannospalax galili, assembly GCF_000622305.1. Lineage (NCBI taxonomy): Eukaryota > Metazoa > Chordata > Mammalia > Rodentia > Spalacidae > Nannospalax > Nannospalax galili. The sequence goes on from NW_008333374.1 coordinate 807,059, forward strand.
GCTACACCCTCAACCCCTGAACAGAATTTTTTGTTTGTTTTCATTTTTATTTTTTTGCGACAAGGTCTCCCTGTAGTCCCAGCTGGCCTGGAACAGCCTATGTAGACCAAGCTGGCCTCCATTTTACAGAGATCCACCTGCCTCTGCCTCCTGAGTGCTGGAATTAAAGCTAGAAAGCGCTTTTAGTGTTTTTCCTACTTCTGAAATTTTCACTTTGAAAAGTATAAGGACCCTTAGAATGGCTTCCCCTTGTTGAGGTGTCATTTCAATGGCTCTGTCGCTTTGTAAAAGTTTAGTTTCTATAAAAAGATTCCCGCTTATCCCAGATGCCAGCCTGAGTCTTCTTGTGACTTACACACACCCTCCCATGTGTTCTGAAAAAGCCCATGCGTTTGTGTCATATGGAGTTCTCTAGGAGGGGGTGTACAGGGCCACTTGAGCACAACTTGCCACAAGTGCAGGAAAGGGGTGTCAAGGAGGTTCTCACACCAAGGCAGTTCTCACACCAGGTGTCCCCTCAGCTCAAAAGGTAGAGAACTGGGTTCCACAGTGTCTACATCTGCTGCCACTTTGTCATAGATTCTTCTTGGATCTTCATACTTGGCCTCAGACCAGCGGTAGTCATAGGGATCCTGGGAGGCAAGAAGTAAAAAAGTTAGAGCTACAAAGAGATGCCCTGTGGGATATCACCACAGCTCTGGAGGACACATATCCCTGATTAACTTCCCAGAATAAAAATGTTTTAGGGCTAGGGATATAGCTCAGTAGTAAAGCACATGCCTACCATCCTTAAGACCCTGTGTTCAATCCCCAATTCTGCCCAACCCCCAAAAGGAACCAAAAAGCCATGGTAAACTGGGTGTGGTGGTGCATGACTAGAATCCTAGTGTCCCTGGGGCTCCTGCTGTGATTTTGAGGAAAGTCTGTGCTACATAGTGAGTTCTGGGCTATCATGGGCTACATAAGACACCCCCCCCACCACCTCAAGAAAAAAATTTCTCTTTATCTCTTTCTGTCTCTGTCTCCATCCCCCACCCCAGGTAGCAGCTCAGGTTGACTAATTTGAAATCATCCTGCCCCAGCCTTCTGAGTACTGAAATTATTGGCATGTGCCACCATGGCTAGCTTTAACCCTGAATTATAGAGAAGATTCCACCTACACACAGAAGAGAGTGATTATTGTGAGCCGTCTTCACAAACTCCTGTCTCTGTACACACCACCTGACTTCAACACTATCTATTGACCCTTGCTCCATTTTGATTCGTCTCAAACTCCATTTGCATCAAATGGATTCATTTGAAGCAAATCCAAGATATCTCATGATTTCATGTCAGGAAAATAATGTAAATGTTAAGAATATGAAAGCTTTTTCAAAAAATACTGAGAGCCAGATGTGGTGGCTCATGCCTACAATCCAAACATTTGGAAGCCTGTGACAGTAGACTTGTCAGGAGTTTGAGGGCTACAGAGTGAGCCTGGTCTCAGTCAATCAATCAATCAATCAATCAATCAATCAACCAACCAATAATAAAAGCAACCTCATGATGTTAGCTATGGCATTGTGGGATGCCAGTTGTCTGTCCCATGCAATCCCAACACATTTCCCCATCACAATGGAAGACATCCAGGTGTGGTAGTAAACACCAGTGATCTTAGGCTGAGGCAGGGAGATTGCTATTTAAGGCCAGCCTGGTCCACAAGGTGAGTTCCAGGCCAGCTGGGGCTACAGAGAAACTCTGTCTCAAAAAAAGAAAAGAAAAGGAAAGGAGGAGAAAAAGGTCATGTAAGATGTCTTTTCTTGGAGGTACGCTTCGTTCTAGGACTGAGAGAAAATGGCTATTTAGTTCAGTAAACCTTAGAGCAGGTTGATCCATGAGCCAAATATTCCCCCACCTGCTTTTGTATCACCCAAGAGCTAAAAATAAGTTTATATTTATAAATTGTCAGAGAAAAATTGAAGAAAGACAGTATTTGTGGTGTATGAAAATTAAATTAAATCCAAAACTCAGCATCCAAATATAGTTTCATTGGAATACAGCCTCATTTGTGTGCTGTGACTGCTTCTACCATATGATGACAGGGATGAGCAGTTTTGAGGAAGACCATATGTCTCAGAAAGCCCAAAATATTTGCTGTCCTGACCCCATGCAGGACATTTCCCATAGTCCATTTGTGCTCCAGAACCATGGACAGCGCCCCGGCTGCGCTTCTTTGAGGATGGGCTCAGAGAACCTGAGAACCACGCCAGGGATGAGCAGTTCTAGAGCGAAGCTCAGCCCAGAGACTCTGGAGCACTGGTTAGGCCACACGATAAGTCACACTTTTTGTTTTGTTTTGTTGGATTTTGTTGAGATAGAGTCTCGCTATGTAGCCAAGGCTGGCTTGGAACTCACAATGCTTCTTCCTCAGCCTCCTGGGTGCTGTGATTACTGGCACAGGCTACTGTGCCTGGCTCTAGATGTACCACTTTAGTTCTTTTAGTTACTGCATTGAAGATGGGCCTCTTTGTCACAACAGCTTGTTTACCCTAACTGATACAAGCAGTAGGTAGTGGGTTTTCAGCCTGGACAAGCTGGTGATAAGAATCTCACCATTTGTACTTCATCATAGAGGGGTCTCCAGGCCCCAGATGGGCCATAGGCTCTCTCCACCTCATCATACATGTGTCTAGGGAAGGCCAAGTCCTCATCTTCAATACCTGCAAAGTGTGAAGTTGGAGTATGTTAGGGTTTGAATGGGAAGTATCTCCCCCAAGGCTCAGGTCCTAGGGACTTGGTCCACCTAGGAGGTTCTGGAAGCTTTAGTGGACAGCATGTGTAGCTGGAGGAAATCGGTCACTGGGACATGTCCTTGAGGGTTTCTTGCCTCTGGCCTGTTCCTGTTTGGCTCACTCTCTGTTCCTATCCACTACGAAGTGAGCATCTTTCCTCTGCAATGCACATATGCAGCCAACGGACAGAACTCTCTGAGTGAGTCAGAATAAATTTATCCTCCCTTAAGTTCTATCTGGAATTTTGGTCATAGTAGAACAGAAGCAACTAATACAGTACAGAAGAAAAGACAATGGGGGACCCAATCCAGCTGTCAGGGTTACCTCCAAATGGGGGTGGAGCATCCGGGTGTGATTGTGACTCACCTTGAGGATAAGACACCTCCTCCAGGGTGGGGGGCAGCCGAGGACTGAAGTCCCTCATGGAGTGGTAATATGGCTCCACTTCTGCTGTGCTAACCTGTCACACACATGAACACACATGCACACACATGTACACAGGTGCACATGCATGAACACACATCACACACACACACACACACAAGCACAAAACAGCAGATAAACTCCTTTCCATCCCTCAACTCCCAGTTCCAGGAAAGGACAATTAACTGAAGCTGACCACCCCCACTCACCGTGGAGCTTCTAGTGTCCCGGTCCCCAGTCCACTGACTCTCTTCATATTCATTCTTCACTCGGTCCTCCTCCGATCTTCCAGAATGGATGTGTGGATGAAAGTGGGTGTTGACTCTCTGCCACCCATACCCAAACCTCCTCCCTCAGAGCCTTCTTGGCAGAAGAATATTCTTACCCTGCCTCTGTCTTCTCTGATATTTCTGAAAGAAACAGGGAAAAGGGGGTCAGAGATTCTGTTCAAGCCCACATAGGCCTTGGGTAGCATCCCCAGGGTCCCCATCTGACAGGGAGAAGGTCTCTCCTCACCCTCAGCAAGGCGCCTTAGTCTCCGCCGCCATAAGAGTCCACCAACACAGGAGGCATTGGAAAGCAGCAGCAGACCTCCAAGTGCGAACAGCACTGGCAACAGGGGCGACCGAGGGGGTCCTGGGGTAGAAAATGCCCCTTGCTGAGCCTCCAACAACTGGGAGCAGGCTGGGAAAAGGACCCCAAGAAATCCTGTCCCTTGACTGATAGTTTATCTTCAGTATCAACCTGACTGCAGTCAGAATCACCTAGGAAAGCCAGGCATGGTGGCGCATGCCTTTAATCCCAGCATTTGAGAGGCAGAGGCAGGCAGATCTCTGTGAGTTCAAGGTCAACCTGGTCTACATAGCGAGTTCCAGGTCAGGTGGGGCTACAGGGAGACCCTGTCTCAAAAAGACAAAAAAAAATCATCTAGGAGATCTGTGTGGCACACCTTTGGGTGTGTCTGGGGAAAGTTTCCAGGATGGATTGACTGAGAGGAAAAGGCCTGCCCTGAGTGTGGGGGGCACCATCACCCTGAGCCAGGAGCACTAGTGAACCAAAGAGGGAAAAGCCAGCCCGAGCACTGACATTTCTCCTGTGCTTTCTGTTTGCCATGATGTGAACAGAGCTGTGCCCCATACTCTCCCTGCCATGGTGGACTGACACCTCCAAAACTATGAACAAAGGGCTGGAGCAATGGCTCCGTGGATAAGAGCACTGGCTGCTCTTGCAGAGGACGTGGTTCAGTTCCCAGCACTCACATGGTAGCTAACAACCATCATAACTCCAGTTCCAGGGGATCTGACACCCTTTTCTGGCCTCTGTGGGCATTTTCCATATGTAGTACACCTACATACATGTAGGTAAAACACTCATACACATAAAACAAAAATAAATCAATAAAAATTAAAACCATGAACCAAAATAAATTCTTCTTTTTAAAGTTGTTCTGCTAGGCAATTTGTGTCAGTGACAACAGAAGCAGCTGATAGGCTGACCTACCAGAGCACTCCTCCAAGGTCAAAGAAGCAAATGGGCCTGGGGCTTCATCTCCACTTCTGTTTTAAAAATTAATTTCTGGGGGCTGGAGAGATGACTCAGTGGTTAAGAGCACTGACTGCTCTTGCAAAAGACCGGGGTTTGATTCCTAACACCCACAAGGCAGCTAACAACCATCTGTAACTCCAGTTCCAAGGGAATCCGATGCCTTCTTCTGACCTCTGTGGACATTGCATGACATGGGTGCACTTACATACATGCAGGCAATACACTCATACATATAAAAGTAATATACAAAAAAATTAAAAGTTAATTAATTTTGTGTGCGCTCATAGGTGTGTAGGGTGTGCTCCCTTGTGTGTGCATGTGTGGAGACCAGAGGTCTACCTTGAGCATCTTCCTTTATCACTCTCCACTTTATTTTTGAGACAGGGTCTCTCTGTATCCCCAGCTTGCCTGGCACTCACTATGTAGACCAGGTTGGCCTGGAACTGACTGTGCAGACCCAGGTCGGCCTAGACTAGCTGGCCACCAAGCACCTGGGGTCTGCCTGTCTCTGTTCTCTAGCACTGGGTCATAGATGTGATGGCCACACCAGGCTTTTGTGTGGGTTCTGGAGGAAGGGTCTGAATTTAGGTTCTCAAGCTTGCACAGCAAGTACTTAACCAACTGAGCCATCTCCCAGCCCCTCCATCCCTTCTCGACACCCAATGGCAGTTCGTTTCTTTCTTGTGCCAAACCATTAGCAGCAGGTCCTCCCTCCACTGAGTCCTGTCTATGGACTAAGTAGGTCACCTCAGCTCCTTAGGTAGGCACTTAAGACCTTCTATGATCTAGCCTTTTCCTAGAGCTCCAGCTATACACACTAACCCTGGTGTTGGGACTTCTAAGTACACAAAGTAGCCATCAGTTGTTTGCAGAATCATCAAGGCAAATTCACACTCACGAACCATAGAATACCCAAGTGGGGACTGTCTTCTATGCCCATTTGTTCCCCAGAAAACTTCTAGTCATTCTACAAAGTCCATCTCAAATGACTTCTTTCCAGCTCCTTCCATCTCAGCCAAGAGGACAAGGCACATAGCTGCAGGGTGCCTCTCTTCTGCTAACAATGCTATTGGTCTTTGTGGAACTAGCCAGTCAATCTTGTTTGTTTGGCTTGGCTTTAGTTTTTGTGAGACAAGGTTTCACGTAGCCTAAACTGGCTTTGAACTTGTTACATAGCCAAGGATGGCCTTGAATTCCTGACCCTCCTGTTTCTATCTCCTAAGTGGTGGGATTACAGGTACATGCCACTGTGCCAGGCTTGTTTGTTTTGAGACAGGATCTTACTCTATAGCGCAGGCTGGCCTTGAACTTGTGTCAATCCTGCCATGTCAAGCATCCCCAAAGCCAGGATTACAGGCCTGGGTTGTTTGTCAAATGGTCATAATTCCATACCCTGGCTGAATTCCCTTCTATACCAGCTCCATGTTCAGCCACACCATTTGCCAATGGGGACAAGTGCAAGTGTGACAGAATTAGAAACTTGAGAGAAGTGCTAGCAAATCAAAGCTCAGCTTTGATTGCTGTTCTTGAACCCAGCGATCACCTCCATGTGAACACTCCAAGGACTGGCATGTGGCTCAGTTAACTCCATGGTCCCAACCGTGAGCCCAATGACTGCCACACACATGAGGAATCCATTTGTGTTCATTCAGTCCCAGCCCAGCTGCCAGTGGACTGTGGAGATGATTTAAACCTACCCAGACCAGAACTGTCCCAGAAATCACAGAATCATGGGAAAAAATGTGTGTTGCTATAAACCTACATGTCTGGGATGGTTTGTTACACAGCTAAAGCTACCTGATACAGCCTCCTCATGGAGCGTGGAGAGGCAGCTAGCTCTGCTGTTGCTGTTTACTTTTAATTTTTTGAGTCTCACTATGCAGTCTAGACTAGCCTCAAAAACTGTGATGGGCTGGAGAGATGGCTCTGTGGTTAAGAGCACTAGCTGCTCTTGCAGAGTACCTGGGTTTGAATCCCAGCACTGACATGGATGCTATCAATCATCCGTAACTCCAGTTCCAGGCTATCCAATGCCCTCTTCTGGCCTTCACAGGCATTGCATAACATGGGTACCCTTACATACATGCAGGCAATACACTCATACACATACAATTTTTTAAAAAATAAATATTTTTAAAATTAGCATTAAATTAAAGCACATCAGGCATGATGGTATACTGGGAGGCTGAGGTAGGAGGGTCACCACAAAGTCATAGCAAGACTCTGTTTCAGAAATGAACAGGAAAAATGATCTTGATAATCTAACAATTTATATTATGGTATGTGTAAGAAAAAAAATGGGGGAGGTGGGCTGAGGATGTAGTTCAATGGTAGAGTGCTTGCCTATCATGCACAAGGCCCTGGGTTTGATCCCCAGTATTGCAAAAGAATTAAACTAACTTGGGAAAAGAGAAAACGTATAACTTTAGGCAAGATGGCAAGGAAACAGCTGGGAGTCTGTAGGGACTTAGAGAGGTCTTAAGCACCTGTGACCACAAGGGAAGAGACCCACCAAAAAGACCAGAAGTGGGCCAGGTGCTGTGGCACGCACCTCTAATCCCGGCACTCGGAAGGCAGAGGTAGGCCAATTTCTGTGAGATCAAGGCCAGCCTAGTCTACATAATGAGTTCCAGGCCAGCTGGGGCTACAAGGAGACCCTGTCTCAACAAAACAAAGCAAAACAAAAGGTTCCACTCTCAGAGGAAGGGAGGGGCTCAGGGAAGGGACACTTGCCTGGAGGCTGCTCTGTGGGCAGCTGGTGATCCACATCTCCAGGAGTCTGGTCCAGGCCTGCAGGGTGCATAGAGAGATTCACATTAATACCAAGAATCGGTTAAGCCTGAAGAATCCCTCAGTCTTTTAAGCTTTTCAGCTCACTTTAAAACTGATGGAACAGGCATGTGGCTTCTTAGGGACATTTTAAAGACTGCCGGAAATTGCCGATAACAAGGGCAATACATTATAGCAGTTCTATGCCAATAATAACAATGAATTATTAATCAGTGTGTTATAGTGTATGTGTTCCTTTAACCTGAATGATCAATTTTTGAATTAATCAAAACGATGTTGATCCAGGAAAGGAAGATGGCTCATTGGGTAAAGGCATTTGCCACTAAGCCTGAAGACCTGTGTTTGATCCCCAGAAACCACATGATGGAAAGGAGAGAACTGACTCCTACAAGTTGTCCTCTGACCTCTATAGCCAGGCTGTGGCATGTACGCACATGTACATACACACAGTAAATAAATAAATATGAACTTGTGTTGAGGGACATCTGGGAACACTCACTTGACATAATAGGCCTTAACACAAATGATAGAATGTATAAATTCCAGTAGGAGGACTATGGGAGGGTGCCAGCGGGGAAGATAATTAAGATAATTAAGATAATTAAGATTGATTGAGATGTTCTTTATGAAATACACAACAATTAAATAAAAATAAAAAATAAAATAAATATATGTAAAATAAAGATTTTAAAAAAATTTAAAGGTGTTAGCCTCTCTCAGGGTCCCTTAGTAGAGGTATAAATTCTAGAGTAAGGGAGGTGATATCGTTCTTTGTGTTTTAGTGCTCAAAGGTAAGACTGGGCTATAAGGAGTGGAGGAGGGTGGGGGGTTAGGGGGAAGAGCGGGCAAGGCTGCAGGAATGGGAAAGGAATCTTATTTTCCATGCAGAAGAAAAATGCTGTTCTATTAGAGAAAGACAGAAGTAGGGGTTTTAAGGAGGCTTTCCTGGGCAAAGTAAACAGGCTGAGCCCAGGCTTTTCCTTCATCTTTACACCATTATTTCCTACTGGCCCTGTTTGGAAAGCACTTTAGCTATGTTCACCCATTTAATTCTCACAACCATCTGAACCTACTTTCAGAAACTGAGGCAGAGAGATCTGTGGGGAAATCTATATCTTGCTGGGATGGTGGTGCTCACCTGCAATCCCAGCACTCACGAGTTCCAGGCCAGCCTAGGCTACATAGTGAGTCCTAAGCCAGCCTGAGCTACAGAATGAAATCCTGTCTCAATAAACAAAACATAAAGGAACAAATAAAAACTATTTTTAGAAACAGAGGCACTTGTCTAAGGCTACAAAACTAGGAAGTGGTAGGCTTCTGGCTCCTGTAAACCAGACTGTGGGATTAGCTCCTACACTGCAATGCCTGTTAGAATCTCAGAAAATTCCCTGGCCATTTTCTTGGGGTGCCAGGGATTGAATCAGGGTTTCTCGCATGCCAGGCAGATGCTCTACCACTGAGCCATGCCCCAAGCCCCTCACTGGGGGCTCCTAAGCAGGTGTTCTACCGTTGAGTCCCACCCCCAGCCCCTCACTGGGGAATTATAGGTAGGTGCTCTACCACTGAGCTATATCCCTATCTTCATGGGTCATTTTCAAGGAATTTGTCCATTTCTTCAAAGTAACTGCATTTATTTCCCTAAGATCACTTACAATATTCCCTTGGAATTGTCTTTGTTTCTGTGTGAGGCTAGAAGTCATATTTCTTTCTCATTCCTGATACAGATAATGTGTATTTTCTCTCTTTCTTCTCTTAATCAGTTGTATACAATCTCTTGACCTTTGCAAAGAACCAGCTTTTGGTTTCCTTGACTTCTTTTCAGCTGATTTTCTGTTCATTAACTGCCGCTCTTCCTTTTATTATTTTCTTCCTCCTGTTTGATTCTGGTTTGACTCATTCTTCTTTTTCTAGTTTTAGAAGATGGAAACATAGACTATCCACTCAAAGCCTTTCTTGTTTTCTTTTTTAAATTTTAGTTAGTTATTTCGGGGGAGGCACCATTTGGAGATCAGAGGGCAACTTTTGTGAGTCAGTTCTCTCTTTCCATGATGTAGGTTCTAGGAATCAAACTTGGGTCATTAGGCTTGGCGGCAAGCACCTTTACCTGCTGAGCCATCTCTCTGGCTTGCCTTTTTGTTTGGTTTAAAAAATGGAATATACACAATTTATGCTATGATTTACCTTCTACATACTACCTTAGCTGCATCTCCAAATTATATATATATATATATATATATTTTTTTTTTTTCTTTCAATTAAAACTGCTTTCTCATTCTTCCAGTTGTTATAGGTCAGTGACTAAGAGCTGCTCCCTGGTGCTCATCTACCTGAGTTTCAATCTCATCTTCATCTTTTCCTAGCTGTGTGACCTTGGTCAATTTTCTTAACCTCTTTGGGCCTCAGTTCTTTTATCAGTAAAAGAGGAAAGATTATAGTATCTACTTCACTATACCATCCTGTAAGTTCCCTAAGAAATTCCACTCTGCCCACAACTGTCCCTTCCCACCTGGGGTAGTGATGGAGACCTGGATCCCCTTGTCAGCCAATCCACTGTCCCCAAGGGCATTGCTAGCCAGCAACCAGATCCTGTATCTCGTAGCTGGCTGCAGCCCAGTCAGTGTGAAGGTGGTGGCCTCGGGTGGTAGGACATCCACGTAGAGGAACCCTGGTATCTCCAGGGCCTCATACCTGCAGGATAAGGAGAGTGTTCTCTTCAGCAGTGTCCTGTACCCACTGTTTGCCACCCTTCACCTGCTTTGCTGGGGACCTACCTGATGTGGAACTTCTGAGGCAGGCCCCCATCGAAACCAGGCTTCCACTGCAGTCCTATGGAGTGGGGGGTCAGGCTCACAACCTTCAGCCCCAATGGAGGGTCAGGGCGGCCTTGGGAGAGGAGGGAGGAAGTAAAGGAGACAAAAGGATTCTAGAAGTTTCCTTCCAGGGTTTCTTAGAATGATTTGTAACAGGCAGTTGATTTTTATTCACTGTCACTGCACTCAAATAAGTTCACTTTGAACACTGAATCCAAAAATCCCAAATGTTGTTTCAAGGTGAGGCACACGATGAAGTTGCTCCAAACCCCTCAGCTCAACTTTTTTCATCAACTTTTTTTTTGCAGACAGGGTTTTCTCTCTATAGGCCAGGTTGGCCTTGAATTCAGAGATCCATCCTCCTGTCTCTGCCCCACAAGTGCTGGAATTAAAGGTGTGTGCCACCACACCTGGCTCAGGATACAGTATTTTAATCTTTTACTTTGGAAACATTTAAAAAGTACCAATAAAAAACAAAAACAAACAAACAATCAACAGAACAGTGTGGCACTCGGGTCAGAGAAAAGACACTTATTTGCAGGGTGAAAGCTGGGACAAGAAGGCAGAATGTCACCGTGTTTGTCCTTAATAAGAATGTGCTCACCAAGCGCCTCACTTTCCATCACTTGAACATGGCTTTGACTGATCATGAAAGCACAGTAAGTATTGATTTAGGGACCACAAACAAGTTTCAGTGAGTAGATGAATTTGCAAATAATATATGTATGACTATATATAATATATAACGAATGTATGGTCCTTTGCAGTAGTGCTAGCCTCACGTCTATTTCTCTCACTTCCTTGGTGATGAACATTCGAGAACTTCCCTGCCACACTCTCAGTCCACACTGCTTCAGTTAGAAATAATTCCACTCTGGGTCTGAGCGATATGTGATCAAACTTGGCCAATTAGTATCGCTTCCCCTGACCAAATGATTGGTTTAGGGATGAGCTGGAATCTGAAAGGAGTCAATGAGATATAATTTTAATATTTCCACACAGTTGTTAGGAAGAGAAAGAGTTCCTTCTCCAGGTTAGGGGTGAGGCTCAGTGGTAGAGCACTTACCTAATAAACACAAGGCTTTGGGTTTGATTTCCAGCATCCACTCCCCTACCCCTAAAAAGCCAGCTAGGCCTGGTAATCTCAGCTCTTTGGAGGCTGAGGCAGGAGGATTGCTATTTTGAGGCCAGGCTGGGCCATATAGTAAGTCTGAGGCTAGCCTGGGCTACATAGCGAGAGTTCGTCTCAAGAAAACAAAACAAGGGAACTAGAGAGATAGCTCAGCAGTTAAGGGCACTTACTGCTCTTGCAGAGGACCGAGGTTCAATTCCCAGCACCCACATGGTGGCTAACAACTGTCTGTAACTCTAGTTCCCCCTGGATCTGACACCCTCTTCTGACATCTGAGAGTGCCAGGCATGCATGTAGTGCACTACATACATGCAGGGAAAGTCTGTCCTGACATAAACACCTCTCAAATGTCAGAGGCACTTCCAGGTTCCAGTCAAACCGGGTCATGGCAGTTGACCAGAGGAGGGGTCCCCCTCATCACCCGCCTCCCCCAATTGCTCCCATCATACTTATGCTGACGAGTTGAATGTTGATGTGGTCCGAACCAAGGGCATTGGTGGCTGTGCATGTGAAGAGGGCATAGTCCTGGGCTGCAGACACGTTGGCAATAGTCAGGAGGCTGCTGTGAACACTACCCTGGTGGTAGGTGTGCTCTGTGTACCTGGAGAGGATGCAGTGGGGAGGAGACCTGGGGCTAGATGACCAGAGTTGGGGCTGGAGCACTACCTGACTATACTCATGTTTACCTGGGATCCTCGAGATCCAGAGGGATGTCATTTTTGGTCCAAGTGAAGTCAATGTTGGGGACACCCCGGGCACGGCAGTGGAGGGTGGCCGAACTGGTGCTGTCCCCAGCTGCAGCCACTTTAGTTAAGGGAGCGGGATGATCCACCTGGGGGGCAACTAGGACAGGTTGAGGGATCAACATGAGATGTGTGGGAGCACGGGAGAGCCATGGGTTATTGGCAGGCCCTGAGGTTACCCACATCTGACGACAAGACGGACCAGCCCTCGGGCTGCAGGTGCCACCCCGTTGTCCACAATGCACTGGTAGGCACCAGCCTGGGCCAGTGTGGCCTGGTGAATCCGCAGACGCCCAGTGGATCCCTTTGATGTCTTCTCCAAGTCATCTAGGCTCAGGTCCTCCTCATCTTCCCCCTAGTACCCCAAGATACAAGAGCTTACCTCTAGTCAGTCTTCAGATTATCCCCAATTTTGTCCCCATCTAAAGCCCCATTCTTCATCTGAGACACCCTCCATGATCTAAATTGGTGAAATTTTCTCTTACCATCCATCCAATCACTGATCTAATCCATTCATTCATCCACTGGTCTAGCCAACCAACCATCCATACATTTATCTAGGCATTCATGCTTGCTTGGAACCATCCACTACCCACCCACATCATCAGTCCATCTATTCATTTAACTATCTACAGACTTGGGGTACAGCTCAATGGGAAAGCACTTGCCTAGCATGCACAAAGCCCTGAATTTGGGCTACAAAGATTGTTCAGTGGTTAAAGCCCTGGATTCAGTCACTAACACTACAAAAAAAATTGACTGGGCCAGATGAGGTGGTTCACATCTATACTCCCAACACCTGAGAGGAAGAGGCAAAGGAATCCCAAGTTTAAGATCGGTCTGGGCTACATAGCAAGTTCCAGGTCAGCCTAAACATAACAAGATCTTGTTTCAAATATGTGTACATATGTGGGTGTATAGATGATAGGTAGATGATTGATAGATGATAGATAGATAGATAGATAGATAGATAGATAGATAGATAGATAGACTAGCCTGGGCTATGTGAAACTGTCTCAAAACAACAACAACAATGGGGGTTGCTGGAGAGATGGTACAATAGTTAAGAGCACTGGCTGCTCTTGCAGAGGGCCTGGACTTGGTTCCCAGCACCCGCATGGTGACTCACAACCATCCCTAACTCCAATTCCAGGGGATCCAATGCCCTCTTCTGACGTCTGTAGACATTGCACGACATGGGTGCACGTATACACATGCAGGCAAAACTCTCATACACATAAAATATAAGTAATTAATTAATTAAACAACAACAACAATGGGCTGGTAAGAAGGCTCAGTGGGTAAAGGTACCTGCTGCCAAGGCTGATGACCTGAGTTTAACCCATGGGACCCACATGGTAGAAGGAGAGAATGGACTTCTATGGTTGTCCTCTGACCTCAAAATGCACACACAACATAAGTAAATAAATCAATTTAAAATAATAGCAACAAGGGGCTGGAGAGATGGCTCAGTGGTTAAGAGCACAGGCTGCTCTTGCAGAAGACCAGGGTTTGAATCCTAGCACACACTTGGTGGCTAACAACCATCTGTAACTCCAGTTCCAGGGATTCCAATACCCTCTTACATACATGCAGGCATAACTCTCATACACATAAAATAAAAATTAAATATAAATAAATAAAATAACAAAATGAAAAACCAAAACCATATTTACTTACCTGTCTATTTGCCCTTCCACCGACTCATCCACTAAGGTACCTAATCATTTGTCTTCCTTCTTTTCGAAATTTCTAAATATTATTATTATTGTGAGTGTGAGTGTGAGTGTGTGTGTGATGTGTGTAGGGAAGTACAGGCACACGTGTGCAACAGCATGCAAGTGAACAGCTTTCGGGAGCCGATTCTTTCCTCCAGCACAGGTTCCAGGGATCAAACTTAAGTCATCAGGCTTGCATGGCAGGTGCTTCTACCTGCTGAGCCAGCTCTCTGGGCCAGTTTCATCCGTCTTTCATCTTTCTACTCATCCACATCATTGGTTCACTCCTCCATGCCCACATTCATAAGTACATGCACCTGCTTGCCTATCTATCCAGCTACCTATATACCCACCTCTCCATTGATCAATTAATTCATCATCTTCCACAGACCTCTTTCCACTGATCCATCCACTGCCACCTCCTAATCCAGTCTATCTACCTATTCATGCATCTCACTCGTACATGGAGCCACCCATCCATTTCTCCATCCTTTCATTCACCCATTCACCTGTTTGTTCACCTACTTAAGCACCCATATGTCCGTCCATATCCCCTAACCCCATTCACTTATCTGCCCATTCATCTGCCATTCAAAAAAACCATTCATTCCTGGAACATGCTCTGACCAGTGTAGTTACACAGGCTTATATAGATGTGGTACCCACTCCTTAGAAGCGCACAACCAAGAGACCACTCTTCCCTAGCCCCATCTTCATTCACCAAAGGTTGGGCGCTTACCAGCCTCTCCCAGCTGAACATTCCCGGGAGGATGGGATTGGCATCAACAGTGCAGACTATGTCCACAGAACCCCCAACGTTAACCTCAGTAGGATCCCGGAGGGCACGGATGCTGGGAGCATCTGGTGGGGGACAGGGGCTTGGAAACCAGCCATGGTAGGAAAAGCCTCCAGAAGGAGGGGTGTCCGGAATGGTGGGGATGTGGGTACAGCTTGCCCTCTGTGCCTAGCGCTTATTGGAGGAGAGCTCTGGGGGTTTCATGAGGTTATCCCCACTCTCTACTGTGCTTCTACGACCGGTATCGGGGTGGAATTCCACAGAGCTTGGTTTCCTTGATGGAGTAGCTCCCAAGTAATCTTTGTGCAGATTGCATGGGGGAGGGGATGTTTCTCTAGCGGGCAGAACTAGGGCTTCCAAAATGGGATCGTTCTAGGATGGATGGGGTGGACGGAGCTTCCACAATGAGATGGCTGCTTGGTGGGCAAGATTCCCTGGGTGGGTGTGGTTTTCAGGGTAGGCGGAGGCTCCCAGAGACCCCCAGGTCCCCAGAATGCTGAGGGGTCTCACAGTGCACGTCCAGCCGCAGCAGCGCCTCCGCGGTGCCCTCCGAGTTCTGGCAATGCAGCTGATAGAGCCCACCGTCCGCGCGCGTTACGTTCCACAGCTGCAGAGCTCCGCTGGACAGGATGCGATGCCTGGGGCCGCCAGCTGGGGGAGGCCAGGGTGAAGAGCCTGGAAGGCCCGTCCAAGCCCCCGGGCCCGTACCCTTCACCCCGCAGCTTCCCACACCTGGGCTGAGGCGGTAGCCGCGGAAGGTCCAGTTGAAGGCTTCGGGGGCGGGGTTCGCGGACACGGACACAGGCAGCAGCGCCTCGCCCTGCTCCACCGCGGTCACCACCAGCACCTGCTCCCCTAGGAACTCTGGAGGGTCTTCAGAGGGGGCCGCCCAGGGAGTCAAGAGTGGTGGGAAAGGAGAGAGAGAGAGACGGGGGGGGGGGGGGGGGGGAGGGAGGGACAGAGAAATAGTTCAGGGTTAAAGTTAGAGTGGTGACTAGGGCTAAGGTTGTAGACAAGGTCACGTTAGAACAGATCAGAGACAAGGCTCAGGATAGAAGCTAAGATCTGGCGAGAGTGGTCAGAGAGTAAAGATGCTTGCTGCCAAGTCTGACGACCTGAGTTCAATCCCTGGGACCCACATGGTGGGAGGAAAGAACCGATCTTGTAAGTTGTCCTCTGACCTATGCATGCACTTCAGCCCGCAGGCGCGCGCGCGCGCGCGCGCACACACACACACACACACACACACACACACACACACAATAATCAAATAAAATAAATAAATAAATAAACAAACAAATGTAACTAAAAAAAATTAGAACCAAGCAAGGTGACGCATGCCTGTAATTCCAGCATTCAGGAAGCAGAGATAGGAGAATTGCTGCAAGTTCTAGGCCAAAGCCAGTTCTAGACCAGCTAGGGCTGTATAGCAAAATCCTGTCTCACACCTTCCCCAAACAAAAAAGCTGGGGCTGGAGAGATGACTCAGCAGTTAAGTGCACTGGTTGCTCTTGCAGCAGACCTGGGTTCAGTTCCAAGAACCCACATGGCACCTAACAGTTACTCCAGTTCCAGAGGCTCTGACACCCTCTTCTGGCTTCTGTGGGCATTGCACACATGTGGTGCACTTAAACACATGCAGGCAAAACAGACACACATAAAATGAATCCAAACTTTATGTCCAAAGCTAAATACATGAATAAATATTTAAAATCTAAGGTTCATTTTGGAACCCCCCAAAAAACAACCTGGAAAAAAATTAAGCTGGTTGTATTATCACATGCCTTTAATCCCAGCACTTGGGAGGCAGAGACAGGTGGATCTTTGTGAGTTCGAGGCCAACCTGATCTACATAGCGAGTTCCAGGCCGGCTGGAGCTACAGGAAAATCCTGTATCAAACAAAAAGTTGAAAAGATCCATTTTCAGAAAAAGAGGTTAGGGTCAAGTTCCTGAAAGAAGCTATGTGTTAGGCACTGGGCAGGAAGGAGTTAGAGCTGGTATACAGTCAGGGGTCAGGATAGAGGTTAGCAAAGTCACAATATTCAGGATAGGGGTCAAGGAGACAGTCAAGGTGAAGATTGGAATAGTTTGGGGTTGCGCAGGGATGGGGGGATTCCAGCCTGCGCACATACACAGCACATTGAGGCGGTAGAAAGAGTTCACGGTTTCCCGGAGCTCTGCGCTGTGGGCTTGACAGGTCACACGATGGCCGTGGTCCCGGGATGACACCCGAAGGAAAACACTCCTGGATGCAGCAGAGCCCTTGAATGGGGCACTCTGGGCCGGTGCAGCCACGTCTTGTAGCCTGTGCACAGGAAGGGAGCTGGGTCAGGACTCAGCTGGTTCAGAGCTGGTAACAATGGTTGGTTGGCTCCTGGGCACCAAGGTAGCTAGGGTGGGGAAGGACCAGTCTCACCTCTCCCCCTCTTTGTCCCAGGACAAGTTGACTGGGGGGTTGCTGCTAATGCTGACACATGTCAAGTTTAAGGCATCCCCTGGGCGCAGGGTCGATGAGTTGGCCAGGATGGTCAAGTTGGTTGGAGGAACTTGGGGTTGGAGAAATGACACTCAGGGATGAGGAGTCAGTCCGTGGTCTGGAGCAACCACCAAACCCAGCTCAGTTTTGTGGTCCCTTCCCAGGCTTGAATTCCCCAGAGCTCACTCTCCACCACCACCCACCAGGCCAGCCACATGCGCTTACACTGCACCACCAGCTGTGTGGATGCACTGAGCTGGCCTGCCTTGCACGAGAACTTGGCCAGATTGTCCGATGGACCTATGATCAGCACCAGCTCTCGGGAGATAGTGCTGCCTGACTTCTCCAAGCTTCCCAACTGCACAGGCCGTGGGTCCTGGGGCTGCCGTGGCTCCGTCACAGTGCGCGAGTCCTGAGAACCCGAACAAGCTGGGGGACCCAGGTAGCCCAGTCTTTCCCCATCCAGCCCTGAGATACCCCTGTTTGGACTGATGGCTACCAGCTTAGACAGGGCCTTTGAGTGATATGGAAAGGCACTCTCACCAGCAGGCACTCCGCCAGGGTAAAGGAGTGGGGACTGGAATTGAGCACCCCAAGTCTTGGAGTCTCTCCCACCTCCCCCAGGCCTCCTGTGAGACTGATGCCTGTCCTACATTCCCCTCTCCTACTCCACCTCTAACCCCACTCCCCCAAACCCTGATATGCAATATTTACCACATACTGTGTGCCAGGAAACTCCCTTGAAATTTCCAGAGCTGGCTAGAATTTTTTTTCACTCTTCCTTGCCTCTGTTGTTTTTGTTTCATTTTGCTTGAGACAGTGTCTGTAATAGCCCAGACTGACCTCAAACTGAACTCTCTATGTAGCTGAGGATGACCTTGAACTCTTGATCCGCCTGCCTCTACCCCTCAAGTGCTAGGATGACAGGAGGGAGCCCAGCACCTCATCCTACTGGGTCTTTTTCTTAAAATACCCACTTTCTGGGCTGGAGAGATGGCTCAGCGGTTAAGAACATTGACTGTTCCTGCAGAAGACCCAGGTTCGAATCCCAGCACCCACATGGCAGCTAACAACTGTCCGTAACTCCAGTCCCAGGGGATCCGACAGCCTCTTCTGACCCCCACAGGCATTGCACGACACGGGTGCACTTACCTACATGGCAGGCAATACACACGTACACATAAAATTAAAACAATAAATAAAATATTTTTTTAAAAATACCCACTTTCCCTGAAGATTTCCTCTGAACTTTCCCTTAATTCCAGGGTTCTCCTTAGATTTTTTATTTTTCCTTTTCTCTTCCTTCTTCCCTCTTTATTTTCTTCTATATTGATTTTCTTTACTATTAATGCATTTTCTTTGATACAAATTGAATTAATTTTTTTATCTCTAGAAATCTCCATCTTGATCCAAAATTCCTTCTTTTATCCTGGAATTATTTCTCCAAATTTTCCAGAACTTTCCTAGAATTTCATTAATTCTTATAGCATTTGTGTCTTTCCAGAATCTCTAATGTTTTCCAGTAGTGGAGGGTTGGGGGATGGAAGCAGGAGAATCAAAAGTTCAAGGCTAGCCTGGATTATTGTCTCCAGAAAGCAAATGGACCAACATGGTGGCACTCAGGAGGCAGAGGAAGGCACAGCTCTGTGAGATTAAGGCCAGCTTTGGTCTACATAGCAAATTCCAAGACAGTTGAGGCTATGGGGAGACCCTGTTTCAAAAACAGCCAAAAAAAAAAAAAAATTGGCTGAGGAGATGACTCAGCGGTAAACTGCTTGTTATGCAAGTGTAAAGACCTGAGTTTGGATTCCCAGCATCCACATGAAACCCAGGCATGGCAGCCACATCTGTTATCATAGCCCTGGGAGAGCAGTCAGGAGGATCCTTGAGGCTCATGGCCAGCTAGCCCAGCAGTGAGAGATCTTGTCTCAAAAAATAAGGTGGAAGTTGGAGGTGATGATACATGACTTTAATCCCAGCATTTGGGAGGCGGAGGCAGGCAGATCTCTGTGAGATGGAGGCCAGCCTGGGCCTCTACATAGGGAGTTCCAGGCCAGCAAGGGCTACAGAAGAAAGACCCTGTATCCAAATAAATAAATAAATAAACAAATAAATAAATATAGTGGAGAGTGACTGAGGAAGACATTCTGTGTCTTTTGGCACACACACACACATTTGAGCATACACTCGAAAATAACAAACAGATAAAAAAGAAAGACAGGAAGGAAGGAAAGAGCTCTTGCTTGGTACCCACTTTGTACCAGATGAGAGAGGGGTCTGGGTTGCCTCCAATGGCCAGACACACCAGCCTCACCCGGGTCCCAGTCCGGATGTACTGCCCCGCTGGGGGTCCCTCAATCCACAGCCTCTGGGCAGGATCTGAGGAGAAAGGTGAGAAGAGAGACATTTTTCTCTGGGCCTCAGGGTGGGGTCTCTGAGGCCAGGGGCTAAGGTTTAGGGCTCACATTTCACATTCAAGGTAAGTGACTTCTTGAAGGTCTCCTTGCTAAAAGCATCACTGAAAGCTTCACAGGTGAGGGACAAGCCATTGTCTTCCCTCCGCACCAAGAACGTCAGATTGGACATGGAGATGTGGCCACCATGTAGGCCCTAGCAGGGAGTGAGCTTCAGACTTGGGGATTGAGTTGCCCCCACCCATGGTACCAGAGGCCTAAGTCCACCCCAGACCACAGCAGTGACATGTGAAGCATCCCACCCCCTCCTCTGTCAGACCCAGAAGTCAGGGCCCCAGTCTGGGTTTCTCAGGGATCAAGGCCTCCAGGCCTCTAGACCATCCTTTTCCAGATCCTCACATCCATGACGGTTTCATCAGTGGGCAGCAGCTGCCGCCCACCCAGCCACCACCGCAGCAGGACCCGAGGGCGACTGGACTTGGTGACACAGCAGAGGGTCACATTTTTGTTCTCAGACTGCGATGTGGATCCCAGGATGGTAATGGCGCTGGGGGGGACTGTGGGACAAATGGATTGAGGAAAGACAGGAGCCCAAGCTGGGGTCTTCACAGACCAACCCAGATGGACAGGGGTGAGGGATTGCTGGTGAGTGACTGGCTTTGGCATCAGATAGGCCTGATGTAGGGGAACAGATGGTTCTGTGGATGTGGACTGAGATGGACTTACAGGTGACCTCCAGTATGATGTTTCGCTTCTGGGTTTCTGCAGACACACTGTTGTAGGACTCACAGCTGAGCCGTGCTCCATGGTCTTCTGGTCGTACAGTCATCACCAGCACACTGTGGGCCACAGCCTGGGCATGTTCTGTGCCCCAAGCTATGGCCACTGGCTCACCATTCTGGACACAAAAACAGGCCTCAGCATCAGCTCCTGACCCCTGCCCTCTGCCCAAGCTCCATGCCAGCCTCTGTTCTCACCTTCAGCCACTGTAGTGTGGCTGGTGGGTTTCCCCCTAGGGCGGTGCAAGGCAGCTCCAGGTTCTGCCCCGCTCGCACATGCCCCTCTTCCAGGCCTGGCCAACTGATGACAGGAGGTCCTGGGGGGACTAGGGAGCAGAGACCACTCAGTGGATCTGGGACGGCCATCCATCAGTTCGGGTCCCATAATCTGCTTCTAAATTTACTTTGATGGATGGGGGAGATGTCTTAGGAGGTAAGGGTGCTTGTGCTAAGCTTAGCAACCTGAGTTCAATTCCTGGAACCTACTTGGTGGAAGGAGAGAATCAATTCTTGCAAGTTGTTCTCTGGCCACACACACAAATAAATAATAAATATTTAAAATTAATTTCTTTTGCATGCCTGATTTATTTATTTATTTTTTGGGTACTGGGTATGACATTTGGGGCCTTGGACATCCTAGGCTCTACCACTAAATTACATTCCCATTCCCTACGTTTTCAAGACAGCGTCTCCACTGTGTAGCCCAGGCTGGCCTGGAACTCATGTTCCTTCTGCTTCTACCTCCCAAGAGCTGGGATTGCAAGTGTGCAACACCATGCCTGGTTGTCAATGCCTGAATTTTCTACAATTCCTGATTCTTCAGCACCCCCAAATACTCCTTCCCATCCTCAGGGCCCACAACTGCTCCCGTCCTTTGCTTACAGAGAATATTCATGGTAACTGAAGCCTTGATGGGGCTGTCCAAAGCTGGGCTGGACCCCTCGCAGACGAGTAACTGCCCGTTATCCGAGCTCTGGGGCGTCACCCTGGCCGGAAGATTGGGATTTCTAGAGTCAGGTGACAAGATGGAGATCCAAGGTCCCCACACCTGGCCAAGTCTCCATACTGATCTTTTCTAAGATCTGGAATTGTATAGGAGAGATCTTCAGTGAGATGGGGCCCCGGAGATCCATACCTGGCCTAAATATTTGTGTTTAATACCTACAAACTGGGTTTTGCATGAAGAAGTTTTGAGTGTTTCAGTGAAGAGCTCAGTCCCAGGTATTCATTTACAACTCGAGTTTCCATGCTTAAACCCATGGGTTAGAGGGCTCTTGTGGGAAAATCTGGAGGTCAGGGTATGGGGAGGACACCCCAGCATACGTACGTGGCTGTGGCTTCCATGATGAAGAGTTTCTCCTGGGACCCCTCGTTCACGTTAGTGGAGACATCTGATACAGTTTTTCCACCTTAGAGGAACAAGAAGGCTAGAGAGAGGAGTGCAGGGTTTCTCCCCAAGGTAGGTCCAGGAAGTACCCCGGAAATCCTCAGGGTGGGCCCAGCACCCCCTTTCTCTTGGTTCTGGAGGACAGGAACCTGGGTGCCATCTCTGTTCTCCCACACTTTTAGGATGTCCTGAACAGTGGAGTCCTCAAGGCTGCGTCATGGGCCTCTTCTTCTCTTCATTTCCTTGGGGGGCTGTATCCCACACCTCCATCTGAAGCTTTTCATATATAACCTGAGCCACAGTCACCCTCTCCCCCACCCCAGACCTGCAGTTCTAGGGTCTCCTGGGTGCCTCCCCACCACCCAATGACCTTTTTGATCCAGCTGGCCCTATGTTGACCTCAGTGTCTCCCCATCTCGAGGAGGACATATTTTGATGGTGACTTGGGGGACATTGTGTAGGTATGCCCCCTTCCCATTTCAGGGGTGTTGGGCTGCCCCACTGATTCACCCACACTCACTCTGGATAAAGGTGATGTCCGGTGCTGGCTTTGCATCCCCAGACACACAGGTGATCACATACTCCTGCCCAGCAACCCAGGTGACTGTGCTTCCTGCCTCAGGGATTAGTTGAAGCACCTTGGGAGGAACTGGTGAGGAAGTGTCTAGGGTAAACCATCACCACTAAAGTGGACATGAGGACTGGGGCTGTGTTCAGGAAATGAAACCGTACTCAGGGCCGGAGTGTAGAGGAACTGGGAGCCTATACCCCTGGGTCTAACAGAAGAAAAAGACTGGAAGCTCAACTTGTTGGGTACTGTAGGAGGAATATCTCATCTATACCCAGGATGGAGAGGATCACTCTGGGAGACACGAGCTCAGGGCCCATCTCCGAGCGGCCGACCTGGCATTCATATTCTGCATCATCGCTGAGGTCACAGGCTTCAATGTGCAGGTGGAATTCACCTGGAGGTGGAACCCGGGGGGTCAGGGTCACAGCCTCAGCAATTGGCTGGGGGTCTCAGGCTCTTGATTTCTCACCTTTCACAGGATCTCCTTCCAGGTGGTACCTGGGGAAGCCTGGGATCCTGGGATTGGGACCTAGAAGTAGCCCATCCTTGGCCCACTGGACCATACTGCCAGGGGCACTGACCCCACACTGCAGCTCGACAGTCGCCCCCTCTATTGCTGTCAGGTTTTCAGACAGAGCCCAGAAGCCACGAGGAGCTGAGGCAGGGATTGGTGACTGGACCAGGCCTGAGGATACAAGGAGGTCAGGAAATAGCTAGAAGCACTGTAGGTGACAAAGGTGGCAGTGGAGTGCCACTTGGCACTACAAGACCAGAATTCCACTCACCTGTGGTCAGCATTCCTATGAGCAGCAGGGGAGCCCAGGTGGGGGTCCTCAGTATCAGGGTCATCCCAGCACCTCTTATGGTGAGTCTCTCAATGTCCATTGCTTTCCACTTGTCTGTAGCTGACCTCATTTGGGTCTGTCTGTTCCCTGCTTATCTATTGTTCTCTTTTTTTTTTTTAAATTCACTTTTTTTATTCTGTTTTTCTATCTTCCATGTCTGTTTTTTTCCTCTGTGTCAAAGTTTCTTTCTCTGCATCCCCAGCCCACCCCCCTCTCTGCCACCCCTCTCTCTATCTCTTGCAACCACCTCTCACAGGCCTTCAAGGAGAACCCACTGCCCTGATGCTCTATGGCCGGCAAGCCTCATACATGCAGAGAGCCAAAGCTGTCAGCAGCAGTGTTAAGCCTCTCTTCGGACCCAGTCTGAACTCACTCTGATGTTCCCTCCAAGTCTCTCCTGAGTGCCCAGCAGAGCAATGAAATCCACTGTCAGCACATACCAGAAACATTTTTGGGTGCCTCCCCAGCTCTGTGACCCCAAGGTCATGGGAGAGCAGGTCCAACCAAGGCTCTCTCCCAGTTCAGCCTGGGAAGCAGAGCTGGGCTGTGTGGGTGGGAAGGGCTCCCTCCCTTTCTGCAGCCCAGACTGTGGCAAGTCCCTTCCTTCCCTAATGACATCAGGCATCACTACTGAGGAGTACAAGAGTGTGTGTGTGAAACTGGGAGAGACTGAAGCCAACTGTGTGCACATGTGGATGCGGCAGGGTGCATGTGCAAGGGGAGGTGAGAGTCAGATTTCGATTTATGAGAGCATTTGGAGTGTTTGAGTGTGCAGGTGTCTAGTGTGTGTGTAGGGCATGGCAGTCAGTGGGGTGGGTGGTGGTGTGCACCATGGGATCCAAGTCCACATACCTCAGTGTGTGTGAACTTGGTGAACCAAGACACAGATGAACAGGGGCACACAAGGTATAGGCATCTGGGAGCCGGACCATTTGAGTCCCGGGGCTGTGTGAGATTCCTTCCATCTGCCTCAACATCTCCATCCCTCTTTTCTCTGTGTTTCACTCCCCGTCTCTAGCCATCATGATTTATCTTCTTATTCTTCTCCTCCTTGACTCTCCCCCTCACCACTTCCCCTCCTTCTCTCTTTCTCTCTCTGTCTCTCTCTGTCTCTCTCTGTCTCTCTCTCTCTCTCTCTCTCTCTCTCTCTCTCTCTCTCTCTCTCTCTCTCTCTCTCTCTCTCTCTCTCTCTCTCTCTTCTCTCATCTCTGTCACTCCTGATGCCCTCCCCGGCTGTGTGTCACACACTGGGAACTTAAATACTTGTTCTCAGTCACCCTATTCCTGTGCCTTCTGCATTAGTCTCCCTTAGCTCTGAGACCTGATTCTGGTCCCTGAATTTTATAACCATATGTTGGTTGGCCTTCCCTCCCCACTTGGGCGCACAGGCACATTCGCATGGGATGTGCCCCTTCTGCCTGCTAATCTCCTGCAGGAATCGCAACTGTTTTGCTCCACATTCCCGGCAAGCTGCCTCCCCCTCCAGGAGCTAGTTCAGGCATCTGGCCTGAGCCCCCCACAGCCCTACCAAGGATAAATCCTCTGGTCTCCCCATCCCCCAATATTGATTGCTTGCTCTCCTCCCACGTTCTCTCTCCACACTGCTCCCTACAACTCCTGGGAAATAAGCTGTATACAGACCTGGGGAGGGAGGCTCTGTCATGGGGCCTTCACCAGACGGTATCCTTGGAGGCCAGGGTGTAGAGCTGTCAGTTGCTGGGACCGTTAATTAGTCCAAACCTTCTACACTCAACTTTGGCTATTTTTCCTTCTCCGAATGCTCTAGGGACCTCAGGCTCTCCATTTTTCCATGCCTGTGGCCCCAGAGAGCCAGGAAAGGGAAAGATGTCAGGTGTCTGGAAAAACAGCCTCATCACCTGACTTCCTCCCCAAGACTCAGGAGTCCTAGACCCAAGCCTGTCCTATTTCATTACCCAGGCCCTGGATCCAAACACAGACACCAGGAGTTCAGACCCCCAGAACCAGGTGTGGGGGCCCCTAGGACCCTCCTCTCTCAGATGTAACAGTCCAGGCCCCCAGCATTCCTTCCAAAAATTCAGAAGTTCAATTCTCCAATCCCCCCACCCCCCACATTACTACCATAGGACTGAGGACAGATACCATAGGACTTAGGACAGATGTTCACTCTGTTGGTTTTCAAATCCTCCTGGGCCAGTGTGGCAACTAGTGGAAGAGAGATTGGTGGTTAAATCCATTGGCTCTAAGATTTAAAATCAGATTTTCTGAACCTGGCCCAATAGCACTACACTTTAAGCCATCTGAGATTCAGGCCACCAGCTTCTCAGACAGCAGAGACCTGAACCACTCCCCTGGAAGTCCAACCCCTTGACATTTAGGAACGCAGGAGCCTGAGCCCTGAGTGTGACTTAATCCCGATAGATCCAGGAATGTCAGACCCGGGGTTCCAGCACCTCCAGCCCTTTCAGTAGACTCAGGGTCCCTCCCACCTGCTCTGACAGCTGCGCAGCGTGGGAACGCCCCAGCTGGGCTGCATGGAGCCGTCAGGACAAGCTGTACGGTTCCCAGCCTCCCTGCCCGCCAGAGCCGGGGCACTGCCGCCTCCCAGTCGTCGCCTGGCAACCACTCCGAGGGGCCCCGGGACAAATGGAGTGGGGAAAGGGGATGGGCCAGGACTGCGGGGTCCTGGGAAAGGAGGGACGGGGGGCCTGGATTCTTAGGTTTTAGGGTGCGTTGTGGTTTGCAGCCGCAAGGCCGCAGCAGGATATTTTGAGACGTGGGGAGCTTAGTCCCTGTTTCTCAGGGCTTCCAGATGGTCCTCCAGCACCCGTGTGCCCTCTCTCCGACCTACAGGCCCACGGGAACCTGGGCCCCGCCTCCCCAGGGCGCGGAAACTGGCGAAGCCCCAGGGGCTCCCGTTTATAGCTCGGTTTCCACTCAGCGCAGTCTCTCCGGGGCCAAAGCTGAGAAAGTTTCTTCCATTCTTTTCTCCTCCTCATCCGAGTCTCCTCTTCCACCCCAGTAGGACGCAGGTGTCCAACCCGGGCAGGGTCCCCTCCTTAGACTCAGGTGTTCCACCTCCCAGACCCCAACTGAGCTGGGGCGCCCGCCTGCTGCGCAGACCGGGTTGCGGGGCGGGGCTGGGCGTATCCCCATTCATCCCGGTGCGGCCGCGGGAGTTGCTCAATGGGAAGAGGGCGGGTCTCCAGGGGGCGGGAGGGGCGGGGCGAGTAGGATCCCGCCCTCCCTGGGGTCTCTCGCCGACTCCGGGCGCGCAACTGGCAGGCGGTTCAGAGCGGCTACGGAGGCTACAGATGAACCAGACTTCGGAAACTCCAGGCGAGATAAGGGGCTTCAGCTTGGAGCAAAGAGTGGGTGAGGTGCGAAAGGGTGTGCAGGTTCAGCACGTTGAAAGGTGTGCTGTCGAGGAAGAAGTTGGAGGCGAACCAGTGCAACCGCAAGTCTAGGGGATCTTGGGGGACATACACTCAGGATGCTGGTCGCCCTCGTCGTCCTCCTCTTTTGCTTCAGAGGACGTGCAGGTACCCCCGGAGGGCGCCGAAGGGTGTGGGGAGGGTTATTTGACTGCTGCCTCTTTATTAGGGCGAAGCAGTGTGGGGAGGGGGGGCTCCTACTCCTGGATCTGAGATACAATTCTGGAAGCCTGAGCTTCTGAATTTAGGGAGAGAGGGGTTTGGAGTCTGGGCTCCTTGGGTCCTGGAGGAGGGATTCCGAATCATGCTAAACTTCGCTTTTCTGCCTGTCTTCTCCTAGGCCCATCGCCCTATTTCCTGCAACAGCCGGAGGATCTGGTGGTGCTGCTAGGGGACGAAGCTCGCCTGCCCTGTGTGCTGGGTGCATACAGGGGGCTCGTGCAGTGGACTAAGGATGGGTTGGCTCTAGGGGGTGAAAGGGACCTTCCAGGTGAGACTAGCCTCTACTCAGGGAGGGAGGGGTTGGCACCAGCGTGGGGCTTTGGGGTTTGAGCTGCAGCTGACATCTTCAATTTGGGGAAATTGATGGGCTCAAGTGAAGATTTCAGACTCATGAGGTTGTTTTGTTTTATTTTTGTCTTTTTGAGGCAAAACCTGGCCTGGAACTTACTATATAGACCAGACTGGTATCCAACTCAAAGAGATTGGCCTGCCTCTGCCTCCTAAGTGCTGAGATTAATGTTGTATGCCACCCACCATAACGGCTAGAGACTCCTGAGTTTTAAGCTGACCTTTTGGGGGGCATTCTGTTTGGGGGTTATCGTTTTCATTCTAAAATACTCTACAAATGTAAAAAAGCACAGAATACATAAATTGACACTTTGCCAACAATTAGAGACAATTTTGTGATGAATACTCAGGTTATCATGAACTCCCAGAAACCCTGTCCCTTGTTACTTTCCTCTATCACAGTGCAAACATAATGTCTTACCTAACTCTCTGTTTGGTTGTTGTTGTTTGAGACTGAGTCTCCCTATGCAGCCTAGGCTGGCCACAAACTCGAAATTCTCCTGCCTCAGCCTCTGCAGTGCTGGAATTTAAAGTATGTACCACCCACATCTGGCTTAATCTAACTTTTTTGAGAACATTTTCTTGTCTTCCTTTGTGACTTTATCACCCCTAACTTTGCAGTGACTCTAAATTGGCAAGAGGGTTAGAATCTCTCTGGACCCAGCACACACTTGTTAGTACTGTTTAACCATAAAATGTATATGGATGTGGGATGCTCAGGGATGAAGACCTGAGACCAGGAGCTCAGAACTGTGGCTGGTGTGACTGTCTGTCTCCAGGGTGGTCCCGGTACTGGATATCAGGGAGTGCAGCCAGTGGTCAGCATGACCTCCACATTAAGCCTGTGGAACTGGAAGATGAAGCATCATATGAGTGTCAGGCTTCCCAAGCAGGCCTTCGATCACGACCAGCCCAGTTGCACGTGCTGGGTAAGGACCAAATCCATTTGTACCTTGGGGGCTGGGGGTGGGGCAAGTGAGCAGCCAGGATTATCTAGGAACAGCAGAGTCAAGGAAGAGTGGTTGGTTGGAGCTGAGAAGATCAGGAGTGTCTGGCCCCAGGATCCAGTTCTAACCCAAGATCTACCATGCAGTACCCCCAGAAGCCCCCCAGGTGCTAGGCGGCCCCTCTGTGTCTCTGATCGCTGGAGTTCCTGGGAATCTGACCTGTCGGAGCCAAGGAGATGCCCGACCTGCCCCTGAACTGTTGTGGTTCCGTGATGGGATCCGGCTGGATGGGACCACCTTCCACCAGGTCAGGTCCAAATCCCTTTGCCAACATGCTTGCCTATTCAGTGAAACTCAGGGACCACTCTGATCTCAGGCTCATCTAGAAGGAAAGACAGCCATTCAAGGGGTGGGACCCTTGGAATGTGATTCAGGTTAAGAGCCAAGTTACCAGGTGTAGTGGCTTGCTCTTGCGTATATTTATTTAACCTCTCTGTCCCTCAGTTTCCTTACCTGTACAGTGGGAACTATAGTGGCATTTGCCTCATAGGGTAATCTAGAGAATTAAATAAAATAATAGATGCAAATGTATTGTCTACAAGTGCTCAACACATTGTACTACTGCTTGTAAGAGACAGATAAAAAGTTTTGTTATTTTGGAGTATGGTGGTATGCACCAAAAAAACAAACAAACAAACAAACAAAAAAACAAACCAGCATTTGGGAGATTGAGGCAGGAGGATCATGAATTTAAGGTCAGCCTTGGCTACACAGAGAAAGAAAGAAATTATTATGTATCACTTCTTCTAGACCTTGCTGAAGGATGAGACCACCGGGTCAGTGGAAAGCACCTTATTCCTGACCCCTTCAAGTCAAGATGACGGAGCCACCTTAGTCTGCAGAGCCCGAAGCCATGCCATGCCTAGAGGGAGGGACACTGCAGTCACACTGAGCCTGCAGTGTGAGTGCAGTTGGCTCTGGGAAAGACGGGTGGGGCCTGGACTCCTTACAGGGTCTGACAGAGCAGGAGAGGGCCCAATGTGGCATACTGAGGTACTGGGGACTGGAAGCCCAGCTTCTGGCTCAGAGGGAAGAGAGGACTAGAGACCTAGATTGCTAGGTGGAAGGACTGGGGACTGGGCTACATTTAAGTTGTTCCAGGTCTTCCCACTCCAACAGTTGCCTTACCCTCACAGACCCACCAGTGGTGACTCTGTCTGCTGAGCCCCAGACTGTGCAGGAGGGAGAGAAGGTCAGTTTCTTGTGTCAAGCCACGGCCCAGCCTCCTGTTACTGGATACAGGTGAAGAGAAATGCTCTTTCCAGCAGAATCCGCAGGCTTGGGGAGGGGCTAGGACCACATTAATACCGCCATCACCTCCGCAGGTGGGCAAAGGGGGGATCCCCGGTGCTCGGGGCCCGCGGGCCAAGGTTGGAGGTCGTGGCAGACGCCTCATTCCTAACCGAGCCGGTGTCCTGCGAGGTCACCAACGCTGTGGGAAGTGCCAACCGCAGCACCGCGCTGGATGTGCAGTGTGAGCAGGGGCGGGGCCGTGGGTGTGGCCGAGGTGGACGTGGCTGGGGAGGTGGCCGGAGGCGGGACTAGAACAGGTGGTGGGGCTGTGTCTGCTCAATAGCAAAGTCGGGAGGGGGCCGGGGCTTGTGGGCGTGGACACAGTAGAGGGCTATTGCGGAATGGAGAACTATACTTGGACCCTTGAACACGTGTTTTGGAGAAGCTGATCCTGGGTCAGGGTCTGATTCCGTCCCACTCCACTCTCTCCTCTAGTCGGACCTATTCTGCTGGCAAAACCGAAGCCGATGTCCGTGGACGTGGGGCAAGATGCCTCCTTCATCTGTGCCTGGCGCGGGAACCCACTTCCACGAATAACCTGGACGCACCTCGGTGGCGCGCAGGTGAAGTCCGATCTGGGGCTTGTGACTTAGCTGGAAGTGGACCGCGATTCCTCTCCTGATACTTTTGTTCTGTGCCAGGTGCTGAGCTCCGGGCCCACTCTGCGCCTTCCGTCCGTGGGCCTGGAAGATGCAGGCGACTATGTATGCAGGGCTGAGCCAAGGCACTCGGGCCTGGGAGGCGGCACAGCTCAGGCTAGGCTGACTGTGAACGGTGAGGAAGCTGGGCTTTGCAGAGAAGGTACCTGGAGGGCCTTGGAGTAGGCAGTGGGCAGAGGGGACGTGGCCTGATGGGAGAGGGCGAGGCCTTGAAAGGCGGTTATAGACCTTGGGGCATGAAGATCAGAGCTGGGCCAGTTGAAGGCGTGGCCAGGAGGATTCTAGTTGGGGGAGGGGCGTGGCATGGTTGCCAGAGGGGTGAGATCCATCAGAGCCCAGGCCTGGCTTTGCTTTATTCAGAGACTTCTGCTGAGTGGTCCATAGTTTCCATTCCAGCTCCCCCAGTAGTGACCGCCCTGCACCCCGCGCCAGCCTTCCTGAGGGGCCCTGCTCGCCTCCAGTGTGTGGTGTTTGCTTCTCCTGCCCCAGACTCAGTGGTAAGGAAATGTACCCCCACCAAGATCCCTGACCTCCCACCCCTAAAACTGACATCTTTTTCTCATTTTCCCCACTCCTACCTTGCTCTTCCACCACTAACCCCCCCCCCTCCACCCCCACCCCCACCCCCCCAGTCTTTTCACTGCCTTCCTTCCTGCCTGTCCTCAGGTCTGGTCTTGGGATGAGGGCTTCCTGGAGGCAGGGTCACTAGGCAGGTTCCTGGTGGAGACCTTCCCAGCCCCAGAAGTGGAGGGAGGACAGGGTCCAGGCCTGATCTCTGTGCTGCACATTTCTGGGACCCAGGAATCCGACTTTACCAGGGGCTTCAACTGCAGTGCCCGAAACCGCCTGGGCCAGGGAGGAACACAGGTCCACCTGGGCCGTAGAGGTGAGATACTGACCCAAAGACCCTGTAACCTGGAGATTCCATACCCTACAAATGCAGTGATTCCCCAGATGGAGGCTAGCAACCCATAAGGCAGAGACTCCCTAAATCCTGATAATCTCAGAACTGTGAGTTTAGATTGACAAACTGGCTCAGCAGGTAAAGGTGTTTGATGCTAAGCTTGATGACCTGAGTTCAATCCCCAGGAGTCACATGGTGGAAGGAGAGAATCAACTCTGGCAAGTTGTCCTCTGACTTCCACTTGTACACCATGGCATGCACGAGTGTGCACAGGGAAGCACACACACACACACACACACACACACACACACCTACGCATATATACACATACATGCACTAAATTAAAAATGTAATAAGGGTTGAGCTAGAGAGATGGCTTAATGGTTAAGAGCATTGGCTGCTCTTGCAGAGAACCTGAGTTCAAATCCCAGCATCCACATGTCAGCTAACAACCATCTGTAACTCCAGTTCCAGGGGATCTGACTCCCTCTTTTGGCTTCCAAGGGCACTGTATGACACAGTGCACTTATATGCAGGCATAACACTCATACACATAAAATAAAAATTAAAAGTTTTTTAAACTTTTCAAAAATGTAATGAGGGCCTGGAGAGGTGGTTCAGCAGTTAAGAGCACTGACTGCTCTTACAGAAGGTCAGAGTTCAGTTCCCAGCACCCACAAGGCAACTCACAATAGTCTGTAACTCCAGTTCCAAGTGATCTAACCCCTTCTTCTGGCTTCCAGAGACACTGTATGAATGTGGTGCACTTACATGCATGCAGACAAAACATTCATACACATAAAAGTAAATAAAAAATTAAAAATGTAATAAAAATGTAAAAGCCTAGGACCTCAAAGCAATAAAGTCCCTCAAATACAGAACTTCAAATGGAAAGGTCATTCATGCTAGAAACGAACAAATAAAAAGAAATCGCAAATAAAAGACCCTCAAAATCTAATTCTAAGGCTCCCTAAAGCCAGGGAGTTTGTTTTGTTTATTTATTTATTTATTTATTTATTTATTTATTTTTGTGTGTATTTGTGTGGGGGCACATTCATGTCACAGCACAGGTGTGCAGATCAGACAGCTTTTAAGAATCAGTTCTTTCCTTCCACCATATGGGTCGAGGGATGGAACTCAGGTCATCAGGCTTGGTAGCAATTGCCTTTACTCACTGAGGCATCTTGCCAGTCCTGTTTGCTTTTTTATTATTCATGGTTTGTTTTGTTTTGTTTTTCTGAGGCAGGGTCTCATGTATCCCCAAATGACCTCAAACTATTGGCAATCCTTCTGCCTTAGCTAAATGTTGTGATTATTCATGTGACCCACCAAGACACTTTAAACTCACATACTCTCAAACTGTGAGAACACTCAATTAATGGGTCCTCAAACCCTAAACCTGTCACATTGTGAATCTAGGGAAATCCCAACTTGGTGACTTTTTCAATCTAGGGATTCCAAATCCAAGCCTGAGCCCCAGTTCCCCCGTTGTCCCCCATCTTCAGATCAGCCTTCTCAGATAACCCCATCTACTCCTTATAGACCTGCTGCCCACTGTGCAGATCATGGCTGGAGTAGCCTCTGCGGCCACCACACTCCTTATGGTCATCACCGGAATAGCCCTCTGCTGCTGGCGCCATGGCAAGTGTCAGCGTCTTGAACCTGCCTCAGCCCCCCATGCCTCCTTGTGTCTGTCTCCATCCATGCTGACTGCCGGCCTTGGGACCGCTCCAGACCAGCTTCCATAATCCAAACAGGGCTTGGTCCATCCAAGGTTCAAGTTCCCTCTTTTAGTCCTAACTCACTTTCTCCAGGGTCACCCACCCGCACTCCTCCTCTCCCAAGCCAGGATTCTTACTGGTTTCCATCTTCCCTCCCCATCTTGCCAAATCATCTGTGTTCCCAAGTACTGATCTTCACAAACTATGACCACGCCCACTTCTTACCTCTGCTTCTCATTCTCCTGGGTCTCAGCCTCTTTCTCCAAGCAAAAGAACTTGGTACGTATCCCAGGAAGCAGCGATGGCTCCAGTTCACGTGGCCCTGAGGAGGAGACAGGCAGCAGTGAGGAACGGGTAAGAGACTGGAATTCTTAGACTGGACTGTGCTTTCAGAACCCAATAATAACTTGGTCCAATTGACTCTCAAACTCAAAATGCCCTCGGTCCTAACAGGGACCCCAGACCCAAATACCCCCACAGCTGCAAATATGCTCTTGACTCAATTATTCCCTCGGCTCAATATGTCCCCCACCTTCTTTATTGTCTGAAGTCCAGCCTCCAGCTCCAAGGTCTGGCCTCCAAAGGAAAGCTGTGAGGGCACTTGCGGTCTGGTACTGGGACAGGATGATTTTATTTTATTTCATTCATTTATTTTATCCTATGTGTGTGAGTGGTTTGCCTGTATTGTGTAAGTGCACCACATGTGTAAAGTGACCACAGAGGCCAGAAGAGGGCATCAGATCTCCTGGAACTGGAGTTATGGACAGTTGTGAACTGCCATGTGAATGCTGAGAACTGAACCCTGGTCCTCTGCAAGTGCAGCCAGTGCTCTTAACCACTAGGCCATCACTCCAGCACCCCAGAATGATCTGATCATTGCCTGCCACTATTTTTCCTACCCCAGGGTCCCATTGTGCACACAGATCACAGTGACTTGGTTCTCAATGAGAAAGAGGCTCTGGAGACCAAGGTGAGTATTGGGGGAGGGGCTCACTCAGTCTTATGATCTCCAATTTTACTCCCCCTTTTTAAAGAAAAAAATGGAGACAGAGTCTCACACTGTAGTTGACCTTGAACTCATGGCAGTCCTTCTCCCTCAGTCTTTGGAGTGCTGGGATTGCAGGCTGAGCCTACAGACATGAGCCACCCCACCTTTTTTTTTTTCGGTCTTTTTGAGATAGGTCTCCCTGCAGCCACAGCTGCCTGGATTCACTACGGAGACCAGGCTGGTTTCCAACTCACAGAGCTCTACCTGCCTCTGCCTCCCGAGTGCCCAACTTGTCTTCTTTTTTTAAAAATTTATTTATTTTATTATTATTTTTCCCATTCTTTTGAGACAGGGTCTCCCTGTAGCCTCAGTTGGCCTGAACTCGCCATGTAGACCAGACTGGCCTTGAACTCACAGAGATTCACCTGCCTCTGCCTCCCAAGTGCTGGGATTAAATGCATGTGCCACCACGCCCAGCTTATTTTATTTTTTTATGTGTATGAGTATATTGCCTGCATGTATGTAAGTGCACCCATGTCCTGCACCCATGTCTGTGGAGGTCAGAAGAGAGCACAGGATCCCCTGAAACTGGAGTTACAGACAGTTGTTAGCTGCCATGTGGGTGTTAGGAACTGAACCTGGGTCCTCTGCAAGAGCAGCCAGTGCTCTTAACCACTGAGCCATCTCTCCAACCCCATGTCTCCTTTTTGATTTTGCCACCTTAAGACCTACCCCTAACCCCCTCCTGCCTGCTGGACCAGCTCATCCAGCTCTACAGCCTTGGCTTATGTTTTCTATTTATTTTGCCTTGGTCTCCGGCTGGAGTCCCCTGACCAGGCCTTCTTTCCCCATCCAGTCATGTTTAGACTTCTGAGTGCCTGGATGCCTCTTTCTGGATGGCTGCACTTCTCTAGCCAGGCCTCTTCCTCCCACTAGATCCCACCCTGGCCTTACATTTCCTAAAACTGTCCCCACTTTGGAATCCTATCTCAAGATAGCTCCATTCAACCCTGGTTCCCCTCCCAAAGCCCCCCTCACTTTTTTTTTGTTATTGTTGGTGTTGTTTTGAGACAGGGTCTTATGTATCCCAGGTTGACCTCAAACTTGATATAGAATGATTCTGATTTTTTTTTTTTGAGACAGGGTCTCCCTGTGGCCCCAGCTATCCTGGGACCCACTATGGAGACCAGACTGGCTTGGAACTCACAGAGATCCACCTGCCTCTGCCTCCCAAGTGCTAGGATTAAAGGTGCCACTTGTGTACCATCGTGCCTGGCTTTTGATCTTGAATTCTTTTAAAAATATTATTATTATTTCTTTTATTTTACATGTATGAGTGTATTGCTTGCAGGTATGGATGTAGCTCAGTGTATCTCTCTACCATGATCGTTGCTTCTTTGGACTCTCACATTCCTTATTAAGTCCCATTTGCCCTTCAGGATCCAACCAACGGTTACTACAAGGTGCGAGGGGTCAGTGTGAGCCTGAGCCTTGGGGAAGCCCCTGGAGGAGGCCTTTTCCTGCCACCCCCCTCTCCGATGGGACTTCCAGGGACACCCACCTACTATGACTTCAACCCACACCTGGACATGCCCCCTTGCAGACTCTACAGAGCACGGGCAGGCTATCTCACCACACCTCATCCTCGTGCTTTCACAAGCTACATGAAACCCACATCCTTTGGAACCCCAGATTTGACCTCTGGGACTCCCCCTTTTCCCTATGCTGCCTTGTCTACACCCACCCACCAGCGTCTCCAGACTCATGTGTGAGGACATCTCTCCAACTGAAGAGTCTTAGGGTTTTCAACTTGCCATAGTGGGTCATCTTGATTTCTGATGAATCAGAAAAAGTGGACAACCTACTCTTCCAAAGCTGAACATTGAGAAAGGGAGAGATATTATGATTGTCAGGATCACTGGTGTATAATCAGCTCTGCCAAAGGGGGTGATGCTCCAAGTGGGAGCAAAATGGCCGTATGGCTCACTTATCCTCCTGTGTGAAAGAGATTCAAGATGCTGGCTAAGCTCGTTTCAGAAGGATGAGAACAGGAGGTGATAAGGATTAGGGGTACAGATGGAAGTCATTTCTAGCCAGTAAGAAAAGACATTTCAAAATGACCATCTGCATCAAGAATAATGACAGCATAAGACAAATCAAGACAGGGATAATTCCCCCAACACCCTGTCCTGGCTTTCCCCCTGACAGAGCTTTTTTTTTTTTTTTTTTCTGGCCAACACCAGGACAGCGCAGATGACTGTTCATTCTCTGAGAGCCCAAAATGACCATCATCTTGATTATTTCCACTTTCCTTAAAGACTCAGAAAGGACTGGATCCAAGGAGTGGCGACAGAAGCAAAATAAAGAGAATAAAGGGGAATCTTGGGATAAGATTATTTATTTTTAATTTTTAAAAAAAATTCAAACAGCCGGGCGTGGTGGCGCATGCCTTTAATCCCAGCACTCAGGAGGCAGAGGCAGGCGGATCTCTGTGAGTTCGAGGCCAGCCTGGTCTACATAGTGAGTTCCAGGCCAGCTGGGGCTACAGAGAGACCCTGTCTCAAAAAAGACCAAAAGAAAAAAAAAAAAGTCAAACAGACAAATGTGCCTGGAAGATTCTTCCATGAAGGAAGAGGTTCAAGGAGGTTGTCCTATGAGGTGTCAGTAGGAGAAAACCCGATCACCTCTCAGTCCTTTGCTACCTCCTTAGTACTGTAGGCCCCCTCCCCCTCCCCCTC
>NW_008333374.1:843587-845186 GCF_000622305.1 Nannospalax galili
CTCCCTACCCTCCTCATGTTTCTTCTGTATTTTCAATTTTTAATTTTTATGTGTATGAGTATTTGGCCTGCAGGTTCATAAGTGCACCACATGCATGTCTGGTGCCCAGGGAGGCCAGAAGAGTTTGTCAAAACCCCTGGAACCAAACAGGTGTTAGCCACCATGTAGGTGCTGGGTGCTGAACCTGGGTCCTATGGAAGATCAGTCAGTGCTCTTAACCACTGAGCCATCTCTCTATCCCAGGCTCAGGAACTCTTAATCTTCTAGCCTCAGCTCCAAGTGCTGAGATTACAGGTGTGCACTGACATCTCCACTTTAGGCTCTTTTAATATACATCTATATAAACAAACACACATACACACACACAGATGTGCACACAGTTGAAAACAGAAAGACAAACACATGTACGTACCCATAACATATACACCTAAAAGTCCACACGGAACTGGGCTGCCTCAGTTGGCCATGGAAAATTGAATTCTGCACTCACTTGAGCAGACAAAACAGTGAACCCCAAGGAAGATGTGCAAAGAGGACTTGGGGTCCTTAGAGTGAGGATGGGCTCCAGACTGTGGTTCTGAGGTGCTGGATCTTTGAAGGGTTAGGATGCTCAACACCTGAGTCATCTTTTTTAAATTTATTTTTATTTATTATTATTTTATGTGTACGTGTGTACTGCCTGCATGTAGGTAAGCACACCCATGTCGTGCAATGCCCGAGGAGGTCAGAAGAGGCTGTTGGATCCCCTGGGACTGGAGTTACAGACAGTTGTTAGCTGCCATGTGGGTACTGGGATTCGAACCTGGGTCTTCTTCAAGAACAACCAGTGTTCTTAACCTCTGAGTCATCTTTAAAGAACAGGTCTTGGGCTTTGGTCACTGATCTTTGGAGAAAGTATTTGAAGGTCCAGATACCTGAGACCCTTGGGAATCAAGTCAGGAAGACTGAATGCCTAGGTCTGAGGGAGAATGAGTGGCAGACTTGATCTCATGTCCTGAGAGAGAAGAGATGTGAGCTCAGACTACTGGATCTGAGAAAAGAGGGAACTGGGCCTGTAGCCCCAGCTGTCCTAGAACTCACTATGTAGACCAGGCTGGCCTTGAACGAAGAGATCCGCCTGCCTCTGCCTCCCAAGTGCTGGGATTAAAGGCGTGCGCCACCATCCCTGGCTCTCTTTCCTTTTGAAACAGGGTCTCATGTAGCCCAGGTAAGCCTTGAACTCAACATGTAGCTGAAGATGGCCTTGAACTCCTGATCTACCCGCCTCCACCTACCTCTCCAGCTCTGGGATTACAGGCATGTACCATCACATCCCACTCTTATGTGTGGTTTTTGTGTTGTTGTTTAAACTGTGCTTTGGAGGTCTATATTCCTGAGACTTCAAGAGAGGAATTTTTGGTTCCCAGATGCTGGCACTCCTGCCTGCAGTTTCGGCCTTTGAGTGGGGTGTGCCGCCTGGCCTCTACCCGGGCGGGGGCCTGGGGCTCAGAGCTGCTCCGAGCTGCGCAGGGCTATTGTCCTGGCCGGGAAGGCGGGGCCGGCGCGGGGCGGGGCTGGCGGCGCCGGCGCAGCCCGGGGGCGGCGGGAGGAGGAGGCAGC
>NW_008333374.1:845304-860632 GCF_000622305.1 Nannospalax galili
TACTGCTGCCACTGTCGCTGCTGCTTCTGCGCGCGCAGCTCGCCGTCGGGAGCCTGGCCGGTGGGAGCCCCGGAGCGGCCGAGGTGAGGCCCGGCCGGGTCCGGGGGCGACGGGGAAGGGGCGGGACCGGGCCTCTGCCCTGGACCCGGGCATGTCGCCCGCAGGAGGCGCAGTCTCTGCAGCCAGGTGACCTGCTCCACGAGCCCCCAACTCTAGGTAT
This sequence comes from Nannospalax galili, assembly GCF_000622305.1. NCBI lineage: Eukaryota > Metazoa > Chordata > Mammalia > Rodentia > Spalacidae > Nannospalax > Nannospalax galili. Next base: position 845,525 of record NW_008333374.1, read on the forward strand.
TCGCTTCTGCGCGCGCAGCTCGCCGTCGGGAGCCTGGCCGGTGGGAGCCCCGGAGCGGCCGAGGTGAGGCCCGGCCGGGTCCGGGGGCGACGGGGAAGGGGCGGGACCGGGCCTCTGCCCTGGACCCGGGCATGTCGCCCGCAGGAGGCGCAGTCTCTGCAGCCAGGTGACCTGCTCCACGAGCCCCCAACTCTAGGTATTCCTGGGTATCTCCATCATCTGACGTCCCTGCCCCCTCCCACCCGCAACGTAGGACCTGGCTTTTCCAGAGCCCCTGGTCCCAGAAATCCAGCCCATTCCTCAACCCTCTCCTCCTACACGACGCGGCCCCATCCCCTGCCCACCTAAGCATAGCACCCCACCAGCACTTGGATCTAAGAATCCGGATCTCTTGCATCTTCTGAACCCATAGGAGGACTCCCCAAACATCCCAGGAGTCCAGGCCTCCACCCAGTACTCCCCAATCCGGATGTAGCTCGCTAGTCCAGGGGTGCCTAGGCCTGCAGGGAAGCAGGGCCCAGTCGTCTTTGCACCCCCTTAATGGGAACCTGGACTAGGGATGGAGGGAGGAGGGGCCAGAACGCCTGGGTTCTGGGGCCTCCTCCCCCCATGATCAAGTTTAACCCCTTCGGGCTCCAGAGTGAATATGCTGGGGCGGGGGCGGAGCCTGTCTCCCTAGCAACCAGGCCGCGAGAAACCCGAGGGACCTGGGTCACCATAGCAACAGGAGAGCTGGGGCGCCCCCGCCCCACGGGAGCTGTTTCCCAGGGAACAGTCCCTCCACCCTGTCGGTTGTGCAAGTGCTTAGAAGGAGCTGGTCCTGGGGGCCTGAATATCTAGGTTTTAGGGATCAAAGTACTAGACAACCCAAATGCCAACCTTCGCCGGCCCCTCACTGCCGGGTTGGCCTCCTCTTCCAGGCTCCTGGGTCGGCCCAGGTGGCTGGACTATGTGGGCGCCTAACCCTTCACCGGGACCTGCGCACAGGTCGCTGGGAACCAGACCCACAGCGCTCCAGACGCTGTCTCCGGGACCCGCAGCGCGTGCTGGAGTACTGCAGACAGGTGGGCGTGGCCCTCGGGAGGGGCGGGGTCAGGGGGAAAGCATGTCGGAGCTGGGCGGGAGTGGTCCTTAAGGAAGCTAGTTGTGCAAAAGGCGGAGTCCAGGATTTGGAAAGACTGGGGAAACCTGGGGGTCCTAGACCAGCAGAGAGGCGAGGCGAGGCCAGGCGAGGGCACAAACTATCTTGAGAAATCAAGAGGGAGAATTGTGCAAAAACGCCGACTAATAAAGATAGCCTGCGGAGTGGTGGGGTTTAGGAAACGACCATTTAGAAAGGGTGGGCGTGTCAGTGGGCGTGGCCAAAGGAGAGGCGGAGCTAAGGCAAAAAGACCTTTGAAACAAAAGGATGGGGAGCCCTACCTGGGAGTTAGATAGTTAGGAGGTGGGTCTGTAAAAAAGACTAAGACTAAGAGATACTTAGAAGCCAAACAGAGAAAGAGGTAGGGCAGGAAAGAGGGCAAGATCTTTTGAGAAAGAACCCTGATTTCGAGGCAGAGCTGTCCTGAGAAATGGGCTTGGAAAGGTTGAGCCTCGTGGACAGGTGGAGGGACCTTCATAGAGATACTGGACAGGAAAAGCCATGCTGGAGAACTTCGAACTTAGGGGAGAGCACTAAGGAGTGTAATCCATGGGCACCTGAGACTTAGCTACCTAAGGATAGGTAGTTCTACAGAAGATGTCTTTATGAATACTAGAAACTTGCAAAGGGAATGGTCAAGCCTAGACTAGAGAGGCTTAAGTAGGAGAATTGCAGGTTCAAAGCCAGCCTAGGCCTGTAGAGTGAGTTCAAGGCTTTGGAACCTTAGGCGAGACCTGGTCTCAAATAAAAAGTCAAAAAAGGGTTGGGGGTGTAGCTCAGTGGTAGAGTACTTGCTTGGCATGCACAAGGCCCTTAGTTTAATCCCCAGTAACTGCAAAAAAATGGGGGGGGGGGACAGACAGTAAAGAGAGGCATCTGGCAGGGATGGGGCAATGGGTTGATCATTCTTCCCTGGTACCCACAGATGTATCCAGAACTTCACATCGCTCGTGTGGAGCAGGCTGCACAGGCCATTCCCATGGAGCGCTGGTGTGGGGGTACCCGAGGTGGCCGCTGTGCCCACCCCCACCATCAGGTTGTGCCCTTCTACTGCCTGCGTAAGTCACCTGCTGGGGGAGGGGAACTGAAGAGAAGTGTGGGTCTCCCAGAGATGAGGTTCTGAACTTATCTCAGGCCCACGTCAGAAGTGTAGATGCTAGGCAGGCAGACAGACCTCTGGGGATAAAATGCCCAGACTCTGAGGAGTTCTACCCTCAGAGGGTATCACTCTTATGTCTCCCATTCCCCAGCTGGTGAATTTGTGAGTGAGGCCCTGCTAGTGCCTGAAGGCTGCAGGTTCCTACACCAGGAGCGTATGGACCAGTGTGAGAGTTCAACTAAGAGGCATCAGGAGGCACAAGAGGTCAGAACCCTGTTCCACTCACCTCCAGTCCCCAGGACTTAGGAATCCAGACCCTTCCTTCACTAGAATCTAAGAATTCCCACTGGGGTATAGGAATTCCATCCCTCAGCCACTTCCCCCAGAACCAGGTTCACTTCCTCCAATCACCCTATCCTGGCCTCTGCCTCCTCTTCCACAGGCCTGCACCTCCCAGGGCCTCATTCTGCATGGCTCAGGCATGCTTTTGCCCTGTGGCTCCGATCAGTTCCGGGGTGTGGAGTATGTGTGCTGCCCCCCTCCAGCAACCCCAAACCCATCAGGGACAGCAGTTGGGTGAGTGTCAGGGGACCCTCGATGCTCATCCTAAGGCTTCTGAAACTAGGGGTGGGGACTTGGGAGCCTAGCTAGGGATCTTACTGCCTGAGTCTTCTCTTGCTCCCTCAGTGACCCCTCCACCCGGTCCTGGCCCCCCAGGGGTAGAGCAGAGGGAGGTGAGGATGAGGAAGAGGCGGAATCCTTCCTACAGCCAATAGATGATTATTTCGTGGAGCCTCCCCAGGCTGAAGAAGAAGAGGAAGAGGAGGAAGAGGAAAGGGCCTCGCCCACAAGCTCCCACATCCCTGTAGTGGTCAGCAAAGGTGAGGCAGTCTCCCCAGTCCTCCCCAGTCCTTGGGAGTTAGGGTGATATGAGGGAGCCTTAATGTAAAGGTGTTTTCAGGAGTGACCTGATGGGGAGGGGCCCAGTTGGGGGGAGGGAATGGAAGAGATGCCAGCAGCTTTGGATACAGTAGAGATAGGTCAGTCTGTGAAGAACGAAGGAGAGGACCCTGCAAAAGGGTACCTGGAAATGGAGGGGTCATTGGTAGGTCCTCAGGATTGATTTGGCAAAGCTTGGAAGGTTATCTATTCTTGAGCTTTGGAAAAACAGGCCTAGAACTACATCTCCCATGATGCCAGTCAGCAGCTTGTGGCTACATTGGATGCTTGGATGGTCTCCAGTGCATCCTAGGAAATGTAGTTCTCCAGGTAGGAAAGGTGACTTGTTTGCCTGATCCCTGGTCTTGCAGTCACTCCCACCCCAAGGCCCACCGATGGTGTGGATGTTTACTTCGGCATGCCTGGGGAAATCAGTGAGCACGAGGGGTTCCTGAGGGCCAAGATGGACCTGGAGGAGCGTAGGATGCGCCAGATTAATGAGGTGATGATACCAGGGTCCCCAGAACGCTACCACTGTCACAGGATTCCAGAAATACCAGGAAATTCCACACTGACACTACCTCTAAGGGGTACTCAACCATCCTTCAACCCAAGCCCTCAACACTCCCCCCAAGATGGCATTTGATCTCTGACCCACCTAGCATTGCACTGAGTTGCCACCAGTGTCACTCTGATCTATGGCATGGTGACACATTCCTGTAATCCCAGCCCTTGGGAGGCTGAGGCAGGAGGACCTGGAGTTCAAGGCCAGCCTCAACTACATAGTGAGTTTGAGGCCAGCTTTGGCTACATGAGAACCTTTCTCAAAAAACCAGAAACAACAACAAAATATCCTCTGGTATTCCCTCCAGGGAATCCAGGAACCAGTGGGATCAGGAAATCTTCTTAAGTCTTGGAGATGGTTTGGGGGACTCCCTATGTGGATCAGGGTAGATCCTGGGATCCTGAAGCTCTTCTACCCACCCCAGGTGATGCGTGAGTGGGCTATGGCAGACAACCAGTCTAAGAACTTGCCGAAAGCTGACAGGCAGGCCCTGAATGAGGTAGGATGTATTCCTGTGGGTCCCACTCATGCCCATGTCCACTACTGGGAGCGCATTAGCCATTTCAGCCCCTTCTAACTTACCTTGGCCCTTCCCAGCCCTCCATATTTGGCAATGCCCCATGTCTACTGGGGATCAAACCCAGAGCCTGGTACATGCTGGGCAACCACTATACCACTGAACTACAACTCTGTCTTTAGCCCTATCTTACTAGAGTGTCCATTGAGGGCTGGCTTTTGAATCCTCTCCCAAATGGAGCACTTTCTTCTTTGAAGTATTTATGTCCCAGTTGGCCATGCCCTCTTGCTGTGGTCCTATCCCTCTGATTTCACTTTTCCTCAGCCCCTCCCTAATAAGCCCTGCCTCCTAACTCTTGGCCCTACCTCCCTCAACCTTGCTCTTGTGCTGCCCTACACAAGCGGACCTGATTCTGTCAGCCCCTATTCCAACCCTGGCCCCAGTTCATTAGTATCATGGCCTGTCTGGTGTAGCCCTGCCCAATCCTGCAGCCTCGCCTTCCCTTATACCTTAATATCTGACCAGTTCTGTTACCGGATTTTCCCCACCTAATCTTACAGCCTGTACCCTCAGACTGGCTTCCAGGAGCTTAACCCTGCCCTAACTCTACCTGAGCCCATAGCTCATCCCTTCCATTGAGCCTCACACCCCAGGAGTCTGTCAATAAGGAGACCCATTGAATCCCCCCACACCTGCCCTAGACTCACTTTAACCCAAGTTTTCACCCATCTTCTGTCTCCTGCCCCTGTACCCACACCCTCACCAGCACTTCCAGTCCATTCTTCAGACCCTGGAGGAGCAAGTGTCTGGTGAGCGACAGCGCCTGGTGGAAACTCATGCCACCAGAGTCATCGCCCTGATCAATGACCAGCGCCGAGCTGCCCTGGAAGGTTTCCTGGCAGCATTGCAGGGCGATCCACCTCAGGTAAGGTGGCTCCTGGGACAAACAGCAGATAATAAGGGTTAGGGCCAGCCTGGGCAGCCTTTGTCCTTCCCACAGGCAGAGCGAGTTCTGATGGCCCTGCGACGGTACCTGCGTGCAGAGCAGAAGGAGCAGAGGCACACTCTGAGGCACTACCAGCACGTGGCCGCTGTGGACCCTGAGAAGGCCCAGCAGATGCGCTTCCAGGTGCACACATTATTTCCAGTCCCCAGATGCCTCCCTCCCAGGCCTCAGACCCCATCCTTCAGATTCATCTCTTGATGCTCATTTCCTGTTTGTACCCCTTCAACATCCCTGGAACCTCCCTTTTTTTTGCCTCAAGCCTCTTTCCACCCCTCCACTCCACTTCCTGTCCCTTCACTCCCTACTTCCTGGTGCTGGAACCTATCCTCTATCCTGTCCTTTGCTTTTGGACTCCCTTCTTGCCCCTAAGATTCCTACTTCCTGCCCCTTGGAATCCTACTTCCTGTCTCATGGATTCCTACTTCCTGTCCCTGGGACTTCTTCCTTTCCCAGAACCCTCTTGAACCTTGTACCTGTCCCTCACCCTGCCTTCATTCCTAGCCCCACGTGTTTTCCCGAGAACCTCTGTTGTATGCCCTCAGATTCGAATTAAAAGTTCTCTTCCGGTCCACAAATTCTCGTCTGCGCTCTTGAATGTCAAGCCTTACCTCCACCAGTCACGCCTCATGACTTCCTATACCGATCCTGTCTCCCCTGCCACCTGCACATCCCACTGCCCCAATCTGCTTCCTGCATCTATACCTTGTTTCTCGCGTCCTACACATATCTTGCCTCCTGTGCCTCACTTTTCTGGGGACCACTCCTTTTCCTCGTACCTGTCCCTCCCTTTTCCAAGTCGCTCACGCCTGGTCTTTTTTATATCTCTTCCTTCTCTCTGTGGCCCGCTTCCTTAGTGACTTCTTCCTAATGGCCCAGTGCTAACCCACTTCCGGTCTGCTCATTTCCTTGGACCCTTTTGAATTTCTCCTTCATCTTACCTCTTCTCCAGCCTGTACTGCCTGGTTCATCCTTCACACTCACTCCACAGGTACAGACCCACCTTCAGGTGATTGAAGAAAGGATGAATCAGAGCCTGGGGCTGCTTGACCAGAACCCCCACTTGGCTCAGGAGCTGCGGCCCCAGATCCGTGAGTGCCTATTACCCATGACCCCCCCCTTTCCAACTCTGAGGACAAGCTTTTTAACTCCCAATCCACAACTTGCCACTCTTCATTTAAACCACACTAGAACTTGCTGATTCAAATTGAGACATTTTTCTTTGCTCTTAATTTTAATAATTTTCTTCCATTTGGTCTGGGTTCGGCTAGTTGTTTTTTTTTAGTTATCAGTGGTCAACTGTGCAGATAGAATTCTGTTTTCATGTTTTGAGACACACTGACACATCTGACACTATGCAGACTAGGCTAGCCTTGAGCTTTCAGCAGTCTTCCTGCCTCTGCCTCCAAGTACCGAGATTATAGGCATGTGCTACCATACCTGGCTAGATTTTTTTTTTCACTTTTTATTTTATTTTATTTTTTTGGTCTTTTTGGGACAGGGTGTCTCTGTAGTCCCAGCTGGCCTGGAACTCACTACGTAGTCCAGGCTGGCCTTGAACTCACAGAGATCCGCCTGCCTCTGCCTCCCCAGTGCTGGGACTAAAGGGATGCGCCACCACGCCGGCTTTATTTGTATTTTTTATGTGTATGGATGTTTTGCCTCCATGTATGTAAGTGTACCACATGCACGCAAACCCACACAGGCCAGAAGATGGTGTCGGATCTCCTGGAACTGGAGTGACAGATGATTGTTAGCTACCAACTGGGTGCTGGTTCTTCTGCAAGAGCAGCCAGTGCTCTTAACTGCTGCTGAGCCATCTCTCCAGTCCCTGGAGTCATTTTTTTAGGGGGGGTGGAACCCAGAGCTTTATGCATGATAAGCAAGTGTACCCCTGGCTTCTGGAGCCCACATTCTGTTGCTTAAAACAAATTACATGTCCAGTCCAGATTCAAGGAAGGAACATCCACAAGAGCTTGAGTACAAGAAAGTATTACCCTGAATAGCCCAGGTCTAGTGTGACTTCCTTCCAGACATCCCCTGCCTTGGGACTTCAACCTCCATCTTCCCTGCCAGAGGCACCTTCACCCAGCTCCTACACTTAGAGCTGCCGCTCTGATCTCCCAACCATTCTACTATTATTAGGGTGTCCTTCACGTACCCCTTTTGTTTGTGGAGTTGCTAGGCTCACCCCCCTCAACCACCTTTCTGCATGTCCCCTTCAGAGGAGCTCCTCCACTCTGAACACCTGGGTCCCGATGAATTGGAGGCCTCCGTGCCCGGGAGCAGCAGCGAGGACAAGGGTGGGCTTCAGCCTCCAGACTCCAAGGATGGTGAGTGAGCCTAGCTATAGATAACCCGCCCTTGGGAGGTAAGCCTCCTTTCTTTTTCTTTGTGATGTTGGGTTCTTTGGCCTGAAGGAACCCAGGGTTTTGTGCATGCTAGGCAAGCACTCTACCACCGAGAAATTTCAATCCTCTTTGTACTTAAAGAAAAAAAAAATTGAGACAAAGTCTTACTAAGTTGCCCAGGCTGGCCTTAAAATCACTCTGTAACCCAGGCAGGCTTTGCCTAATGTCTCAGCCTCTGGTAGCTAAGATTACAGGCATATGTCATCAGGTTCAGCTCACTGTGTAGTCTAGCCTGGCCTCAAACTTGTGATTGTCCTATTAAGCCTCCCAAATTCTGGGATTACAAGTGTATCGCCATACCCAGATTCTAGCACTCGTTCTAATTCTCTAAGGTCTGGGGCTGTCGGTGCCACCACAGTGAGTGGAAAGGGATAAGGAGGGCTACCTGAGGGTGTGGGGTCTCTGTAGAGTCTTTGGTCCCCCTTCCTCGGTCCCCGGAAGGATGTTTCTCTATTTTTTTCTTTGACGGCTTTCTCTCTTTACTGTTGCACCCACCTTGTCCCTGTGGTTGCCAGCAGACACCCCAGTGACCCTTCCAAAAGGTAAGTGCCACACAGCATAGACCGCAGTCAGTAAATCCCAGTGAACACTATGAACACCAAAGGGAAAAGGGTCCATATATCAGGAAGCCCACGCCACCTAGTGTGGAATCTGGTGCCCTCTCTGACCCCTTCTGAGGTATCTGGACCCTCAAGATTGAGATGGGACTTGGTGGGGGGGGGCAGGGTCCACAGATCAAGATGCTTCATCCTCTGGAAAAGAGAAGCTGTCCCCACTGGAGCAGTATGAACAAAAGGTAAGGAAGTGGGAGACCTGCGGGTATCCAAGGGAAGACAGGGTCCAGATAAGGGTCTGGACCCAGGGTGGAGGGCGGCTGGAAGCTTGGATCCCTTGGTCTAAGTCAAGAGGGGAGACTGAGGACATGGACTTAGGATTCCAGGAAAGGAGAGGGCTGGGGGGATACCCTCCTGAGCCTTTAGGGTATAAAGTGGGGTCCATAATACCTCCTGCTCCCCCAGGTGAATGCATCTGTTCCAAGGGGTTTTCCCTTCCACTCATCGGAGATCCAGCGGGATGAGCTGGTAAGAGGAGGCAGATCCTAGGGGGAGAGGTCAGAGGTCAATGTCTAGGCTGTGGCCTCCAAAGCCACGCAAGATCCCGATGTGCCTCAAAGATGCCCATAATCCCATCTCCTTGCCCCACAGGCACCAGCTGGGACTGGTGTGTCCCGAGAGGCTGTGTCCGGTCTGCTGATCATGGGAGCTGGAGGGGGCTCCCTCATTGTCCTGTCCCTGCTGCTTCTCCGAAAGAAGAAGCCCTATGGGGCTATCAGCCATGGAGTGGTAGAGGTGAGAGGCACAGAGGCATCGGTAGTGTGGGTAGGGGTGGACCTGCAGCTAGACACCCCAGGCACTGAGCCATCCCCTGGCCTTGTTGCAGGTAGACCCAATGCTGACCTTGGAGGAGCAGCAGCTCCGGGAACTTCAGCGGCATGGCTATGAGAACCCCACTTACCGCTTCCTGGAGGAACGACCCTGAACCTGCCCCATGCTGCCTACAGCTGAGCCCAGCTGAGAGGCTCCCTCTCCCTAGAGCCTTGAACCCCAAATCCCAGTCTCTGGTGCGGGGAGGAGGTCTTAACAAATTCATTCTTCTTTCTCCCTCCCAATTCCCAGTTCCATCCCCTTAGAAAATCCCCACGTATTTTCAGCTGCTGCCTCACTAGGGACCTCCTCACCTTAATTTATTTTATAAGTTAATTTATTGCTCCTTAAGGTGACCAGCACCTGGGTCCCAGTGTCTGTCGCTCCCCGGAATTCACTGTTCCACGTTTCCCCATCTAACATCCCAATAAAGTCCTCTTCTCCACCAAGCCATCCTTTGTGTCCATTGGAGAATCAATGTGTAAACACAGCTGGACACTAGTATCCATCTCTACCTAGGCCTTTGCAGGTCTTTATACTGGATGAGGGCTCTTTAAATCTGGGCGGGGTCTGTGGGAAGGACTAGGATGCAGTGAGGCGGGACCCAGCCTTAGCTGGGCTTTCTGCCCTATCCAGGTGCTTTCCATGGTGCTGAATGGGTTGTGACTTCCAGGCCTCTGCAGGCTGCCGGGCTGTACCACAAAGAGGGAGGGCCATGGCTAATTTCTCCAGCTTTTACTTAACGGACAAGTCACTCCACTCCAGCCTGCGAGCCTGGGGCCCTGTGAGTCTGGGAGTGTTCGTTTGTTCATTCATTTGTTGAGATAGGGCCTCATATGGGGCCCAGACTGGTCTCAGATTCACCATTTAGCCAGGATGACCTTGAACTCCAGTTTCTTTTGCCGCCACCTCCAAAGTGTTGGTATTACAGATGTGTGCATCACACCTGGGCCTGAGAATCTACAGATACTCTTCCCATTCCCCAAAGTCTTCATTGCTTTGTGGGGGTGGGGAGTTCATACAATCCCCTTGAGGCATGAATATCCCAGAGCCTTGTGGAGCATGCTAGTCAAGCGCTCCATCAGTAAGCTACATCACCAGCCCTTGGTGTCTGCACACCATCCATAAATCCAAGAGATATATATGTGATGCTTACATTACCTATTGAACCCTCTTGAGTTCCAGTTTGTGACATGCTAGGATTAACCCTCGCCACATACTGTTACCTGTCCCGAGAGGTAAAAGGGTTATTTGTGAAGAAATTTTAACTATATCTGCTACTTAGCAAGTTTTCAATACATTTTAAAACATATTGGAGGAGATATTGGGAAATATAGGTCATTTCTAGAGTGCTTGTCTTGAAATTCTGGGTCCAATTCCCATTACTACATAAAGTAGGAGTGGTAATACATACTTGTAATCCCAGCACTGAGGAGGTAGAGGATCAGAAGTTCAAGGTCGGCCCAAAAGATGGGTAAAGGTGTTTGCTACCAAACCTGATGACCTGAGTTCAGTCCCCAGGACCCACATGGTAGAGGGATAGAATCATCTCCCACAAGTTGTGCTGTGACCTCCCCCTGCCCCACATGTACATAAATCAATAGATGCAATAACAAAAGAAGTTCAAAATCATCCTCAGCAAAATACAACTTCCAGATCAATCTAAGCAATCTACATGAAACCCTGTCTAAGTAAATAAATACATGAATAAAAACAGTTTTTTAAGTTCAAGGTCAGGGTTTGGAGAGATGGCTCAGCAGTTAAGAGCACTTGTAAGCTAGGCAGGGTGGTACATGCCTTTAATCCCAGCACTTGGGAAGCAGATGCAGGTGGATCTCTGTGAGATCAAGGCCAGTCTAGACTACAAAATGAGTTCCAGGTCAGCCAGGGCTACCTAGTGTGACCCTGTCTCAAAAAAAAAAAACAAAAACAAAAAAACAAAACAAAAAGCAAAGAGCACTTGTTCTTGAAGATGACTGGGATCGGTTCCCAGCATCCACAACAGATCACAACAACCTGTAACTCCAGTTCCAGATGATCCAACTCCCTCTTCTCACCTTCAAGGGTGTTACATACACATGGTACCCATACATGCAGGCAAAACACTCATACATAATCATTTTTTGTAAGTTCAAGGTCATCCTCTACTATGTAAAGTGTTTAAGAATAGTCTGGGCTTCATGAGACCCTATCCCAAAACAAAATTACATTCTTGAGACAAAACGTTTATGATACTTTGTGCTATGGCACTGTCCCAAGCTTGAAAAAAAAAAAAAAAGTACATTGGGGAATTCCAGTCATATCTACCTTTTACCTCTTTGATATGGTAGATTTGCCTCTTTAACACAATTGCCCAGCAGATGGCAGTCATGTGCCAGATTCCAGTATCAGTGCATTACAATTTTCTGACAGATGGCCTGGGGAGGGAGTGCCTATTTCTAACTCTCCCAAAGGCCTTATGAGCTAACAGAGGTTCTTCATAAAACATCCATGTCAATACAGGTCATGTATATTAAGTACACACTGGTAGGTGTAAAGAGGAAGAAACCTGTATAATGTGAGTTGCATGCCGCACCACAGCCCATTAGAGAACTTGGTTTGTATCATAGTGGTTTCATCTTTATTACATACATAGTGTACCTTAGTGGTTAGATCTTTATTAAACTCAGAGGAGCCTGACAGAAATTTCCCACTATGCCAAAAGGAAAACAGCCTCACAACCACCCTTGATTAATAAAGCTTACAGCCTAATGGCATTGTTCAATTATTTTTTTTACATTTGTTTAGTGTGTGCATGTGCACACACACTTGTGTGCATATGTGTATATGTGTAGAGGACAGAAGAGTTCATTTTCTCCTTCCACCATGAGTTCCAGGGATGGAACCCAGTGTAAGCTACATGTCCCACCAGCACATTTGTCCAAATGTGACCCCCTTCAGTGAGGCATCAGAACCACTTTCCCTCAACAATATGCCCCAACCGCCCACAAATGAGACCACAACAGTTCAAGTCCAAATCGAGTTTAATTGGGAGCTTCAGGGATACACAGATTAAGGGGAGCGATTCATTAGGGGTACTAGGGTCTGGAACATTGAGTTCTGAATGGACAAAGCAGCCAGAATTCAGGGCACACTAATCCTGGAGGGTCCTTTCAGTGGGTCAGGGGTGTAGGTCCTGGGTAGGAGCCTTGATGGGATAGTATTGGGATCCCATAAGGGGAGACTCCATCTCCATCCCCGTTTCTGGGATTGTAGGGTTGAGTCCAGGTAGAGGATCAGCTGATCCAGTTAGGATAGGGTTTAAAGGCTTCTAGGGTGTTTCACAGAAACAGTCAAGGGGCCTCGATTTCACAGAAATCATTCAAAAGGCCCCTTGTAGGGGGAGGGGGTATCACACCATTCCAAATATTGGGGACTGTTCGCCCCCTCCCCAGCGCCACTTTGAGGTTTTAATGTAAGACCCTAATGGCAGGATATTCCATACATATATATATTATCACAGATCTGCAACATGAGCATACGCTGACTGTCCAACGGGACGGTGGGGACTGGAAAAATCAGTCCAGGTTCTGGATTTGAGAGTCCTAAGAGGACAAGCCTGGGGGTGCCACACGGCTTCTCTTCAATAGCTGCCGGAGCTGTGGGCAAACAAGGTAGAGTGAGACATGAAGGAGGCTGGGTGCATGTGTGAGGCTTGGGGAGGGTTCAGGAGGGTGTGGGAGGGCATGTCCCACACAGACGTATGAACAAGAGTGGGGTCAGTAGGGTTGGGAGACCACAAGTCTAAAGTCAAGATCTGGGGTTGAGGTCACAAGTGGTGGTACATGCTTATAATCCCAGTACTTGAGGTGGCTAAGGCAGGAACTAGGTCAGCCAAGGTTATATATCTGAGACCCACTTGGGATTGGGTATGAACCTTTGTCTGACTTCAGACTTTGGTAGACAGTCAGAAGCCTGAATGGGTGTTCTGGATAGCTTCAGTTGTCAACTTGACACACTTGGGAAGAGGGAACCTCAGTTGGGGAATTTCCTCAATTGGATTGGCCTGTGGGCATGTCTATGAGGCATGATTTTCTTCACTGTTGAGTGATGTGGGAGGGCTCAGCCCACTGTGGGTGGTGCCATACCTGGGCAGGTGGTCCTGGCTTATATAAGAAAGCAGGCTGGTAGCTGGGTATGGTGACACATGTCTTTAATCCCAGGACTCAGGAGGTAGAGACAGGCAGATCTCTGTGAGTTCAAGGCCAGCCTGGTCTACATAGTGAGTTCCAGGCCAGTTGGGACTACAGGGAGACCCTGCCTCAAAAAGACAAAGAAAAAAGAAAGCAGGCTGGGCACAGGCCAGAGAAGAAAGCCAGTAAGCAGCGCTCCTCTGTGGCCTGTGCTTCCATTCCTGCCTCCAGTTTTCTGCCTTGGCGTCCCTTGCTGATGGACTGTGATAAGCCAAATAAACCCCTTCCTTCCCAAGTTGGTTTTGGTTAGTGTTTCATCATAGGAAGAGAATGCAAACTAGAACAGTGGGCAATATAAAGAAAGGTTTTGCTGGTTGGGTTCCCACCTTAGGGTCAGCACTGAATGGGAGTCAAAGGCAGAGGCAAGGGTCAGAAGTCACCCTTAAGGTCAGGACCCAGGGTTGGGGACAGGGTTCAGAGGTCCCAATAGGGGACTGAAGGTCACATCCTGAGGTCAAGATTCAGAGTTTGGAGTACATGGAGTGGAGGTCAGAAGGAGTCACCACTCTGAAGTGTAGGGTCAGACACTAAGGTTAGAGGTCGCTTTGGGGCTGATTTTTCTTTCTTTCTTTTTCTTTTTGAGACAGGGTCCAGCTATGTGCAGCCCAGGCTGGCCTCGAACTCTCAATCTTCCTGCCTGAGCCTCCTGAGTACTAGGATTACAGGTGGATACCACTCAGCAGAAGTCACACTTTGAAGTGAAGTTTGAATAGGGACTGAGGTCACCTTCTGCAATTAGACATCACCCTCTAAGTCAAGTTTGGGTGGAGTTAGAGGACCCCCAGTTAGCTTAGGGGTCAGGTCAGTACTCACCCCGTCAGGGCCCGGCCCGGGCCGCAGCAGGTGAACTGGCTGCTCATTTTCCAGGTTGCGCAGAGTTGGGTCCGCTCCAGCCGCCAACAGATGCCTCACAATGGCCTCCTGGGGCGGCCCAGGGGGCAGGGCAGCTGCCATGTGGAGGGCTGTGTTCCCATGAGCCTGCAACCATAAAGGGAAGATGAATGGGGACACGGAACCAGCTGCCTGGGCCTTCTAAAGTGCATTTAAAGTGCATTCTGTATCCTGCCACATCTACACCCCACACATCCCCATCACAGCCACACTCCACCCACTCCTCTCTGTCTTGTACACATTCTTCACACATCCTACACATTGTACCCTATATATCCACAGCTCATAGGACCCCAACACCTCACTCCGCCCCTCACTACTGTATCTTATACCATTGGCACAGCACAACTTATGCCACCCCACCTTCATGTTGACAAAAGCCCGCAGGTCCGCCCTGGGCAGCTCCAGCAGCAACTGGACCAGGGTGGGGTTGGCAGCCTGCACAGCCAAGTGCAGAACTGTCTTGTTGCTCTTGATCTCCTGTGGGGAGGAAAATGGCAGAGGTCAGGCCAGTCTTCCCCTTAGTTTCCTATCCAAGAAACCTGAGAGACATTAGGGGTGCCTTCCGCAGTTGTCTACCACACAAAGAGCACAGTTAAGGGAGAATGACAATTCACAACAGACGTATCACAGAACTCTACATTTATTATGATAATTTTCCAGTTCAAGAGTCTTTGAGAAACAAGGTTCTTTTTCCAATTCCTTGAAGGCACTCTCTGGACTAGCAGTTGACCTATTGAACACATTAATATGCACCACATCCCATATAGACTATACTGTATCATAAGCACTGGAGTTGGGTGGCATTAATTAGTGGGTTGACTAAGCCCATATCCAGTGCAACATTGATCTATTTCCTTCATATTTTGGAAAAAAAAAAAAAAAT
>NW_008333374.1:860676-901189 GCF_000622305.1 Nannospalax galili
TTGAGACAAGATGTCTCCCTGTAGACCCAGCTAGCCTGGAACTTGCTATGTAGACCAGGCTGGCCTGGAACTCACAGAGATCTGCCTGTCTCTGCTTCCTAAGTGCTGGGATTAAAGTCATGTACCACCACACCCAGCTTGAAAAATATATTTTCTAAAATGAAACATTATATCCCTTTAAGGAATCTAGGGTCTCCAGCTAGGCAGGTGCTGTACCACTGATCTATACCCCAGCCCCTCACTGGGGGATTCTAGGTGGGTGTTCTACCACCGAAATGAGCACAAGGAGGCATATGGGTTCCATTCTCAGCACAGAAAGACAGACAAACAGACATACACAGACACACACACACACTAATTATGGAAATTACATGCTTATACTAGCTTAAAAATAGCAGAAGAGGCTGGGCATGGTGGCGCACGCCTTTGATCCCAGCACTTGGGAGGCAGAGGCAGGCAGATCTTTGTGAGTTCAAGGCCAGCCTGGTCTACATAGTGAATTCCAGGGTAGCTGGGGCTACAAGGAGACCCTGTCTCAAAAAGACAAAAAAAAAAAAAAAAATAGATGTGGTGGCACCAGTCTATTATCCCAGCACTTGGAAGGTTAAGGTAGGAGGATGGTGAGTTTGAGGCTAACCTAAGTTACATAAGGAGAGCATATTTCAAAAATAAGTAAGTAGGGGCTGGAGAGATGGCACAGCAGTTAAGAGCACTGGCAGCTCTTGTATAGGACTCAGGTTTGGTTCCCAGCCCCTACATAGCAGCTAACAACTGCTTATAATTCCAGTTCCAGGGGATCCAACACCCTCTTCTGTCTCTTGCAGAAGAGACAACTTGCAGGCAAAACACTTGTAATACATTAAAAAAATTAGAATTAAAAATAAATAAAATAAATAAATAACAGAGGAGTGTAGTGAGCTTGCCTAGCATGCACTAGGCCCCAGGATCAATCCCCAGTACCACCAAAAAACAAAGATAACACAGCAAAGTGGGAGAATGGATGGGACAGGACTAGCCATGCCTGCTGGTTACTGATGTGACGTTGGGTACATGGAGCTCATTATAATACTCCCTACAATTAATCTATGTTCAAATTTGTTTCTAGGGATGGACATGATAGCACACACCTTTAATCCCAGCACTTGGAAGACAAAGGCTGGAAGATCTCTGTGAGTTCCAGGCCAGCCTGGTCTACATAGCAAGTTCCAGGTCAGCCAGGAATACACAGTGAGACCCTGTCTCAAAACAAAACAAAGTTTCTGGAAGCATAGTTTATTGAGTACGTGGGAAGGGAGAAGAGTGCTGGGCAGTTATTACATCACTGTCTCCTGTCTATGTTCACAACTCTTGACTTAAAGAAATGCTTTAAATTAAATGATATTCCACTCAGTCTGCCTAAGAAGGAGCACTATCAAGTGAAAAGAGGCTTAAATATATAATTAAGAGCCAAACGCTAGGGCCAGACACTCTTCCTGGGTTCTAAACTCCTCTTAACACACAAGCTATACAATTTCTGACCCCTTGGACTTATTTCCTTATCAGTGAAATAGAGAAAATATGGACTGGAGAGATGGCTCAGAGGTTAAGAGTGTGTGTTGCTCTTGCAGAGGACCCAGATTCGGTTCCCAGCATCCCACATGGCAACTAACAATCATTGATGTAACTCCAGTCCCAGGAGATCTAATACCCTCTTCTGACTTCTCAGGCATTGAACGCATATGAGACACTTACATATGTGCAGACAAAACACTCTTACACATAAAAATACATTAGGAAGGAAGGAAGGAAGGAAGGAAGGAAGGAAGGAAGGAAGGAAGGAAGGAAGGAAGGAAGGAAGGAAGAAGAAAAAATCAAATTCCAGAATGGCTCTATCTTGTACATTTTGTACTATGACTGTAAATGAATATTTGGAAACACAGAGGTGAGTGATTTTAAGTGTCTGAAGGGAGGGAGGGTGGAAGGAAGGGAGGAAGGAAGGAAGGAAGGAAGGAAGGAAGGGGAAAAAAAGAGTTCAGGGATGTTTGGGTGGATCCAAATGGTTAATCCATGAAGCCTGATGCTTCATAAATCAAAGATCAGTAATATTAATCCACATGGACAGCTAGGGCACAGGGAACTGAAAGATCATATAGCTAGGAAGAGGCAAAATTAGCCTTTGTTTAGTGCCCTGGATGTTCAGATGGCCTTGTTGAACACTTTCCTATGGGCCTACCCCTCCTTAGTCAACCCAGCTTACCTGGCTGGTATGATCAGCACCTACTTGCAGCAACATCTGCACACAAGCCAGTCTGTCTCGGGCTTGGACATTCAGTATCCGTGGGCTGAGGCTAGAAGAGCGCATGGCAGCATTGAGGGCCAGGATGGATGTGTGGAGGGGAGTGAGGCCTACAGAAGAGAAATAATGAGAGACTTGCTACCTAGGACCTACCCAGCCCAGCCAGCCTGCCATGCCAGCCCTGGCCATGCCCAGCTCACCCTCAAAGTCTCTGGCTTCCAGGTCCACCTGAACGCCTGACCTAAACACAGCCTGGGAGGAGGAGAAGGCAGAGAGCTATGGCAGGGTCTCCTCAGACTTTCTAGGTCTGGAAGCCAGAATCTGGTGACCCAGCCCACCACCAAGACACCCACTTGCCAGCTGATCATACCGAAAGGACTCCTGGGAGTCCATAGGTGGCAGCCACGTGCAAGACAGAACGGCCTTGATGGTCAGTGGCATTAGGCTCTGCTCCCAGGCTCAGCAGATCTTCTACAATCAGTGGCTGGTTGGCAGCGGCTGCCACCAGGAGAGGGGTCTGCAGGTCACAGGAAGATCAGCCTGGGCCCCCAGTATCCTCCCCTCTAGAAACCAGGTGTCTTCTTCCCAGATGCATGAGTCTGGACCATCATTCCTCACCTTGCCCTTATGTTCCCGAATGTCCAGATGTCGGTACATCTGCAGCACCTCTGCTGCTGCATATGCTGCCCAGCGCAGCCCCCGAGCCGCAAACAGGTGCAGGAGCCTGAGGACGAGTGGGGAGCAGCAGTGAGAAGAGGCTCCCCACCAAACCCAGAGAGGAGATTACAGATCACCCTGTTCCTCTATACTTACGTGTCTCCCTCCTCATCCTGGGCCAGTAGCTGTTGGGGCCCCAAAGCCAGTATGTGAGCTCGGGCTGTGTCCAGGGAGGGTCCAGTAGATGGAGGCAACTGTGGGGAGCCCGAGGGGATCCCAGAGACTCTCCAGGACCCCACTTGTGGCAAGGAAGGGTCAGTATACAGCCGAGAATCCAGGGGATCCTGAAGGGTGAAGGGTGGGGAAGAGTTGGTCAGCTAAAAATTCTCCTCAAACACAAAACAAAGCTTCTGGGGAAGTATTGAGACCAGGAGTCCCATGTGTGCCAAGTGACCTTGAATCTCAGGCTTCAGTTTTTTCCATAGCGGGGGAAATGGGATCTTCTTTTGCTTGTTTTTATCTTTTAAGACAGGCTCTCACTGTGAAGCCCAGGCTAGCTGTGAATGTAAAGCAATTCTCCTGCCTCAACATCCTAAGTACTGGGGCACTACCACGTCCAGCTTGTTTGTGTTTTGTTATGTAGCCCTGGCTGTACTGGAACTCCCTAGTAAAGCAGTCTGGCCTCGATTTTACAGAGATCTGCTTGACTCTGCCTCCTGAGTGCTGGGATTAAAAGTGTGCGCCACCATGCCTGAGCAGCAGGCTCAAACTTTTTAATCCTTCTGCCGCTGCTTCCCAGTTGCTGGGACGACGGGCATAATCCACCGCACCTGGATTATGGCTGTGGACGAGATCTTTAACCCCTGGTATCTCACAATACTGTACAAACACAAGTGAGATCATTTTCCTCCTGAGGTACTGGAGCTTGAACCCAGGGCCTCATGCATGCTAGGAAAGAGCTGGACCACTCTATATTCTCAACCCTCTTTTTTATTTTTAACTTTTTTAAACTTATTTTTAGGAACTGGAGAGATGGCTCAGTGGTTAAGAGCACTTGATGATCTTGCAGAAGACTCAGGTTCTGTTCCCAATACCCACATGGCAGCTAACAATTGCCTATGACTCCAGTTCCAGGGGATGCAATGCCTTCTGGTCTTTACCAGCACCAGGCATGCATGTGGTACATACACATACATGCAGGCAAAATACTAATATACATAAAATAAAAATAAATATTTTTTATTTTTTAATTTCAATTAAAATTTTTTATTATTTTATGTGTACGAGTGTATTGCTTGCATGTAGATAGGTGCAACCACGTCATGCAGTGCCCATGGAGATCAGAAGAGGGCGTTGGATCCCCTGGAATTGGAGTTACAGACGGTTGTTAGCTGTCATGTGGATGCTGGGAATTGAACCCAGATCCTCTGCAAGAGCAGTCAGTGCTCTTAACCATTGAGCCATCTCTCCAGCCCCAAAGTAATTTTTTAAAAAGATTTTTATTTTTAATTACGTGTAATGGGGGTGGGTGAGGTATGTGCCCTCAGAGGCCTGAAGAAGGCATTAGGTCCCCTGGAGCTGGAGTCACAGATGTTTGTGAGCCACCTGATATGGGTGCTGGGAGCCAAACTGGTCCTCTACAAGAACAACCAGTGCTGTTAACCATTTAGTCATCTCTCCAGCCTGATTTTGTTGCTGCTGTTTTAGACAGGGTCTTTCTATGTGTCACTGACTAGCCTGGAACTCACTATGTAGACTAGACTGGCTAGGAACTCACAGAAACACACCTGCCTCTGTCTCAGGAGTGTTGGGATTAAAGGCCGGCGTGAACACTCACAGCCTAGCCAGTTTTTTACTTTTTATTTTAAGTATTTTATTTACTATTTTTATTTATGTGTTTGAATATATTGTATACATGTATGTAAGTAAACCCATGTTGTACAATGCCCATGGAGGTCAGAAGAGGGTGTCAGATCCCCTAGAACTGAGTTACTGATGGTACTTAGCCACCAAGTGGATGCTGGAGACTGAACTCAGGTCCTCTGGAAGAGCAGCCAGTACTCTTAACTGTTGAGCCATCTCTCCAGCCCCTTACTTTTTATTTTAAGACAAGGTTTCACTAACATATCCAGGCTGACTCATTCCATAGCTCAGGCAAATCTTGCAATCCTCTTGTCTCCGCCTCCCAAGTAGCTGGTCTGACAGTCCTATACCATCAGACCCAGCCAGCATAGCCAGGAGTTTTTAGGGGCCCTTCAGTGTCTGGTCCCCACTCTGTGGCTCACCTCCATTCCTGAGGGAAATGGGCCTAGCCGGCCCGGGTCTGAAGGTGGGTAGAAGTCAGGAGTCAGGAAACTTTCGGCAGCGGCAGCAGGATAAGAACAGGGGCTGTCTGTATAGGTGGCAGGGGTGTTAGGTTCCCAGTCTGTAAAGCCCAGAGTGGGAGCCAGGTTGCCAGGTCCAGAATCCAAGGTCTCTTGGAAGGCTGGGAAGTGAGTATGGCCTGAAAGTTTGAGGAGGGGCAGGGACAAGCCTGGTTACCAGAGACCAGAAGTCACAGCTAGGATTAGTGAATCCAAGTCTCCCAAGGTGCTGAGAGTTAGGGCTTCCGGATCACCAAGGGGCTGGGAAGCCTGGGCTTCCATCCCTGCCTCCTCAGGGATCCTGAGTTCCAAGGCCTCCACCCCCACCTCTACAGACTAGGGAGAGCAGAGACCATCCATGTATCCTACAGATACCCATGCATCCCACAGATGCAGCAATCCCAGAGCCCAACATCCCCTCATCTAGGACCCAGGAGTTCTGGCCTTCAGTCTGGTATATTCGCAATCTTGGGAAAACAAGAGGTTGGAAGCTTAGCCCTCTGAGATCCCAAGAAAATGGGATTGGGACTCCTGGGACCCAAAAGGCTGGATCCCTGACAGACAATATGCATAGACTAACTGGGTTACAGAGAATCTACATTACTTCAGGGGTTTTGGGTTTGGCTTTGGAGGCAGGGTCTCTTATGTAGCCCTGGCAGGCCTGAAACTCATTAGATAAACCAGGATGGCCTCAAACACACAGCAATCCTCCTGTCTCAGTCTCTGGAGTGCTGGGAATACTGGTGAGCACCTCCATGCCAGGCTGTACATCAAAATTTCCCTTGGGTTTCAACATAATGAAGACCTGACTCAAAGTTCTAAGAGTGTTAATGTCTGAGTGCCTAAGAGTTGCTGGGACTGGGAACTAACAGAACCTGGTTGGATTTTTAGACTTACCTGCCTCAGCCTCACTCACAGATGGGGTCAACGGCTGGGTCAGGGGAGGGGAGAAGTGTCCCTGCAGGTTAAAAAAGAAAAAAACAGAAACAAGAGTGAATGTATGCATCCAGCACATTTCTCAGCAACTCTTCCCCACCTATGGCGCATCAGAGTCAGGACTACAACTCCCATCTCCCCCAGGGCACACGGCTTCATGTATACAGGGCTTCCTGAGCCTCACCGGTATGCCACCGGCGTCAGGCTGCTGCTGACGGCGTCTCTGTTCTTCCAGAAGCTTCTTAACTGTCTGTGTTGGGCAGTGGTTGCGCTCATTCCGACTCACTGTGTGGAGGAAGAGGGAAGGAAGTCATCAGGAGTGTAAGCGCAGTAGTGGGCGAGGAGGAGTGGATGTGGGCGCACCCCTTGTCCTCCTGCGCGGAAAAACTGGTACGGGGTGCCGCCTGAGAACTGCAAAGCCAATAGAAGATACCGAGTGCAGGGCCCGCCTCCACCGTTTCCTTCCCTTTGCTCCACGCTTTTCCTCTGACCCAACTTTCCACCAGCGTAGTGGAAACTGAGGAAGGAGGAGGCGAGTGGCCCTCTGCAGCATCTCCTCCACTTCCGTAAAAAATCCCACCCTGGGGCTCCCTGTCCTGAGGCCTGGGGTGGGTGGAAGGGCCCGTTAGTCACCCTTTTCTGAAACTGTATATCCAGGTTCTCGATATTTCCCTGGTTCAAGCTAGGAATGGTGGCACACGCTCACACACAATCCCAGCGCTCGCCGGGTGGGGAGGCAGGAGGATCAGGAGTTCAAAGCCAGGCTCATAAACATACTGAGTTAGAAAGCAGCCTAGCTACCCAGTCTCAAAACAACTATGCTCTAGAATCTGACTTATGGGGCTGGGAGCCTGGCTCGGTGGTAGCAAGGTCCTGGGTTCGATCCTCAACACAGGAAAAGCTGACTTGCTACTTCTTTGCCCTGGGGAAAACTAGACAACAGAAGAGGACTCTGGTCCAGGGCTTTCTCAGGGATCCCGAGTTCCAAAGCCCCCGCCCCCATCTCTGCAGACTTGGGAGCGCAGGGACCATCCATCCCGCAGACGCCCATGCTTTCCATAGATGCAGCAATTCTGGGAGCCCAGCATCCTCTCATCCAGGACCAGGAGTCCCAGACATCAGTCTCCTCCTCCCTGGTATGCAAAGTCTGGTTCCCAGTCAGGTAACCCAAGAAGATGAGATACTCCCCTTTCCCCCAACTCAGGCTTCAGAGGAGCGACTCCAGCGTAGGGAGGGTTAAGCCAGCGGGGTGTGGGGCTGGGGGGACGGACTCCGAAAGTAGCGAGACAGGACGCGCGCTAACGTCACTGCGCTCACGCAAGGGAATCTT
Organism: Nannospalax galili; assembly: GCF_000622305.1. Taxonomy (NCBI): domain Eukaryota; kingdom Metazoa; phylum Chordata; class Mammalia; order Rodentia; family Spalacidae; genus Nannospalax; species Nannospalax galili. The sequence goes on from NW_008333374.1 coordinate 868,238, forward strand.
CCATCTCCAAGTTCCGCTCCGGAGTCGCGCCCCAGGTGTTCCTCTCGGAGGAGGGGCGCGCGGCGAAGCGTGTAGTTCGTGGAATCCCCGAAAGCGGGGAATTCCTGCTCGGCCCGGGGACCCCGGACCTGCGGCGCTCTGGGAAATCCCGGGGCCGGAGTGGATCCCGGAGGTCCAGCGTCCCACTTTCGGGACCCAAACCAGCCACACCTCCAAGCACACCCCGCTTGGAGGGGGTCTCCCTGCCCTCATACCCAGGATTCCTGTACGCACCCTAACACCCAGGATTCTGATACAGTGCAATCCCTCCATGCGCGAAGGGATCCGGATCACCTTGTCCTCATACAGGCACCGGGGATCCGGCCTCCCAGCCCTTGAACCCCCAAACCTCAGGATTCCGCATCTCCTATCTCCAACATCCCCAAGGCCCCAGGGGTGCGGAATCCCGACCTCTCCTTCCTCCAATCACCGGGAAGGACCCCCCCCCCCTCCACACACACACACTTTCGGGACCCAACTTCGCGTTCCAGCTGACCCTCACGGCCTCAGCCCAGTCTCCAGGGGCGCGTTCCTCACTCTCCCCCTCCATTACCTCGCGGGTTCCGCGGTGCAGGTTGCTGGCCCCCAGGGCCTCGGCCTCGGCGCTGCGCCAGCCTCGCTGCTTCCCCGCGGAGCCGCCGCCGGGTCCCCGATCTTGAGCTAGGTGCCCCGCAAGTTTTTAAATTGAGGTTCTGGCACCTCCCAGTCCTGGGCAGGGCCCCGCCCACAGACCTGGGAGTTCCCGCGTCCCGCTTGAATTAGCTCAGCCTCTGAATGGGCGGGGCTGACTTTGGAGGGTCCCATCCCTGGGTCTCCCAGGAAGGGGGGTGCTGGGGCCGGGGTTGGGTAGAGGGTCCTGTCTTTGGTCTGAAGAGCCAAAAATGGTCACGCCTCCAGGAAGACGGGGACATTGAGGACCTGGAATTCTGAGGCTCCAGGCGAGCGGATGTTAGAGGCCTTGACTTGGACTGTATGTGGGCAGAGCAAGCTATTGGGTCCCCTGGGAGAAAAGACTCGGATTCTGGCCGTGGTCCCAAAGGAGAAGTCCCTAGGGAAGGGTCGTATAGAGGGCTCAAATCTCTCTTTTCTCAAATGGCCTTTTTCTAACTTCAAAGTTAAGTTTCATTTATTCCTTTTTCCCCCTTTGGCTTTGGTGGGTGGCAGGGTGTGTGTGTGTCAGGGTCTCATGTAACCCCAGAAGGCCTAGAACTCTAGGTAGCAAAGGATAATCTTGAATTCCTGATTTTGTTGCCTTCATCTCCCAAGTGCTGGATCACAGATGTGGGCCACCTCACCCAACTGCTAATATTCACTTTTTAATTTGTTCTTTTAAATTGTGTGTGTGTGTGTGCGCTCTTGTGGTCAAAGGACAGCTGAACTCTTCGCTGTTAGGAGTGCCAGCTTTTTATGTGGATTCTAGGAATCAGATTCAGTTGTCAGGCTTACATGACGAACGCCTTTATCTCCTGACCATCTCCTTGGCCCCTGATTTGATTTTTTTGTTTGTTCGGGTTTTTGTTTGTTCATTTGTTTTCTGAGACAGAGTCTCACTCTGTAGCCCTGGTTGGTCTGGAACTGAATATTTAGACAGGCTGGTCTTGAACTCGCAGAGATTTGCCTTCCTTTGCCTCCTGAGTGCTGGGATTAAAGGTGTGTACCACCACACACAGCTTGGTTTGGTTTTTTGAGACAGGGTCTTGCTATATAGCCCTAGCTGGCCTGGAACTCCCTATGTAGACCAGGCTGGCCCAAAACTCAAGGCAATCCTCCTTCAGCCTTTGTAGTGCTGGAATTCCAGGCCTGGGCCACCGTGCCCAGTTCACTTATTCATCATTTTAAAAACTCTGTGACCACAGGAGAGACACTTCAGTGAATGCTTGGGGTAGAAAGCTGTGAACTAAGCAGGCAGGAATTCCCAGCCCTCAAGGGGACAGACATTCTCAGTTCCTACTTGGTGACCTTCCTCCACACTTGACTGTGGTGAGCAAATTTCTCTTTTGCTTTCAACACTCTGTGCTGCATAGGGTCTCCTCCCTCGGTAGCTTTGCCTCTCACTCCCCCCCCCCCCACTGACACTGGCCCACTGGTTCCCTTTGTCTCTATCCGTGTGTGCGGTGTTTTGTTTATGCTTCTTTGTGATCTCATCCAGTCCTCTGGCTTTAAATGCCATCCTTAAGCCATCAGCCTTCTCAGATTTATGTCTCAGGACTCGACTTGTCCCTGATGTCTCTAAGCACAGATTCGGACATTTCAAATCTCTACAGGGAAGATCTCTCAGGCATTTCCAATTCAGCTGCCCCAAACCTCAGCAGCCTACCTCCTTCCAAGCTAGCTCCTCCCAACTCTAGTCAGTCTATACTCCATCTTTCCAGTTGCTGAGGCCAGAAGTTGAGGTCCCTTGGGGCCCCTCTCACATACACACTCACACACACACACACCCAAGCCCCAAATGCAGTTGGCTTTACTTTCAAAATATTTCCAGAATCTCCCTAGTGTCCATACCCTGGTTTACCTGGAACTCTGCCTTGATCACATAGGATTCTCTGGGCTCTGTAACACCCCCAAATTAGTTTCCTAAAAGTGGTGGCACATGCAGCCATACACACAGGAAGTCGGTGGTATTGTCACCAGCACGGCAATATCCGTTCTTGCTGCCTCTCTGCTCCCCGGCTGTTCTGAACACAATCCTTGGCCAGATCCCTTCAGGCCCACCATGGCCCCTCAAGACCGCCTCCTGTTTCTGCTTTTGCTCCCAGGTGAAGTGGTCAAGGGCAGGGAGGGTGCCATCTGATGGGCCTGGGTCTTCCAGGGTGGGCTTGGGGGATCCAGGGCTAGGGGCTCCTCTCTTCACTGCTGGGTCACTATCTTGCTTTCCTTTTGGGGTCACTCTCTGTATCCCTGGGAACTCCCTTTCCTATCTACCTCTCCAGAGTGACACTTACCTCTCAGAACATCACTTTCCCCTGCCCCATGCTTTGGGGACTGCACCCCCCAACATCCACCCATCCACCCTTTTTTAAAAAATGTTTTATTTATTATTTTTATTTTATGTGTATGAGTGTGTTGCCTGCATGTTTGTCAGTGTACCCATGTTTTGTGATGCCTGAGGAGGTCAGAAGAAAGTGTTGGATCCCCTGGAATGGAAGTTATGGATGTTAGCCACCATGTGGGTGCTGAGAACCAAATGTGTGTCCTCTGCAAGAGCAGCCAGTGCTCCTAATCACTGAGCCATCTTTCCAGCCCCTTTTCACCCTTTTCTGTCTTTCCATAGTGGTTGCCAGTCAGACACCTGCAGGTGAGAAACCCTGGAACCTGAGGAAGAGCCTCTAACACTAAAGTTTGGCCCAAGGGTCCCCCAGGGTTTCCCCAGCACCTCCTCCAGGGCTTCCCTGGGACCCCCTGTGTGGGACTCTGGCTCATCACTCCCTAATCTGCGCCCTCTGTCTGGATCTCATCTTGGCCTGTCTTTGACAGAACCTCAGTGTGCCCACTGTACAACCCTGGGGTTCTATGACCCTCCAGCCTGTCTTAGCTCTCCACCTCTCCTTTCACACTTTCCATTGGCTCCTCTCCCTATGGGAGTCAAAGAGTCAGAAACCCTCTCAGCAGCCTGCTGGTCTGGGCTCCTCCCTCCAGGTTCCTGTTCTGGATGTGGGCCCCTGTCCCTGCCTCTCCTGGCAGGTCTGGTGGCAGCAGATGCGGTTATGTCTCTGCTAATCGTGGGGGTAGTGTTTGCATGCATGCGCCCACGCAACAGGCAGGGTCAAGGTGAGCAGACTGGGGCGGGGCCTGGAGAGTGGGTCATAGTCCCTTAGGGAAGGAGGGGGGTCCCACACAGGGGGTCCCGGGGGAAGCCCTGGAGGAGGTACTGGGGAAACCCTGGGGGAGGTGACTGGGGAACCCCTGAGGAAATCCCTGAGGCAGGGGGTCCCCCAGAAAAATGGAGATGTCGGGTGGGTGGTGAGTGGTCAAGCTTCCTGCTCTCTTCCCCCAACCCAACAGAAGATAACAGAGTTTACATCAACATGCCTGGCAGACGCTGACTCCGATCTTTGACTTCTGACCCCTTGTGTGTGGCCACCTGGGAACACATCCCTTTTGAACTGAAATAAAGCTATCAAGATACATCTCTAGTCTTACTGTTCCTCAAAGAACTTTAGGTTTCCCAAAGCCTGTCTTCCTCCCAAGTCACTGTTTTGCAGATTCAAGACCTCCTCTCAGGACCTCACATTTCCCAACTCCTCAGCCCGGAAGCCTCACATAACAATGTTTTTTGCTCCATCATTTATTTGGGGACAGTAGTGGGGGGTGGTCAGATGTTTCAGGGAGGACATTCCGTGGATCTGTATCCCAGTGGGAGTCTGAAGGGCTTGTTGAATGGGCTTCAAGAAGGACTGGAATCAAGCTTTGGGTGGTTGACAAGCATGCCCAGCTCATTTGTAGTACTGCCTCTGTGTGTTGAGGTCACTATAGACTTCTGGCTTCTGACCCTGGAGCTCCTGAAAAGACAAGAGGCAGGAAGTGGAAGGAGCCCAGCAAATAAAACAGCCTTTTAATGGCTGTCAAGGTCCCTGGAAGCTTCTTCAAGCTTATAATTACAGAAGAGATCTGGATTTTATTCAAACGCACTCAGTGTCGTCCAGTGTGTGCCCCCCTTCCCCCCGCCCGGGCATTGTATCCTAGCCTCAGGGCCTTTGCACATGCTATTTCCTCTGCCTGGAGTGCCAGTCCCCTCGATCTTCAACTTCCTTCAAGTCTAAGAAGGATACTTTTTCAATTTTCCCATCTATAGTTTCTTCTTATCCTACCATTGCCACATCAGCCTCCTTTCAGTCCCTTCATGGTATCTTCCTCCAAAATGATTTTGTTGGCTTGCTTCAAGTCTAATTAGGATGTAAAATCTTCTGCTTTGAGCCCTCACTATGCAACTTACGTAGATCTCAACCAATCCACCGAGGGATAGGTAAACCAGGCTAACGCTTTGTCCTAAAGTGGACTGGACAGCCTTACTGGCCTTCTGGGCCTTGTGGGGCCAAACTTGAGGTTCTTGGACTTTGCAAAGAAACCTTTTATCCAGTAGGGAGGCAAACTGGCAAAGGTGGTTTCAGGCAGTAAGTCAGACTTCCCAGAGCAAGGGTCACAGAGGGGGGTGTCTGTGACTCCAAGGGGCAGCTGGCAAGCAGACTGTCTTGAAATTTCAGGTGTCTGAAATCACATGCTGGAGATCACTCTGGGTGTGTGTTTTTCTAGGGAAGAGTCTTGGGAGTTTCACAACTCCCCAGAGGGTTAAGAAGGAGCCTTGGTTCTGGGCATGGTGGCACACACCTATAGTCCTAGCACTTGGGAGACAGAGGCAGGCAGATCTCTGAGTTCAAGGCCAGCTGTGGCTATATGGAGACCCTATCTCAAAAAGACAAAAAAAAAAAAAGACCAGTAAGAAGGCTCAGTGGGTAAAGGTGCTTGCCGCTAAGCCTGAGGACCTGAGCTTGATCTGGGGGGACCCACATGATGGAAGAACAACTCCTAAAGGTTGTCCTCTGACCTCCATTTGGTCACCAAAACATGTGCACACTCACACACATACACACACTCACACATAAATTTTTAAAACAAGGTGAAGATAGAGATATAGACAATGTCCTCCTCTGGCTTTCACATATATCACACACACACACACACACATGCACACGCAGACACACACACACACATGCACACACAAATAAGTAAGTAAATAAATAAAGCCTTAACAGAGAGGAAGCATGTTTTTATATTATGGTTTTTAAATTTTTTAAAAAATATTTTATTTTATTATTTTTATGTTGTATGTTTGCGTGTATTGCCTGTGTGTAGGTAAGTGTACCTGTCTCATGCAATGTGTGCAGAGGACAGAAGAGGCTTTTGGATCCCGTGAAACTGGAGTTACGGACAGTTGTTAGCTGCCATGTGGATGCTGGAATTCGAACCCGGATCTTCTGCAAGAACAGTCAGTGTTCTTAACCGCTGAGCCATCTCTCCAGCCCCTTATATTATGGTTTTTAGGAGACAGTTCAAGGACAATTTGTCCTGTGTCAAGCTTTCACGTATGGCTTTTTTAAATTTAATTATTTATTGTTACTGGGGATTGAACACAGGGCTTTGTGCACACAAAGCAACTGCTGCATCACAGAACCACAATACCGACCCATTTTTTTATTATTTGGGGGATACAATAGATAGGTTGGCTGGTTTTGAACTCACAATCCTCCTGCCTTGGCTTCTGGAATCCTGGGACAGTGTGCCAGTATTATCACTGTTATTTTTTTTTTTTCGTTTATTGTTTTTATTTTATGTGTATGAGTGTATTGTCTGCATGCATGTAAGTGTATCCGTGTTATGCAATGCTGACAGAGGTCAGAAGAGGATGTAGGATTCCACTACTGAAGTTGCTAGCCACCATGTGGGTGCTGGGAATCAAACCCAGGTCCTCTGCAAGAACAGCCAGTGCTCTTAACCACTGGGCCATCTCTCCAGCCATTATTATTATTTTAGTCTTTTGGAGTAGGGGTTAAACTGAGAGCGCCCTACATGCTAAGCAAATGTTGTACCACTGAGCTACACCCCTTCCCATGCCTCTTTTTTGAGACAGACTCTTCATCTATAGCCCAGGCTAACCTCAGACTTACTAGACAGCCCAGGCTGGCCTTAAACTTCCTATCCTCCTGCCTCCCAAGTGATAAGATCCCAACTTTTTATTTTATAGGGATTTTTCTGAGGAGTCTAGCTTTTGTCCGCTTCTTAAAGGAATGTAGGATTCACTACATCCCCTTCTTCCCTGTCCAAACTCTGGAGCTCCTCTCCTTAGAGACATCACACTCAGGCTGAATTCTAGCCTCTGCCTTACCCAGGGCTTCTCCCGGGCTCACTGAGGGCCAGGCTTTTGTCAGAGGAACTCTGTAAGGCCTGTTCTCACCCCTACAAAGAACACACCCTCTATTTCCTCCCCACATATCTGAAGCTGAGCGTAGAGTCCTGGTTGATCATTGAACATGATGTCCCTTTGTCTTCACAGGAGCTACTGGGGCAAGGACCTTAAGGTGCTGGGAAGGGCCAAGGGTGTGTGTGTGTGTGTGTGTGTGTGTGTGTGTGTGTGTGTGCCTGTGTGTAGTGCGTATATGTATATATGTGTATCTGTATGTATGTGTATATGTATGTGTGTGCCTTTGTGTCTATGTACATATGCTTGTATCTGTGTATATATATGTGAGTATATGTGTGTATATGTATGTCTGTGCATGTATATGTTTGAACATGTATTTTCATGTGTGTTTGTGTGTATGTGTGTATATGTATGGCTGTATGTAATGTGTATATATTTGTATGTGTATATGTATGTGTGTCTGTGTGCATGTTTGTGCCTGTGTGTATACACGTGTGCATGTATGTGTATGTATGTGTATGTCCGTGGATGTATTTGTGTGTGTGTCTGTATGAATGTGTATCTGCATGTGTGTATGTGTGTTTGTGTATATGAATGTGTGTATGTATGTGTGTATCTCTGTATGTGTATCTGTGTGTATCTACGTGTGCAACTGTGTGCCTGCCTGTGTATGTATATGTGCATGTGTATGTTTGTGTGTATGTATGAACGTGTATATGTGAGCATGTGTATATGTATACATGTGTGTGCATGTGTGTTCTGTGTGTTGTATGTATACGCGTATATATGCATCTCTGTGTGTATGTTTGTGTGTGTGTGTCTGTGTGTGTGTATAGGACAGACACCCACAGGAGGGGACAGGAGTGACAGATGGGAAAGAATCTGGTGTTCTCACCTGATACGGTGACTCCATTTCAGCAATGTGCCGTTTCTGGGTCCCTGCAGAGTGGGGAGGGTGACACAGGTGCACAGGTGGACTAAGCTGTGAATCAGACTATTTTGTTATTTTTTAAAACCAGTCCTTCCAGGGGCTGGAGAGCTGGTCCAACAGTTAAGAGCAGATATTGCTCTTACAGAGTACCCAAGTTTGATCCCCAGCACCCACATCAGGCAGTCCACAACTGCCTGTATCTCCAGCTCCAGGGGATTTAACACCCTCCAGTCTCCATTAGGCACTGCACTGATGTGCAAAAATTCACACAGAGACAAACAAAAATAAACATAACTTGAAGAGTTTAAAGCAAATGAAACAGCCCTTCCGGGGTGGTGATGTGGCTCAGGTGGTAGAGTCCTTGCAGTACAAATGTGAGGCCTGCTTGACTCTTCAGCATTGGCAGTGGGGGAGCAACAACAAAAATCCCCTAACCCCAACCACACAACAACAAAGCCCTTCCATCCCCATCCCTTTGGATGTTTGTGACCCAGGAGCTTCCTGGACACCCGCCTCCCACCAAGTCAGTCCTCAGAGAGTTTCCCAGGCCGGCCCCAGCCGGCCCCACTCACCCTCTGCAGTTCCTCGGCCTCGAGGCACCAGGCGGCCCAGAGAGTACACCGCCAGGGCAATGAGCATTGTCAGTACCAAGTCACCCAGCACGATCCCCGCCAGCACCCCTGGGCTCACTGGGGAGCAGTTGCATTCTGGGAATGTATCACAAAAGGATGAAGAAGGGAAACATGTTGAGAATCAGGGTGTGGAGAGCAGGCTGTTAGCAGGGGAGGGCTGGAAGTGAAGAAATAGAGATGAGGAGGTCCTTGAGAGAAGGGGCAAAGGATTGGGGGTCTCTCAACTTACCGCTCTGGGCCTGGACAGGATTGAGACCTAAAGGAGGGAAAAAAAAGAGGTAGACTGAAGGAGATGGAGGTTCAAGGATCAGGATTTGAGGTCATCAACTACTTAGCAAGTCTGAGGCTAGCCTGGGAAAATTGAGGGATGAACAGGCTAGCCTGGGCAAACAGGCAATGGCTAAAGAAGCTGGAGGAGGTGGAACAGTGCCTCACAGGACCTGCCAGGGCTGGCATCAGTGCATGGTATCTCTGTTGGTTTGTCTGGTTGTGACATCTTAGATGTCCCCTCCTCCTGTTTCGACTAGGTTCCAAATCTTGGCAGCTCTGGTTCAGAAAGACCCGCGGATTCTAGAGGAAACATCTTCCGCCCAGCCCTCCTCTTTGGTTGCCGTGTCCCTCTCTGCCTGGCCCTGCCCCTGACTGAGCTGAGGAGGCAGGAGGCCGCAGAAACCCCCAACTCACCACACAAAGTCAGAAGGATGGGAAGAAGCAGAAGGTGCCAGAGGGGCTCCAGGACCCCCATGGTGGCCAGATGTTGCTGGACCCCACAGTCCAGGGGTCTGTGGGATTTGACAGGCCGTCCAAGTCCAACCAAATGAAGGAGGAAGTCCGAGGTGGGTGGTGGCGCGCGGGGGGTGGTGGTGGTGGAACAGCAGGAGGGGAGGAGGGACACACAGAGAGGACAGCAGAAAGAATCTGGCCTGAGGCTATGCCACAGTCACTAAAGACTGGAAAAGAAGGGCAAAAGGCTATGACAGCTATTGACCTCCACCCCCAGTCAGAGTCAGACACTGTAGCAGGAGAGTTTAGTGGGCGACTGTAACTGAAACCAGCTTGACCTCTTCCTGACTGGACAACCTTGAACAAGTCACTCAGCCTCTCTAGGCCTCTGTTTCTTCATTTGTAAGATTGGAAGCAAAATATTACTCTCTTTGTAGGGTCCTGGGGACTCAGTGAACTGATGTTCCCAGAGCAAGATCCAACATTCGTCAGCAGCTGTAAGCATCAGCTACAATTATTTAATAATCAAATTCTTCTCATGTTCACAGGATATTAAGAGACAGCCATCAGCGTGGACACTAATGACTGAGAAGCTCTGTCTCGTCCCAAGTGTTAAATCATTTAATCTCCACAAATTCATCTGAAGGAGATGCTTTTATCTCATCTTACAGAGAGGTAAAGACACTTGCGCACAGCCACACAGTAAATACGGAAGAAAGGATCCCAGGACCCAAAGATAGATATTTTATTGTTAGAGAGAGAGAAAAGGAAAGAAAGCAAGAGAGAGATGACAGAGAAAGAGATGACAGCAGAGCAGAGAGTGAGAGTTTTTGTCACAGATCCACACATGACAGAGACAGGATTGGATCTTGAGGGAAGCAGGTGGGGGCCACGTGGTGACCACTGGGCCTGATTAGGCTGTATTGTCCAACAGGAAAGCGGGTGGGAACCAGGTTAGAGGGGCTGATGGGAAGGAGGTAGGGACAACTTAGCTTCCAGTGGGAGCCCAAGCTGGGGCTGGAGGAGGAACCTGAGGTTGGGGCCCTGGGGCATAAAACAGCTTCAGGAGGCCCCCCTCCCCCATTCACATGTCACACTCCTGGGTACAGCAGAGAAAAGAGGAAGCTGGATGGTGGTCATGGGACATGAGGGTGCCAGTAGGGGAGGAGGGGACTCTGGAGTCCACAGGAAGGTCTGGGTCCCGGATGAGGTAACTCCTGCTGCTCACCACCACCACTGCACAGGCCTGTGAGTCCCATCTCTAAAGAACTGGAAAGTTTCCCATAAGGGCTAGCAAGCATGGAGGAAAAGTGGCCTCCCTCCCCCAGCCGACCTCTCAAAACAAGTCTTAGTTAAGAGAGATAACAATTAGAGAGCTGGGCAGGGCTATGGGCAGGAAGGGCCTGACCTATTGTCGGTCAAAACTCCCTCTGCCTATGAGCTGAAACAGAATGTGGGAGCCCTGGACCAGAGCAGGACACAAGTACAGTTTCTACGAGGTTCTAATGAACCAGTGAGGTTCTTTGAAACTGCATGAAATGTTATGAGTGCTCATGAAATGTTAACCACCGTTGTAGGTGGTGTTAACAGTACATCCAGGGGCAAGCTGCCAGCTTCCCTTGATAGATCAGCACTGTCCTCCCCCAACCCCCACATCTTGGCTGCTCTGAGCACCAGCTTCCTGATCCCTCTTCTAACCCCAGCCAGGTCTGTCTTGTCTCTAGAACACATTCAGCGGAATGGCCATGGATACCAGGGCACCTTTCAGTCAGAGACAGTGTAGTCATAGGCTTTGGTTGGGGTCCTGGTATCCTCTTTAGTTGTTGAGGTGTGGCAAGTTCTAGGGATCCCAAGGGAAAAGTGTTGGCAGACATTTGTGGGATGTGTGCTAATGAGAGGCTGTGTGTGTGTGTGTGTCTGTCTGTCTGAATGTTTGAGTCTGTGTGTGTGTGTGTGTGTGTCTGTCTGTCTGAATGTTTGAGTCTGTGTGTGTGTGTGTGTGTGTCTGTCTGTCTGAATGTTTGAGTCCGAGTATGTGTCTGTGTACGTCTCTGTAGTGTGTGTATATGTCTGTGTGAGTATGTGTCTGTATGTGTCTATGTGTGTGTCTGTGTATGTGTCTGTGTCTCTGTGTGTCTGTGTTTCTGTCTGAGTACGTCTGTGTGTGTATGTCTGTGTGAGTGTGTGTGTGTGTCTGTGTGTGTATGTGTCTGTGTTTCTATGTGCATGTGTCTGTTTATGTGTTTGTGCATATGTCTGTGTATGTATACGTGTGTGTGACCAGAGGACAAACTCAAACTCACATGCTGTACCTCACGTATTGTTCACCTTTTGTTTGTTTTTTGAGACAAGGTCTCACTATGTGGCACTGACTCGCCTGAAGTTCACTATGTAGACCAGGCTAACTCATAGAAATCCACCTGCCTCTGCCTCCCAAGACATCGTCTCAGCCCCAAGGACAGGTTATATACTGACCAAAGGACTTTTTTCCTCCTCTTCTTCCTCCTCTCCCTCCTCCCTCTCTCTCCCTCTCTTTCTAAATAATTATTTTTTTTATATTTTATTTTTTTAAAATTTTATGTGTATGAGTGTTATTCCCGCATGTAGGTAAGTGCACCCATGTCATGCAATGCCTGCAGAGGACAGAAGAGGCTGTCGGATCCCCGGAACTGGAGTTACAGACAGTTGTAAGCTGCCATGTGGGTGCTGGGATTTGAACCTGGGTCTTCTGCAAGAACAGTCAGTGTTCTTAACCGCTGAGCCATCTCTCCAGCCCTCTTTCCAAATAATTATTTCTTAAAAGATTTATTTTTATTTTATGTGTACAAGTGTTTTTGCCTGCATGTATGTAAGCACACCATGTGCATGCAATGCCTGCAGAGGCCAGAAGAGGGTGTTGGATCCCCTAGAACTGGAGTTATGGACGGTTGTTAGCTGCCATGTGGGTACTGGGAACTGAACCCAGGTCCTCTGCAAGAACAGCCAGTGCTCTTCACTGCTGAGCCACCTTTCCCTTCCTCTTCCTTTTTTCTTTCTCTCTCATTTTATTTTCCTTCTTCCTTCTTTTCATTTTTTTGCAACAGAGCCATGCTAAGTAGCTCAAGATGGCCCAGAACTCTTTCTGTAACTCAAGCTGGCCTTGAACCCATAATCCTCATGCTTCCTGAGTGCTGATTTTAGAAGTGCGAACCTTGCTGGGCATGGTGGCCCAGTCCTTCAATCCCAGCACTTGGGAAGTAAAGGCAAGCAGATCCCTGTGAGTTCAAGGCCAGCCTGATCTACACAGCAAGTTCCAGGCCAGCTGAGGCTACATGGAGACCCTAAGAAGAAGGAGAAGGAGGGGGAAGGGAAGAACTGTGAACCACCAGCACGTCCAGCTCAGAAGTGATGTATTTTAATATATTTTCGGCTCATACAACTATACAGGTGCAGAGCATGGAGCACAGGCCTGACTGGTCACTGGGCCAGATGTTGGGTCAGGTTTCCTCTTTGGGTAAAGGAAGATGGAGTGGAAGGGCTTTGTTCTGCAAAGGTGCCAGGCTGCAGGAAGCTGGGCTGAGGTTTGTAAAATAGCTCACCCTTTCCAGGCAGCAAGCCAAGAGCTATGGAAGGTCAAAGCCAACTTTCCCGGAAACTAGGCAGTCTTTTGGGCCTGTGGTCAGCCAGTCTCTGTGGATGCTACAACCCATCCCCCACCTCCCTGCAGCCACCAGAAGCTTTTGAAAATTCAGACAAACAAACTAAGGGTGTAGTTCAGCAGTAGAGGGCTAGCTGGGTTTGAGGCCCTGGATTCCATCTCTAGCACCACCAAAAAAGAAAAGAAAATTAAAAATCTAACAACCTGATTTTTTTTCCATGTATCCCAGGCTAGCCTTGAACTCACTGCAAATTCAGGATGACCTTGAACTTCTGATCTTCCTGCTTCCTCCTCTGGAGTGCTGGGATTACAGTCATGTGCCACTATGCCCAATTTTGTTTTGTGTGGTTTGGAAACAGTGTCCCAACCTATGTAGCCCAGGTTGACCTCAAACTTACCTTGATCCTCCCACCTCTGCCTCCCAAGTGCTGTGATTATAGGCTTGTGCCACTAGGCCTGGCTTTTCCCGATTTTTTTTTTAAGTGGCCAAAAGACTTTTGAACAGACACTTCACAAAGCAGAGACCCTAATGGCCAATCAGCAGCAGGTGGAGATGTGTTCAGTATCTTTAGTCACTAGGGAAATCGAGATGAAACCGGAGAGAAACACCACTGCACGCCCACTCGAATGACTAAAATAAAAGGCTGACCTGCTTGGGTGTCAGTGGAGATGTGGAGCAACTAGAAACCTCATGCTGCTGGTGGGAAACTGAAACAGAACAGTCATTTTGGAAAACACATGTAAAGATGTCTAGAGTCGAGCGGACATGGTGGTGCGTGCCTGTAATCCCAGCAATTCAGGGGGCAGAGGCAGATTGGGAATTCCATCCCACCGTTTGGGCTACATGGGGAGGAGACTCTGTCTTGATTGTGTGTGTGTGTGTGTGTGTGTGTGTGTGTGTGTGTGTGTGTTAGTGAATTGGGAAGTATAAGCACCAAAGAAACTAATAAAGAGATATCACCGTCTGGGGATGTGGCTCAGTTGGCACGAAGCTTGCCTAACCTATGGCAAGCCCTGATTTCCAGCCCCCACATATAAACTGGGTGTGATGACTTGTGCCTGTAATCCCAGCACTCAGGAGGTAAAGGCAGGAGGATGAGGAGTTCAAGGTCAATCTCAGATACCTAGGGAGTTTAAGGTCAGCCTCAGTCATAGGAGACCCTGTGTCAAAAAAAAAAAACAAACAAAAAACCTAGATTATAATATGGCTATATATGTTTTAAAGAAAATAAAACACAGCCAGGCATGGTGGTGCATGCTTTTAGAAACTGGGAGGCAGAAGCAGGCAGATCTCTGTGAGTTCAAGGCCAGCCTGGTCTACACAGTGAATTCCAGGCCAGCTGGGACTAAAGGGAGACCGTGCTCCAAAAAAGGTAAGAAAAAAAGAAAACACAACTCCAAAGTTCTTGTTAAGGGGATGGAGAGATGGCTCAGAGGCTAAGAGCTCTTGCAGAGGACCCAAGTTCAGTTTCAAGCACCTGCATCAGGCAGCTTACAACCACCTGTTACTCCAGCTCCAGGGGATCTAACACTCTCTTCTGGGCTCTGTAGGCACCTGAGCTTATATACACATTATGCCCCCCCCCCGCCACGCATATACATAATTAAAAACTGAAAATATAGGACTGGAGAGATAGCTCAGTTCCCAGCACCCACATAGTGGGTAACAACCACCTACAACTCCAGTTCCAGGGGCTCCAATACCATCTTCTGACCTCCAAGGGCATTGCACACACATGGTACACTTACATGCATGCAGGGAAAACACTCATACACATTACAAAAAAACCCTCAATAGATATATTTGGCAGAAATGAAAGTTTAAAAAAGTTAAGTCTAAAATAATTATCTAGAGTTTGGTAGAGGCAAAAATATGGAAAATAATAAACAAAGAAAAACCACATGAAAACTGGGCATGGTGGCACACACCTTTAATCCCAACACTCTGGAGGCAGAGACAGGCAGACCTCTGTGAGTTCAAGGCCAGCCTGGTCTACATAGTGAGTTCCAGACCAGCTGGGGCTACAGGGAGAACCTGTCTCAAAAAGACCAAAAGAAAAAAAATAGGGAATGTATAACTTATTTTATTATAGCTCCAGAAGAATGGGGGTACAGGTGTTAGTCAAATAGATCATAATCAAGTCAGAGGATGTAATGTTGCAATGCTAGGGGTGGATTACCTCCATATGGGTTGTTGGCCAGGGAAGCCCCTGAGGGCCCCTACACAATACAGACTATTTCTACTACTGCTGAGTGCTCACAACTAGATGGTAAGACCAGGTTTCTGAAGACACCACATGCTTTGGTTGTAGGACATAGAAAAGGAAGCTGGAACAGAGCTGGGAGTGTCCTCCCTGATGACTAGCTTTCATAGCACCAGAAGGTGCTATCCAGGCTGCTGGGTGAGAAGAGTCATCACTACAGTCTTATTCAGCTGTGTACGCTGCATGCTGTACCACTGACCAGCCAGGCAAGATGTGCCCAATGGAGCAATAGTGGCATGGCTGTTCTGTGAGTAACCAATGTCTTTCTGATTGGATTTGATACCCACTCCATGGGAGTAGAGTAACACACGTGAAAACCTCATAATGAAACACATTATTATGTATAATTAGGGTATGCTAAGAAAAAAACCTTTAAAAGGAAACATAAAGTTGGTATCCTAGTTTGTTTCTTCATTGCTGTGACAAAACACTCTGACCACTACCAACTTGAGGAGGAAAGGGTTTATTCAGCTTACATCTCCCAGGTCGTAGTTCATCAGGGAGCCCAAGGTAGGAACTCAGGGCAGGAACCTGGAAGCAGGAGCTGGACAGGCCATGGAGGAACGCTACTTACTGGCTTGCTCCCCTGGCCCCTGCTCAGCCTGCTTTCTTATATAGCATAGGCCCACCTGCCCAGGGGTGGCACTACCTACAGTGGGCTGGGCCCTCCCACATCACTCAACAATCAAGAAGATGCCCCATGGACATGGCCACAGGCCAGTCCAATGGAGTCAATTCCCCAATTGAGGCTCCCTCAACTCAGGTGTGTCAAGTTGACACTAAAGCTATCCAGCACAGTTGGTTAAATATTAGAAAGCCAGTTAATATACATCAGCCCATGCTCCTGTAAACAACTCCTCACACATATTTCTGCAAGTAACCCTAATGAAATGCATTAGTCACACACACACACACACACACACACACACACACACACACACACACTGAGGTATAAATCAGCACACTATCAGATTAATGAGGAAAATCATTTCCTTACCTCAACAGGTACAAAATATCCAAAAGTATCAGATAAAATTCAACATCAACTCATGATCCAAATTCTTAGCAAACAGACTGAAGCTCTCTTGGTAGAGGGCCCACCTAACATGCATAAAACCCAGTACCTCATAAAACTAAGTGTGATGGCACATACCTGTAAACATGCTGAGTGGTCCCAGCACTCAGAAGAAGGCGGGATCAGAAGTTCAAGGTCATTCTTGGCTACATAGTAAGTTGAAGTCCAACTTACTGCATGAGCTGCATGGGACCCTGTCTAAAAAGAAACTTCTCAGCAAAGTAGGAATCCTTTGATGACTAGCATTGCCAAAACCTATAGCTCACACCATTTGTGGTCAAATACTAAATCATTTAGTGGCTCAATCCTAAACTCTTCAGAGAATTGGAGAGAGAGGCACATGTTGCAACCCTTAATCTTTTTTTTTTTTTTGTCTTTTTGAAGCAGGGTCTCCCTGTAGCCCCAGCTGTCCTGGAATTCACTATGTAGACCAGGCTAGCCTTGAACTCACAGAGATCCGAGTGCTGGTATTAAAGGCATGTGCCGCCACCCCCAGCTTTTTTTTTTTTTAACTTATTTCTTTTAATATGTTATTTCATGTGTGTGTGTGTGTGTGTGTGTGTGTGTGTGTGTATGAATGTATTGCCTGAATGTATGTAAGTGCACTTTGTCCGTGTAATGCCCAAGGGAGTCAGAAGAGGGAGTCCTGGAGGAAGCATGTACCTAGGGGTGGGCTTTTCTCTCTCTAAGCTTCCTGTGTGTGCTTGAAGATATGAGAGCTCAGCTTTCTGCCCCAGCTACCTCCTGCCACGTCTTCCTGGCCATGATGGACTCTTATCCCTCTG
Source organism: Nannospalax galili (assembly GCF_000622305.1). NCBI lineage: Eukaryota > Metazoa > Chordata > Mammalia > Rodentia > Spalacidae > Nannospalax > Nannospalax galili. The sequence goes on from NW_008333374.1 coordinate 885,240, forward strand.
GAACTGTTAATCCCAATAAACTCTTCCTTTTATAAATTACATTTGTCATGGTGTTTTATCACAGGAAAAGAAAAGTAACTAATACACATGGCTGTGGCAGGCTGTGAGGCTCTCTCTCCTAATAAGCTCATCTGAAGGGTAATTTCATGTCAGCTTCCTTTCTACAAACCTGCCATTATTTTCTTTTATCAAATACTAGAAACTTCAAAATCACATGGGTCAGAAGGCATGGTGGTGTGTGCTTGGGAGGGGGAGGCAGGATGATTAGAAGTTTGAGACCAGCCTGGGCTACATAAATAAGATACTTTTATGATAAACTAGTAATAAATATATACATGTATACATACATATAGTCACATATGGCTCTTTTATTTCTATTAGGAAGTGGTGTTCTAGCTGGGCATGGTAGAACACGCCTTTAATCCAAGCACTTGGGAGGCACAGACAGGCAAATCTCTGTGAGATTGAGGCCAGTTTGGTTGCCATAGCAAGCTCCATGCCAGCCTGGTCTACATAAGTTCTAGGCCAGCTAGTGCTGTAAGGAGACCCTGTCTTCAAAAGACACAAAACAAAACAACAAAACAGTGTTCTAGAACAGTGGTCTTCATGGGGAGACCACTACCATCAGCATCACATGGCACCTTGTTGGAAATGCACAACCTTTGTTTCATCCCTGAACTGTGAACCAGAATCTCTGGGAATGAGATGCATCAGTTTGTATTGTAATATATCTTCCAGAACATTCATGCTTCGACCTCCTTCCTGGTTTTGGTGAGGAATTTCTCAATCCCATCCATTTCCTTCTTCTTCACTGTAAATAGCTTGTCCAATCACCACTGGTTCCTACCTGGACCACCACAGTAAACTCCTGCCCTGCCTCTTATTTTGATCTCTACCTGGATTCCTCACACCAAAACTACCGAGATCTTCCAAAAGCGTCATCGGCTTCCCCCCACCCCCCACAACTTCCCTTTGTAAAACCTTCCAGTAGTTTCTCATTGCACTGAGAATAAAATCCAAACTCCTCCCCATGACTCCCTCACCACCATGTGTGGCCACTGCAGTCTCCATCCTCATGCCATCCCTACCCTGATTTCTCTTTGCTCTTTTGGCTCCAGCCATGCAACCTTGTTGTTCCTCATACATACAAACCCCCAGGCTCAGGGCATTTGTGATGGCCATTCACAGTTCTGGGAACATAGTCCTCCCAGATCTTCTCCCTCTCCGCTCTCCTCCCCTCCCCTCACTTCTCACTTCTCCTCCCTCACTTTTCCTTTCCTCCTCCTCCCTCCCTCTCCCCCCCCCACACCTATGAAGACCAGATGCCAACTGCTACGTTGTTTTTACATTTTAGCTTTTCAGCAGGATCTCTCACCATACCTGGGGCTCACTGTTTTGGCTAAACTGGCTGACCAGAGGGCCCCTGGGTTCCACTTGTTCCTGCCTCCCCAGTGCTGGCCTACAGACACACACTACCAAACCTGGTTTTTTACATGGATGTTGGGGAATCCGAACTCAGGTCCTCATACTTGTGCAGCAAGCGCTGTGCTCACTGAGCTGTTTCTCCAGCCCAGTCTTCCCAGATTTTTGCAGGGCTGGCTCCCTCTTTTCTTCTGGATCTCAGTTACATGCCTCCTTCTCAGAGTGGCCTTTGTGTCACTAACTAAACTCACTTCCTCCACACATGCTGTTGTTCACACAGCATCATCCATGATTTTTTTTGGTTTTTTGTTTTTATCTTTTTGAGACAGGTCTCCCTGTAGCCCCAGCTGTCCCAGAACTCACTATGTAGACCAGGCTGGCCTTGAACTCAGAGAGATCCCCCTGCCTCTGCCTCCTGAATGCTGGGATTAAAGGTGTGCACCACCACGCCTGGCCATCCATGTTCTCTTTTTGTTTTTGTTTTGAGACAGGGTCTCCCTGTAGCCCCAGCTGTCCTGGAACTCCTTATGTAGACCAGGCTGTCCTCAATCTCAGAGATCTCCTTGCCTCTGTCTTTTGAGTGCTGGGATTAAAGATGTTGTACTGTCATACCCAGCTATGTATTTTTTTTAAATATCCATTTTATTTTTTAATTATATGTATGTGTGTCTCTCTTTGTATGTATATGCATGGGAATGCAAGTGCCTGTGGAAACCAGGGACATTGGATCCCTTAGAGCTGGAATTACAAGAGGTTGTTAGCAGCCCAATATTGGTGCTGGAAACTAAACCTGGGTCCTTTGTAAAAGCAACCAGTGCTCTTAAGTGCAGAGCCATCTCTCCAGCCCCCACAAGATAAATTTTTATTTGTGTGTATATGTGTATGTGTATGCATGAGTCTATACCAGAAAAGAGCATTGGATCCCCTGAAGCTGGAGTTAAAGATGGTTGTGAAATGCCCAATTTGTGTGCTAGGAATTGAACTCAGGTTGGAAGAGCAGGAAACACTCTTAACTGCTGAGCTATCGCTCCACCCCCCCTTCTATATTTTTTTAGCCTTAATATTTTTATAGTTTCAGACAAGGTATTTATTTGAATGACTGTTTAATGTGCATCTCCTTTAGTAAACTGAAGAATTATGAGGGCAAGACCCTTATTCATTTCGCCACTAATTATACCCCTAAACCCAATGTAGGTAAGTGATTTTTCTTTATTTAATATGAAGGCTCACCGTTTCCCATTTAATAATCAGAAGATAGATTATATTATCTCTTTTATTTGGTGGTAGGACTGGTTTTGAAAATATGATTTTCTTTAACTTTTCTATATTATATAGAAGCTTTTTTTTTTTTTTGGTCTTTTTGAGACAGGGTCTCCCTGTAGCCCCAGCTGTCCTGGAACTCACTATGTAGACCAGGGTGGCCTTGAGCAAGAGGAGGTGTCAAAAGAGGCCAGAGAGGAAGTCACCTAATAGAAGCTTGAAGGGGTCCCTCTGTGTTTGGAGGGTTACTGTGTAACCCATACTCACACTGTGTATGAGTGCATTGTCTGCATGTATGTAAGTGCACTCCCATCATGTGATGCCCTCAGAGGTCAGAAGACGACATCGGATCCCCCAATGCACCAGGGGTCACACCACCTCTGTTGTCTCACACCTGGCTCCTGATTTATATCCCATGTCTGGCCCCTTTAGGATTAAGGTTGATGCTGTAATCCCAGTGTGCAGTACCTATAGCTACATAGCAATTTATCTCTAAAAGCAGCAGTGTAAATTTTTTTGTGTGTGTCTTTTTGAGACAGGGTCTCCTTGTAGCCCCAGCTGGTCTGGAACTCGCTATGTAGACCAGGCTGGCCTTGAACCCACAGAAATCTGCCTGCCTCTGCCTCCCAAGTGCTGGGATTAAAGGCATGCGCCACCACGCCTGGCTATGTAGTGCAAATTATTTTACCTCCATTATTTTCTTTTCAGACAGGGTCTCATGTACCCGAGGCTGGCCATGGCCTTGCTATGTAGCCAAGGATGACATTTTTCTGATCCTCCTGAGTGCTGGGATAAGAGGCATGCAGCACCACACTTGTTTGTTTTTGCCCCCCAGTTTTGTGGGGCAGGAATTCAGGAAGGTTTCCATAGTCTCCTTGCTTTAGTGTTGGATGCTGGCTGGAGCTGTAGTCATTTATCAATCCTACTGGGCTGAGTTCCAAGGTGACTCATTCACATGCCTGGCAACATGGCTAGCTGTTGATTGAGAGCTCAGCTAAGCTCTTGACCAGTGTCACTACTCACGACCACTCTAGCATGGAGAGCCTGCGTACAGCTGGCTTCCCCCAAGTGAATGTCCCTAGAGATCCAGGCAGACATGCTTGTGGCTTTCCCTGATAGGGCCTCAGGTGTCACAAGGTACCACTTCTGCTTCTGTCTGCTGAGAAGGCCAGGCGCTCACCCAGGCTGAGGTTCATGAAATTCACTAATGGGAGGAATTGGTGGCCATACCTTGCTACTAAAAAGATAACTTTAAAATAATGGATAGGTTCTCTGGACTGAAGAGATGGCTCAGCAGTTAAGAATACTGGCTGCCAGTTTGGTTCCCAGCACTCACATGGTGGCTAACAACTGTCTGTAACTCCAGTTCCAGGGGATCCGACACCCTCTTCTGGCCTCCATGGGCATTGCATAACACAGGTGCAGTTATGTGCCGGGAGGCAAGACATTCATACACATAAAATAAAAATTAATTGATTAATTAATTAATTAAACCCAGGTGAGGGTCTGGGGAGATAGTTCTGTTGGTAAAATGCTTACTGGTCAAGCATGAGGTCTTGAGTTTAATCTTTACCATCCATGTAAAAAGCTGACTGTGGTGATGTGTGTTTTTAATCCAGGGATTAACAGCCATCCCGCCTAGCCTAACCTACAAGCTTCAGGTCCCAGAGAGAGAGAGAGACCCTGACTCAAAAAAAAGTAAAAACAAAACAACAACAACAACAAAAAATAGGTTTTGTAGCACATGCCTTTAATCCCAGCACTTGGAAAGCAGAGTAAGCGGATCTCTGTGAGTTCAAAGCCAGCCTTGTCTACAAAGAGAGTTCCTGGCCAGCTGGGGCTACATTGTGAGACCCTGTCTCAAAACTACAACAAAAACTGGGCATGGTGGCCCACACCTTTAATCCCAGCACTCAGGAGGCAGAGGCAAGTGGATCTCTGTAAGACTGAGGCCAGCCTGGTCTACATAGTGAGTTCTTGAGCAGTTGGGGCTACAGGGAGACGCTGTGTCAAAAACAAAAAGAACCCCACAAAAACAGCTGCTAAGGAACAATATCCACAGTTGACCTCTGACTTAGAAACACACACACACACACACACACACACACACACACACACACACAAAGTGTACCTCCCCCTCCCCCAAACCCAGACAAGCCATGAGTGATGGCACATGCCTGTAATCTCAGCATTTGGAAGTTGAGACAGGAGCATGTTGTGTTAAAGGCCAGCTTGGCTCCATAGCAAGACCCTGTCTCAGAAACACCAGAACTAAATGAATGAGCAAATTAATTAATAAATTGAAACCTAGGTGCTACAATTTGAATATAGTCTGTCCCCTCCAAAATTCACATTTAAATTTGTCTTTGTGGTGGTGCTTAGAGGTAAGACAAATGGTTTTCTTTGGGAATGGGTTGTCATGAGAATAGTTTTTAAAATTTTATTTTATTTTATTTTATGTATATGAATGTTTTGCCTGCATGTATGTAAGTGTACCTGTGTTTTGCAGTGCCTGTGAAGGCCAGAAGAGGGTGTAGGATCCCCCAGAACTGGAGTTACAGATGGTTGTTAATCACCGTGGGGGTGCTAACTTGGGTCTTCTGCAAGAGCAGTCAGGGCTTTTAACTGCTGAGCCATCTCTCCAGCTCTGTTTTATTTTTTGAGTCAGGGTCTCATGTAGCTCAGGCTAGCCTGGAACTCCCTATGTAGCTGAGGATGACCTTGAATTCCAGACCCTCCTCCCTCTACTTCCCAAGTGCTGTGATTACAGGCATGCATCATCACTCCTGACTCCAGATATTCTATTGGAGCAACTGAAAATGAGCCAAGATACTAGACTTGAGGTTTCTCCTCCATGGAAACTTTGCCAGGCACTTACCCTTAAGTTGGGAGGCCTCATAATGGCCCGGGCCTGTAGCTTTGCTGCACTTCTGTGTGGCCTACCATTGTATATGTCCCTGCCTGGGCCTTGAGAATGGGTAATAGAAAGCAAACAACAGATGTTCATGTTGGCTGAACTGCATCTCGGCTCACAGCTCTGTATAATCCTCCACTCTCCCTGGATATTCAGCTGACTTTGATCAATATAATGTGATAGGAGTCACCCTTACACTGTTCTGGCCTAAGCGTTAGACCTGGAAGTTTTGCTTTCCCATACTTCAGAGCCCTGAGCTCCCTGTGGGGGGGCCATAATATGGAACGGCCACCTGAGGGACTGGAGAGATGACTCAGTGGTTAAGAGCACTGGCTGCTCTTGCAGAGGACCCAGGTTTAGTTCCCAGCACCTACATGGTGGCTAATCATCCATAACTTCAGTTCCAGGGGATTTGATGCTCTCTTCTGGCCTCCTCGGGCATTGCTTGCATGTGGTACCCCTACATACATGGAGACAAACCACTCAAATGCATAAAATAAAAAAAATTATTAGGAAAAAAAGGCTTCTTCAGTCTTTGGAGAAGTCTATGGAGATGTCTGTGGAAGTCAGATAAGAGGAAGAACTGGGGGTGTGGCTCAGTAGATGGACTGCTTGCCCAGCATGCATGAAGCCCTGGGTCCAATCCTAACACGGCATAAAGTGGCCGAAATTGGACCCGGGTTCGATTCCCAGCACCCACACGGCAGCTACAAACCATCCTTAACTCCAGTCCCAGGGGAATCTGAAGCCCTCTTCTGACCTCCGTGGCACTGCACGACACGGGTACACTCACATACATGCAGGCAATACACTCATACACATAAAATAAAAATAATAAATAAAATTTAAAAAATAATACTGGGGACTGAGTGAATGTGGGAACTTTATTTTGGCTTACGTTCTAGAGGCTATAGATGTACAGGACTTGGTGCCAGCTGCTTTCTGGTTGCTACAAGATGAGCGACCTTCCCCCGACACCTGCCTCCAGGTTGCTCTGCCTCACCACAACCCCTTTGCATTGGAGCAAGCAAACAATGGACTGAAACTTTTGAAACTGTAAGTCAAAGGCCATTAATCTTTTCAAGCTGTTTTTCTTGGATATTTGTCACAGTAACAACACAAGTAACCTCTTTGTGTTCTATCAGAGTTCTTTTTACAGTGTTGGGGCTAGCACCTAGAGCCTCATGCATGCTAGGCAAGCACTCTACTACTGAACCATACCTCTAGGTCCCCACAAAACATGGCTTCTTAAAAAAATTATTTTGGGGGCTGGAGAGATGGCTCAGTAGTTAAGAGCATTGGCTGCTCTTGCAGAGGACCTGGGTTTGGTTTCCAGCACCCACATGGCAGCTAACAACCATCTGTAACTCCAGTACCAGGGGATCTGATGTCCTCTTCTGACCTCGGGCATTGCACAACATGGGTGCAACCTACCTACATGCAGGTAATATACTCATATACATAAAATAAAAATAATAAATAAAAATATATTTTTTAATTATTTTACCTAGCCAGGCATGGTGGCACACGCCTTTAATCCCAGTACTTGGGAGGCAGAGGCAGGTAGATCTTTGTGAGTTCTAGGCCAGCCTGGTCTACATAGTGAGTTCCAGGAAAGCTGGAGCTACAGGGAGACCCTGTCTCAAAAAGACAAAAAAAAATTATTTTACCTCTAGAGAGGTGGCTCAGTGGTTAAGAGCTTTTGTTGCTGCTCTTGCAGAGTCCCCAGGTTCAGTTCCCAGCACCCACATGGCAGCTCACAGCTGCTTATAACTCTAGTTCTAGAGGGTCCAGTGCTCTTATCTTGCTTCCATGGGCACTGCATATATGTGGTGCACATACATAAATGCAGGTAAAACACTTATACACACTTTATATATAAAATAAAAATAAATAATTTGAAGTTTATTTCTTTAGTGTGTGTGTATGTGTGTATGTGAATGGGCCCATGTACCATGGTCAATATGTGAAGGTCAGAGGACAACTTTATGAAATCACTTCTGTCTTCCCATCTTTACATGGGTTCTGAGATTGAACTCAGATTGTCAGGATTGTGCTGCAAGCTCCTTTACCCGCTGAACCATCCCACTGGCCCATGGCTGCTGTTTCAAGTATTTTTTGAGTATTTTGTTATGTGTCAATAGCTACCTATTACAGGTGAGCAAACTGCTTCATCTTTATCTATGAATCTCACAAAAGAAGGGCAAGACTCTTGTTCCTAACACAAGTATAATCATCACCCAGATTAAGGCTAACATGCTATAGCCCCTCCCTTATTTGCTGATTCATTCATCCATCCATCCATCCACTCATCCATCCATCCACTCATCTATCCATCCATCCACTCATCCATCTATCCATCCACTCATCCATACATCCATCCACTCATCCATCTATCCATCAATCCACTCATCCATCCATCCATCCATCCACCCACTCATCCATCCATCCATCCACTCACTCACCCATCCATCCATCCATCCATCCACCCACTCATCCATCCATCCATCCACTCACTCACCCATCCATCCATCCATCCATCCATGCATCCACTCATCTATCTATCCATCAATCCATTCATCCATCCATCCATCCATCCACTCATCCATCCATCCATCCACCCACTCATCCATCCATCCATCCACTCACCCATCCATCCATCCATCCATCCACTCATCCATCCATCCATCCATCCACTCATCCATCCATCCATCCATCCACCCACTCACCCATCCATCCATCCATCCACTCATCCATCTATCCATCAATCCATTCATCCATCCATCCATACACTCATCCATCCATTCATCCACTCATCCATCCATTCATCCATCTATCCATCAATCCACTCATCCATCCATCCATCCACTCATCCATCTATCCATCAATCCACTCATCCATCCATTCATCCATCCATCCACCCACTCACTCATCCATCCATCCATCCATTCATTCACCAGATATACAGAGCTCCCACCAGCTGCCCAGGCTCTTGGTGCTGTGAATACGCAGATAACAAGAGAGTAAAATCATGGTGCTCGGTTAGACACAGTGGCATGATGCTTGTAGTCCCAGCTCCTCACAGGCTGTGGCAGGAGGATTGCTTGAGCCCAGGAGTTTGAGGCCAGTCTGGGCAACCTATCAAGACTTAGTAAAAAACAAAAATGGAGCTTGTGTAATTTAAAGTACGATTTTAATGTGAGAAGACTCATTCTGGGCCCAGAACAGAGAGCAATGGCTTGCCAGTGGGATTTACAGCTCAGCCATTTGGGAGAACAATATCAATTTGAAGCTTCATCTTAACATGATAAATGAAAATACATTCTAGATGGACTTGAGTAAAATGTGGGAATAATATTACACAATAAAAGTGTTGAAGATGGAATAAATATTTAATAACCTCTGGGTAGAAAAAAACTTGCTGTACCATGAAGTGGGAGAATGAATTGCTAGGAAAGATGGATGTGTTGGACTGCACAGGGCCAAAGAACACGATGAACATTAAATTAAACACATAATGAAAAAAATAAAGGATTTGCAACAAGGATGAAAGAAAAATGGTTAGCATCCTACACATAATGAATCTATTAAGAAATTAATGAAAGTTAACACAAAAACCACTAACCCAAAAGAAAAATGGGGTAATGTGGGAAAAGATAATTCACAAAAGAAATATAAATAATGTCCCATGAAAGGTCAAAGCTGTGGCTGCTTTGGAAGCATGTGTACCAAAAGGTCAGAGCCAAGTTTACCCCAGTAATAGTTGCAAAATTTCCTACTTGGAATGTGGAGACACTAGCTGTCAGTCATTGATAATGCTTGACTGTGGTTCCGATAGCCAGGAGATGCTCAGGGAGGGAGACCCTGCTCCCAGGGCTGGGACGTGAGCAGTATGGGCTTTTCAGGAGAAGTGAGAGGCATCCTGACTCCACAGACTGGAAATGAGCATACCTATTGTACATGGCTTCTGTTTCTGGGAATTCAGACCCTGGAAGTAATCCAGCAAATGGGACAATGCCTCAGTACAAGGATTTTTATGGTGTGTGTGTGTGTGTGTGTGTGTGTGTGTGTGTTTTGGTTGGTTTGTTGACACAGAGTTTCACAGTGTAGCTTTGGTACTCACTATGTAGACCAGGCTGGCCTTGAACTTACAGAGATTCACCTGCCTCAGGTGCTGAGATTAAAGGTTTGCAACACCATGCTCAGCCTTTTTTGTTTTAGATTTACTAATTTTTATCTTATGTGTAGGGATGTCCTCCGGAGTGCTGAGATTAAAGGTTTGCAACACCATGTTCAGCCTTTTTTGTTTTAGATTTACTAATTTTTATCTTATGTGTAGGGATGTTTGCCTGAATGTATGTAAATGTACCATGTGTGTGCCTTTTGCCCACTGAAGCAGAAGAGGGTGTTGGACCCCCTGGAATCGGAGTTACAGAGAGTTGTTAGCTGCCATGAGAGTGTTGAGAACTGAACCCAGGTCCTCTGCAAAAACAGCCAGTGCTCATAACTGCTGAGGCATCTCTCCAGCCCTTAATTTTTAAAAATAATATATAATTTAAATATTTTATTTATTATTTTTATTTTATGTGCATGAGTGTATTGCCTGCATGTATGTGAGTGCACCCGTGTCGTGAAATGCCCATGGAGGTCAGAGGAGGGCTTCGGATTCCCCTAGAACTGGAGTTATGGATGGTTGTTAGTCACCATGTGGATGCTGGGAATCGAACCCAGGTCCATTGCAAGAACAGGCAGTGCTCTTAACCAGAGAGCCATCTCTCCAGTTCTAAATATTTGATTAAAACTTATTTTATTATTTTTATTTTATGTGTATGAGTGTATTGCCTGGATGTATGTAAGTGCACCCATGTTGTACAATGCCCACTAAGGGCAGAAGAGGGTGTTGGAAACCCTGGAACTGGAGTTATGGACAGTTATTAGCTGCCATGTAGGTGCTGGGAACCAAACCCAGGTCCTCTGCAAGAGCAGCCAGTGTTCTTAACTGCTAAGCCATCTCTCTAGCATCCAACAATATATATTTTTAAAACAATGTATGTGGGCAGGGTTCTAGAGAAACAGAACAGATAGAATGTTTATCTATTACCATAGGGGGTATAGATTGGCTTCCGCAGTGGGGGCTGGGTAGTCTAACAATGATCATTTGTCTCAGAAAAACAAAAACCCAGTAACTGTTCAGTCCAGGAGCTGGATGCCTTGGGAGCCCCAGTCCAGCATTCAAGTACCTGGAGCTCTCTGGAGCATCATTGGCATCGAGTCCAGTTGAAAGGCTGAAGAAGCTGGTCTTATGGCCGCAGAGGGAAGGCGGGCAGGACACACTGCTGCATTTGTTAAGGACCTCTTTATATATAAGCCACCCGTCGGTAGGTGACACCCAGTCTGAGGATGGTCCTCCCTGCTCTGTTAGTCCTTTCTGGAAACAGACATACCCAGAGGTGGATGCTAAATTCCAGAGACTTAACAATCAAGACCTGCCATCATAAACACACTGGTAGTTAGCATGCTTCTCGCCTGCATCTGACAAAGATCCACCATACTTGAAAAGAAAAGAGCTCTTTGCCAAATGAAGTGTGGGGAAGCCGGCCTTAATGAAGTTGGTGAGCTGTTCGTGGCAGGAACTCTCTTTACATGCTAGTGCCCATGACTACTGTGCAAGAAAGGACCTCCTGGGGCTGGAGAGATGGCTCAGCGGTTAAAAGCACTGACTGCTCTTGCAGAGGACCCGGGTTCGATTCCCAGCACCCACATGGTGGCTACAAACCATCCTTAACTCCAGTTCCAGGGAATCCAAAGCCTTCTTCTGACCTCCAAGGCAATCACGACACAGGTCCACTCATATACATGCAGGCAATACACTCATACACATAAAATAAAAAAAAATAAAAAGGAAGGACATGCCAGGCGTGGTGGTGCACGCCTTTAATCCCAGTACTCAGGAGGCAGAGTCTCTGTGAGTTCAAGGCCAGTCTACATAGTGAGTTCCAGGACAGCTGGGGCTACAGGAAGACCCTGTCTTTAATAAAATAAAACATAAGGAAGAAAAAAAAGAGCCAATGAGATGACTCAGCAGGTAAAGCTGTCTGATGTCAGGCCTGACAAGCAGAGTTTGATTATTAACATATCAAAAAAGCTATAATTTCAATGTTACCCGTGTTTCTAAGTGATTGAGACATTTTTACATTCTATTTTTCATATTAAATATTTTAAATCCAGTGTGTCTTTTATCTTTGCAGTTCATCTTGGTGAGGGCTAATCAGGTCTTCAGTAGGCACCCATGTGTGAGGCAGGATAGAAAGACAGGGAAAATTATGGGAACATGGGGAGGAAGAGGAGCCTCTCACCCCTGAGAATGGTTGAAGCCTCTTGCCAGTTGAGAAGCAAGAATTCCTCTACAGTGAATATTTTCTGTGTAAACTGCTAGCATATTTATGTTAAAATAGTAATTAATGGCCCAGGCTTAAAGCCTAATATATCTGACCTTGGGTAGAGTCTCACTCCTCTCCAGATATTTTTCTGGGAATCCCATAAACCTAACTATTCTCTTTATTTACAGTGAAGATATCCTAGCTTCCTGTATCCCAGTCGTCTAGAGTTTACCTTATCCATTGTAACCCTGTCAGGTACTTCTAGAATCCACAACATGACTACTGTACAGACAGTTAAGTGTGTCTCTTCTTTCAGAAGCCTACACCCATACTCTGGGGTGCATCTTTCTTTCTAACCACCTCTCTTCTCTGAACCCCTATTTTTATTTATTTTAAAAAATATTTTATTATTTTTATTTTATGTGTATGAGTGTATTGCATGCATGCATCTAAGTGTACCTGTGCTGTACAATGCCAGAAGAAGTCAGAAGAGGACATCAGATTCCCTAGAACTGGAGTTATGGACAGTTGTTAGCCACTATGTGGGTACTGGGAACCAAACCTGGGTTAAGAACAGTCAGTGCTCTTAACCACTGAGCCATCTCTCCAGCCCTTAACCCTCTTTTTTAAGACTTTTTTTATTATTTTTATTTCTATGTGTATAAGTGTTTGTCTGCATATATGTAAGTTCCCACATGAGTGCAATGTCCACAGAGGCCAGAAGAAAGTGTCAGATTCCCTGGAACTGGAGTTACAGATGGTTGTTAGCTGCCATATGGGTACTGGGAATCAAACCCAGGTCCCTCTTTGAGAGCAGCCAGTGTTCTTAAGTACTGAGCCATCTCTCTAGCTCCTCTTAACCCCTCTTTTGAAATCTGTTAGAAATATCTTGTAATAAACTCCAACTTTACTTCATACTAGCTTGTTCTGATATTCTTTTCTGTGGCAAAGTTAGGGTTCCAATTTTACCTGAGTCAAAGTTCCTAAAATATTAAGGAAACTCCTCAGGCTGCTTCAAGTGACAGGATGGTGCTATACCTCCATCCCTCTGCTGATATGTGGACTGCATCAGGCAGGCCTGGAGGATCAGCTATTATTGCAAGATCCATGAGTTAAAGATGGAAATTTGCCTTTAATCCCAACACTCGGGAGGCAGAGGCAGGTGGATCTCTGTGAGTTTGAGGCCAGCCTGGTCTCCATAGCGAATCCAGGCCAGCTGGGGCAACAGGGAGACCCTGTCTCAAAAAGACCAGAAAAAAAAATAATAAAAAGATAGAAATGTATTTATGTATAGAGCAACAACAATGAACTTTCATAATAAGAAGTTTCATTTTGTGGGGGGAGGGGTCAGTAAAACATTTGCCATGCAAACATGAAGATCTGGGTCTGGATCCCCTGAGCCCAGGTAAAACTGGGTGTAGTAGTATGTTTGTAATCCCGTGTGCACCTCTAATGAGATGGGAGAGAGATATGCCATGGCATATACATACCCACACTTACAAACACACATCACACTAACACACACAGAGTTTCATTTCTGTGAACAGAGAGAAAAAATAGAAAGGGAATATGGACCGTTTCCTTCCTGAAGTTTGGCTGCAGTTTTATAATGATCACACTCACAAGCCTCAAAGTCAAATTGGTTGTTAACATTACGGAAAAGACAGAGACAATATACTAGCCATGATGGAAGAATTCGCCATCACCCCTGAGGTACACTTACCCCCAAATTAAACTGAATCTGACTCAGCCTCTTGAAGGCTGCCAAAGATAGATCAGTGGTTGTAAGAAACATGAAATATCATTCCTTTCTGTCAAACACTGCAAAACTTTGGTTTAGGACAAGGAATTAAAATCTTTTAATCCCCCCACACGCACACCCACACTGTGTAAAACTTTTGTTTATGCAAAAGCCCTGCTACAGTCCCAGAACCTGATTGCGGGGGGCAGCTGAGCCCTTTTTCTTTCCTCCAGTCCCTTTCTGGTTCTCCTTCATTTCCTTTGCACAGACCCTTTTAAAACTAGGCAACTACAGGGCTGGCGAGGTGGCTCCGTGGTTAGGAACACTGGTTGTTCTTGCAGAAGACCCAGGTTCAAATCCCAGGATCTACATGGCAGCTAACAGCTGTCTGTAACTCCAGTCCCAGGGGATTCAACAGCCTCTTCTGATCTCCGCAGGCACTGCACAACACAGGTGCACTTACCTATATGCAGACAATACACACATACACGTAAAATGAAAATAATAAGTAAAAAATTTAAAAATATTAAAATAAAAGGAAAGAGGATTTATCTTTAAAAACAAACAAACAAACAAAAAAACCTACCCAACTGCAAAAGACTGTGAGTCTGACCCCAGCCAGTGGGTAAAAGATGCAGTACTCTTGCTTTAGGGTTAAAAACCCATCAAACTTCTGGGTCTGATGTATTTGCTCTATCTGAATGACACAATGCACCCTTTTGCAAAAGAAAAAAGTTGCCTTGCTGAATGACTTTCACTTCATCCTCCTGTTTTTTTGTGTGGTATCAGTGGGATCCTTAGACCTCAGATTTTGCTTCTAAGAGTGGTCAAAGCACCTGCTGCACAACTGTGAGGACAGGAGTTCAGATCCCCAGAACCCACTTAAATGCCCAGGGACAGCACAGGACCTGCCTATAATTCCACATCTGGAAGTCAGAAACAGGGGCTCCCTAGAGCAAGCTGGCTAGCCAGACTAGCTGTTATCAGCAAGCTCTAGGTTTGGTTGACAGCTCATTAAGTAAGGTGGAAAGCAACTGAGGAAGACCCCCATACACAATGCCATCCTCAGGCCTCCATGCACACATACATACACACACACACACACACACACACACACACACACACATGCACCTACATAAAGTGTGTATGTATACACATGGATACACATGAGGCAAAAGAAAAAAAAGAACACCAAGAAATGTAACAAATCTGATCAGACTCCAAGATGAATGGGCGGGAGGGAATAAGGTCACAGAATAAAAGACAAACTCCCAACAATGTAAAGCACAGACTCTGCATTATAATCTGAACAAACCAAGAATTAATAATTTATAAGACAATCAGAAAAACTTGGAGACAGATTTGATATTTAATACTATTAAGAAAATTTAGTTTTAGATGTGATGAAAGTGCCAAATTTTTTTTAAGAACCCGATATTTTAGAGATACATATTTATGGATGAAATCATAGGCTGTCTGGGATTTGCTTTAAACTAATTGGGTGGGGGAGGCGGAATAAATAAAACAAGATTGGCCATATGTTGATAATAATTGAAGCTGGGAGATGGGTACTTCGAGGCTCGTTACATAATTCTATTTTTGTGTATAGCTAAACATTACCATAATAAGGTTTTAAAACGTGGAGGCGTGGCTGCCAAGAAAAAGAAGAGGAATTTTTTCCTTTGACTATCTAAACGTACTGAAGTGGTTCCAGAGCAAACAAGGGACAGTTTGGGCACAGGAAAGAGGGGTGGAGGCTAAGCTGGGGTGGAGGCTAATTCTGGTTCTGGGGCATTTGCAATGGGTGCAAAGAGTTGGTCTCGTTTTTTAGCGTAGCCCGGCGGGTCGGCCTTATCTGCAGTTCAGGCAGCTGCGGGACCGGAACATGGGTACCTAACTTTCGGCTAAGGGCCAGTGAGCTCCTCTGGCCTCCTACGCCTGCGCAGCACCACCCCCTTGGGGCTAGGAATTCAGTCTCTACACCCCACAACCCCCTGCGCCGTTCCGCGGGCGCACACAGTATGGGCGAGGCCAGAGCAAGGTGAGGCAGAGGGTGACGCTATGTCTTCTGGGAAATGTAGTTTTGTGTCCTCCCTGGCGCGACGTTTAACTCACATAAGTGACTACGCTCCCCACAATGCATCACGCTCACGGTGGCCAAATGGTGTGTTGCTGCCCCCAGGTGGTAACTAGCGGTTATGCCCGGGTCTGGAAATTGTACTGAGAGGAATAA
>NW_008333374.1:901246-911236 GCF_000622305.1 Nannospalax galili
TGGGTGTTGGGAATGCTTAGAGTCGCCTAGGAACCTCTGGGAAGCTGGTACAGAGGGTGAGGCTCCCAGACCTGAGCCAAGAAAGGGTTGTAATAATGAAATTGGAGGAGAGCCCAGTGTGAGGATTACATGAAATCAGGACAGCAACTGTTGGCTGCATGGTTGGTTATAACAGAATAAGCACTTTTCATGTGGCAAGCACTGCTTCAGAGCTTTACAGTATTAGCTAATTTAATCCTCTCAATGGCCATTTGAGCTATTATCAAACCCCTTTACAGGAATGAAATTGAAGCCTAGAGAGAAGAGACTGACCCCAAAGGCATTCAGCTAGTCTATGGCAGGCTTTGAAGCCTATGCTCCTTTTGACTATGAATATCTTACTGTTCTTTTAAGTGTTTTTTTTTTTTTTAATTGTGTGTGTGTGTGTGTGTGTGTGTGTGTGTGTGTGATGCTCTTGTGGAGGTTGATTTCAAGTATCTTCAATCGTGCTGCACCTTTATTTATTTATTTATTTATTTATTTATTTATTTGGTTGGTTAGTTGTTTTTTGTTTTGTTTTGTTTTGTTTTAAGACACAGTCTCCTTGTAGCCCCACATGGCCTAGAATTCAGTATAAAGATCAGGCTGACCTCGATCTCACAGATACCTGCTTGCTTCTGCCTCTTGAATGCTGGAATTAAAGGTATGCCTATTTACTTTTTGAAACAGGGTTTCTCACTGAACCTAGAGCTTGCCATTTCTGCTAGATTAGCTTGCCAATAATTCCCCCAGAATCTGCCTGTCTTCCCTCCCCCAGCACTGGTTTACAGGTTCATACCACCACACTTCACTTTACATGGGTTTTGGAGATCTGAACTCAGGTCCTCATGTTTGCACAACAAACACTTTACTCACCGAGCCATCTCCCTAGCCTTCCACCTTATTTTGAGACAGCGTCCCTCTCTCAACCTGGAGTTTGCCTTTTTGGCTAAACTGGCTGGCCAGCAAGCATCCAGGATCCACCATTTCTGCCTCCCAGGCTTATGGGGCTTACAGGTATACCACCACACCTTTCTCATGGATGCTAGGGATCCAAACACAAGGTTCCCCCATGCTTATACAGCCAGCACTTTACCTATTGGGCCATCTCCCTAGCCCTCTTTTAAATTATCATAAGGTTGTCATTGGCACATGGGTCAACTCAAGTTGGCCATCAGCTGATGAATCTCTGATTGGGGATTATCAGTGCTGTTCCTTTCCAAATTATGGATTTAGCCCTATCCCAAGGACAAAGTTTACAATCAACATGGGTTTATAATTAGCACATGAATCTGCACAAGTTCTATTCACACAAATCAGATTTCTGATTCGTACTTGAATTAGTGGTTGGTGTCAGGAGCTGGAGTCATTGGGATTCCGACACACAGATCTGCACACACAGGTCTTTTTGCCAAGAAAAACCAATTCCCTTTTGGTCTAGATGGCTTCCTCATGCATTGATTTCATCACATCCCTGAAACCCATCATCACCATCAACAGGCAGGTCCCTCCCTCCACAGGGACCACCATAAGTTCAGAAATGATCTATTCTCTTTCAGCCTTATGAGGAGAAATGAATCCAGAGAAAGGGTGGTGTCTGATTCATGGGCATGTCCCCAGCATTAGGCCCAACACACAGTGAGGAATGAGGACTCAGTAAATGTTTAGGAGAGAGCATTAGACACTCACCATCATCCCTCTGTATTGCCCCAAAGACCAGTGATGGTCAAGCTCCATTGTCAACTTGACTGAGTTTGGAGCTACCTAGGAGACTGGTAAAGCACACTTCTGGGTGTGTCTGTGAGAGCGATTCTAGAGAGGATTACCTGACTGAGAAGACCGAGCCTGAATACAGGAGGGAGCTCAGGGGGCAATAAGAAAGGGTAAAGCAGAAAGTTGAGCTCCACCATCCCCCTCTCTGCTTCCTGGCCCACAATGACATGAGCTATTCTGTTTTGCCATGTCCTCCCCATTACGATAGACTAAGCTCTCTGAAACCACAAGCCAAAAGAAATAATTCCTCCTTCAAGTTGTTTCTATCATATTTTGTTACATTGACTAGTAAGTAGCACACCTACAAATCAAATTCACTTTGTCCTTGGAAGGAGTGAGTTTTGGTCTCCTACTCCAAAGTCAAGGAGCAGGGTGGGTAGATGGATAGTTAGGTTAGGACTGGGAACTTCTCCCTGGAGCAGGACTTGATATAGTACATGGAAGGTGATCCCCCCACCCCCTGAGGTTTTGGGTCTTTCAGTGGTGAGTTATTGAGAAGTAATAATCCATATTCTCTTTATATAGCTGTGGCTGAGTGGGAACTGTCCCACCTGGGACTGGATCCTCAATTCCCCTTGTATTTCAGATAATGACCTGACCAGTTTTCTGCAATACAATGTGGTCAGGAGTTCTGTAGGTCACTTCCAGAAAAATTGAAGCTGGTAAATCTCCATCCTGTCTCTTCCTGCTTGCTAAGTAGAAGCCATTAATTCAGAGCCCCAGAAGATAGTGGGGTCACACTATGAATGAGTCTGGTTTGTGAATCACCAGATGGAGGACACCTAAAACACCTGTAAGAAAGAAAGTACTGGGCAGGCACGATAACACAGCAGGTTAACGTGCTTCTTGTTGGGCGAGTCTGAGGACCTGAGTTCAATCCCTGGAACCCATGTAAAGGTGGAAGGAGCAGCTAAGGATGTAGCTCAGTGAATGGTTCAGAGAGATATTTTGTAGGGCATGGTGACCCACACCTTTAATCCCAGCGCTTGGGAAGCAGAGGCAAGTGGATCTCTGTTAGTTCAAAGCAGCCTGGTCTATACAACCAGAGAGTTCCAGGCCAGCCAGATCTATGTAGTGCAACCTTGTCTCAAAAAAACTTTTAAAAATGGGCTGGAGAGATGGTTCAGTGGTTAAGAATACTGGTTGTTCTTCCACAGGACTGGGGGTTCAGTTACCAGCAACCACATGGTGGCTAACAACCATCTGTAACTCCAGTTTGAGGGGATCCGACACCATCTTCTGGCCTCCCCTGGCACTGCATGACACAGGTGCACTCACACACATAAAAAAATTAATTAAATAAATAAAAATTTAAAAGGTCAGCTGGGCATAGTGGCACATACCTTTAGTCCAGCACTCAGGAGGCAGAGGCAGGCAGGTCTCTGTGAATTCAAAGCCAGCCTGGTCTACATAGTGAGTTTCAGGTCAGCTGGGGTTACAGGGGAACCCTGTCTCAAAAGACCAAAAAAAGAAAAAAAAAAGTTAAAAGGTAGAAGGAGAAAACCAACTCCATAAAGTTATCCTCTGACCTCCACACATGTACTGTGGCATGTGTGTCCTCCCCCCACATCACACACACACACACACACACACACACACACACACACACACACATACACACACACACACACGCTCAAAAAAAAAAATACAGGGGTTGGAGAGATGGCTCAGTACTTAAGAGCACTGGCTGTTCTTGCAGAGGATCTGGGTTCAGTTCCAAGCTCCCCTATGGCTCCAGTTCCAGGGGGATCTGATGGCTTCTTCTGACCTCCTTGGGCATTGTGTGACATAGGTACACTGACATACGTTCCAGATTCATGTGCTAATTACAAAGCTGAGCTAATTCCAGTGAACCCCACTGACTGAACTTGAGTTGGTGGGTGCCAGTTAAAGGATAGGTAGACACCAATTTCATCCTCTTTTCTCTGAAAACCTCTAACTTGAAAGGGGCCAAAGTCCCCTTATAAAGTGACCTTTTTGAGGGAGCAGATTAACTGACATTATTTATTAAGTAGACACACATGCATATGTGTGTATATGTGTATGTGCATGTGTGTGCACCCATCCTTGTTTGTATTGGGTGTTTGTTGTTGTTTAATGTTTACTTGTTTATTTTTAATTACATGCATTCATGTGTCTGTGGGTATGCACATGAGTACAGGTGCCCAAGTAGGCCAGAGGTGTTGGACCCCCCAGGAGCTGGAGTTACAGGCAGTTATGAGCCACCCAATGTGGTTGCTGGGAATTGAACTTGAGTCCTCTGGAAGAGCAGTATGTGCTCTTAACCACTGAGCCATCACTCCAGCTCCTGATGTTTTTGTTTTAAGACAAGGTCTCACATAACCCAGACTGGCCTGGAATTTGTTCTGTAGCCAAGGATGACCTTGAACTCCTAATCCTCCTGTCTCCACCTCCAAAGTGCTAGGATTTCAGGCATAGGCCACCACCTCCAGTTTTAGGTGGTACTGAGGATGGGATGGAAACCAGGGTTACATGAATGCTAGGCAAGCACTCTACCAACTGAGTTACATCCTCAGTCCCTTGGTTTTTTTGGGGGGGGCATTACATTTATCTATCTCTCTATTTATTTATTTTGGGGTGCATGTGTGTGCCGCAGAGCATGTGTAGAAGTCAGAGACAATGTGTGGGAGTTAGTTTTCTCTTTCCGCCATGTAAGTCCCAGGGATCAAATTCAAGTAGTCAGCCTTGATGGCAAGTGCCTTTGCCTACTGAGTCATCTTGTCAGGCCATTGTGTTTTTTTTTAATATTTCATTTATTCTTTTTATTTTATGTGTATGGGTGTATTGCTTACATGTGTATAAGTGCACCTATATCATGCAGTGCCCTCAGAGGTCAGAAGAGAATGCTGGGTCCCCTGAAGCTGGAGTTATGGACGGTTGTTAGCCATCATGTGGGTGCTGGGAACTGAATCTGGGTCCTCTGTAAGAGCAGCCAGTGTTCTTAACCACTGAGCCATCTTTCCAATCCACTTGTTTTGTTTTGTGCTTGTTTATCTGTTTCTCATTATTTATGACAAACGTTCCCCAGCTTCCTCTGATCAGAAGTTTTTTGAAATGATGCTGTGAATCTTTGACAATCAAAGAATAGAATCATCTGACTCACCCTCCTGCAAATGGCCCTACAGATACCATAGGTTTTAAACTGACCATCAAACCTGCCAGTTACCTTGTCAACCTCAGCCACATTCATCTGCCTGGATGCATGGTCCTTTGCACCAATGACTCAGTTGCTCAAGGAACATTTCCGAGGCATGTACAGAACTCCCACATTGTTTGACATGTCTAGGCCATGCCTGCTTCCTACAAATCCAGCAGGAGTGCAAAAAGGACTTGGTTTTTTAAAACATTTATTATTTTTATTTTATGTGTACAAGTGTATTGCCTGCATGTAAATGAATTCACCCATGTCGTGCAATGCCTCGGAGGTCAGAAGAGGGTGCTGGATCCCTTAGAACTGGAGTTAAGGACTGTTCTTAGCCACATGTGGGTGCTGGGAATCTAACCTGGGTCCTCTGCAAGAGCAGTCAGTGCTCTTAACTGCTGAGCCATCTCTCCAGCCCAGGACTTGGGTTTTTTTTTTTGTTTTTTTGTTTTTTTGAGACAGGGTCTCATGTAGCCAGGCTGGTCTCAAACTTACCACAGAGCAGAGGATGACCTTGAACTGATCCTCCTGCCTCCACTTCCCAAGCATTAGAATTAAAGGGGTATACCACCATGCCTGGCCCTTGTGAGTGTTTGATGTGTCTCTGAATGTGTTCCTTGTGAGATGGACCTGGGTGGGTGGAGAAGAATCTGCGTGTAGAGTGTTGATTCTACACACATGACCTCACATATACCTGGTACAAGGATGTGTTTCAGAGGTGTGTCCCTGTATCTGAATGTATGCCTGCATATATGTGTTCCAGTGACCCTCAGAGTACACAGCGTGCATGCATGCACGAATACGAGTATGTCCCCTGGGTGCCTCTGTGCATATCGGGACAAGTTCAGTGTGCATTAGACTCTGCATAGAGAGGAGCAGTCTCCTTTCCCCAAGGCCTCCTCAGCTCTCAGCAGTTTAACCTCATTCTTTCTACTCTTTCTGCTGCTTCTGTCCTCCTCTCCAGATGCTGCAATTAAGCAAATGCAGCAATTAAGCAGAGTCCCCCAAATAGCCATCCCACCAGGATTCCCTTTCAGGAGCTAATGAGGGGTTACAGCATGTGCAGACCCACATGGTGCAATCCAGACACCCAGAGACCCCCAGGCTATACATGTGATGGCATGAAGGCTCAGGCAAGCTGCAGAAGGGGTCCCTTCCTCACCTGCTCACATGGACTTCTGGGGTCTCTGCACAACCGTCTCCTATTCTAGGAAGCCTTCCTGGCTTGAGGTCTGGAGGAGGGATTGGACTCTATCCCACACCCCTCTGCTTCCCTAGTCAGAACCTGAACCACTCTGGTCTGTGTTTTGACACCAAGTACTTATTATTTTGCTCCGTGCTGTCCCTGTCACAGGCCTGTCCATCATGGCCTGAGCTGCTTCATCATAGCCTCAGTCTGCCTAGGTCAAGCTTCTGCCACTCTAGCCCTGACCCCTCTGGGCTGTCTGAAGATGTGACTTGTCTCTTTTAGAATGTGAGTTCAAAAGAAAGCAAGACCTGGACTGTCATGGTGACCCAACACTTGAGAAAAACAACAAGGGCTGGAGGGATGGCTCCGGGTCCGAGCACTGGCTGTTCTTCCAGCACCCACATGGCAGCTAACAACTGTCTGTAACTCCAGTTCCAGGGGATCTGACACCCTCTTCTGGCCTCCACAAGCACACACACACACACACACACACACACACACACACACACCCTTTTCTGGCCTCTGTAGGCATGGCATATAAGCAATGCACTTACATGCATGCTGACAAAACACTCATTCACATAAAATAATAAAATATTTTTTTAAAGGGAAGAAAGATCTGGGCATGGTGGCACACACTTTTGGTCCCAGCACTCAGGAAGCAGAGGCAGGCAGATGGCTGTGAGTTCAAGGCCAGCCTGGTCTACATAGTAAGTTCAGGTCAGCTGGGACTACAGGGAGACCAAAAAAAAGGGAAGAAAGATTGGGGGCTGGAGAGATGACTCAGTGCTTAAAAGTGCTTGCTGCTCTTGCAGAAGACATAAGTTCAGCTCTCAACATCCATGTCAGGCAGCTTGCAACTGCCTATAATTCCAGTTTTAGGGGATCTAACCCCCCTCCTCTGGCCTCCAGGAGCACACACACACATACATGTACATGTACACACATAAATATACATAAAAAACAAACGAGAAAAGGTCTGTTTGGGCTCATGGTTTCAGAGTGTTCCATCCAGGGTATCTTGGCCCTGTGTGCTTAAACAGAACATCCTGGTGGTGGAAGAGTGTGAACAAAATTGCTCACCTTATGACAGACTGGAAGCAAAGACAATAGGCTCACATTGTGGACAGGAAACAGGAAAGCTGTAACAAGAAGGGATAAGACAAGATATAGTCCCCAAAGATAGGCCCCTAGTGGCCTACTTCCTTGAGTCAAGGGCCCCACTTTTCTACCACCTTCCAAAAATCTACTCAAATTTTAAAATCATCACTGGATTAGATCATTCATTACATCAGAGCCCTTGTGACCCAATAGTCTCTGGAAACACCCTTACCAACACACACAATCCAATCTGCTTTTTCTTATTTATTTATTTATTTATTTATTTATTTATTTATTTTTTGTCTTTTTGAGACAGGGTCTCCTAATAGCCCCAGCTGTCCTGGAACTCACTATGTAGACAGGCTGACCTTGAGCTCACATCTCTTGGTCTCGTAGCCCCAGCTGGCCTGGAACTCACTATGTAGATCAGGCTGGCCTTGAACTCATAGAGATCTGCCTGCCTCTGCCTCCCAAGTGCTAGGACTAAAGGCATGTGCCGCCATGCCTGGCCTCTTATTTTTAAATATTTTATTTTTTTATTTTATGTGTATGAGTGTTGCCTGCATATGTGTAAGTGCACCTATGTCCTGCAGTGCCCTCAGAGGTCAAAAGAGGGCATTAGATCTCCTGGAACTGGAGTTACAGATGGTTGTTAACCACCACATGGGTTCTGGGAACTGAACTCGGGTCCTCTGCAAGAGCAGCCAGTGCTCTTAATAACAGCCATCTCTCTAGCCTGGGTTTATTTTCTTTTTAATTATGTGTATGTATATGTGTCTGTGTGTAGATATGTATATGCGGATGCAGTTGCCCACAGAGTCCAGAAGAAGGTGCTGGATCCCCTGAAGCTGAGTTACCAGATGTGGGTGCTAAGAACTGAACTCAGGTTCTTTGCAACAGAAGTACACATTCTTCACCACCGAGCCATCTTCCAGCCCCTAATGAGCATTTCTTAGTCCAATCTGACTGACTCTCAAGATCGACCATCACAAGTGTTAACATCACCATCCTGGGACATCTATAGTAACTGCTGAACTAATGGCAGCATCCTTCCTCTACCTCCCTGTTTCTGTCAAACCTGGGCTGACATCCATCCCCTCCACCTACTAGATTTCAGCAAAGATGAGACGGGCAGCTCTGTGTTCTGTGCACATTGCAGACGCTCCTCCAAGTTAGCCCCATGGGCCTCCAAGTGCACTCCCTGGATCAGCAGCATCAGCCCGGCAATTCTGATGTGTTCTGAAAGGTTCCTTAAAGTTCACCGGAAGAACTGCCCTCCCACTGTCCAGAGAGTCTGCCTTTTCCTCATTAGTACAATCTGTTAGCTGTCTCTCTTCCCTGCCCAACTCTTCTCTCATCTCTGCCTCAGTTTCCTGGGAATGGTCCCCAAATCAGGCCGTTCCACTGAATCTTCCAGTCCTGCTCCTCAGGATGGTCCCCACATCGGTCCCTCTGTCTCCCCAGCTTCATTGCTTTCGGTAGCTCTGAAGCAGTCTTTTCCTGAGCTTCCAAGTGTCCAGTACCTGCTGTGCTGGGCCAGGAGTGCTGATGGACTTTACTAATGATCTGGAAAGGCAGGCCCCAGGGCTGAGTTAATTTTAGCTGCAATTTTTCAATAGACAATAAATGGAAGGAGCCAAAAGTGTATTCTGATACCTTCAACGGAGCTAGGGGCACCAGGGTGGACAGGCATTCGTATGCCACCACCAAGGTCACAATAGTCCTTTGCTCACATGGGATTCCTGGGGGTGGCTTTCTAGGACCATGTCCACCTCAGATCACCCAGAGTATCATGTATCCCACATGGCTACAATGAAGTTCCCTGGCCAAGTTTCTGGACCATCTCCCATACCCTCTTCCTGAGACAGCATCTGCCAGGAGAGTGTAGGACCACCCACCTCTGCTTCCCCTGCCCTCTCACACTTCTCTCGAGTCCTGTGTTGGCACAACTCCAACCAGAGTCTTCTGTGGGAGTGGAGCTCAGAGAGAAAACATTGAACATATTTCTCTGGACCACCTAGCCAGACTTCTGCCTCTGACCTATTTCTTAGCTTCTCTCCCTCTCCTCCCCAGAACATCTGGCCAGTGTATCTTGAGGTCTATCCCTAATCCCAGAGGGTACAGGGTCTTAGTCTCAAGTTTCCTCTTTCCAACCGAAAGACCTAAAAGAACAGACCTGTTGCTGGACAGAGCCCAAATAAGGAGACTTCTGCTGTGGGAGAGACATCCCAGGGAGGTGGTGCTGAGATTGGAGGGACGAGAGACAAATGTGTGTGGGTCTAGGGTGGGGGGCTATGTTGAAGGCGATGAAAGCACTGGACACACATAGGTACATAGCCATTTTCACAGCTGACTTGCTTCAGGCGCTGCATGGTGTGTGTGTGTGTGTGTGTGTGTGTGTGTGTGTGTGTGTATGTGTGTAGTTGCCTTTGCCTCTTTCTTGTGTGTGTGTGGAGTTGTCTTTGCCTCTTGTCTCTGTCTCTGAGTTTCTCACTGTCTCTAGGTATTTCCATTTTTCTTTCTTATATTTCTGTGTCTCCCATTCTACCCCCGTCTCAGTCTAAGCCTGCCCATCTTCTTTTTGTCTCTGTCTCCATCTCTGTTCTATCTCTGTCTATTTGCTTCAGCGTCTCTGTGGGTCTTTATCCAGGGATTTTCTCTCCCAGCAGCGCTCGGGCTACTCCATGGGAGGTGGGGCTAGGGGCGCGCCTTGTGGGGGGGGGCGCTGCCTACGCCTTTAAGCGCG
>NW_008333374.1:911248-962964 GCF_000622305.1 Nannospalax galili
GAGGGGTCTCTGAGCGCGGCCCCTCCCCCCTGCGCCCCCGCCTGCGCTGCGGTGCCCGGGTCCCCGCGTGGCCCTGTCAGTCTGTCCGTCCGTCCGTCCGCGCCCAGGCCTCGCCCCACCCCGGCCCTGGGGCTGCCTGGCTGCTCCCCTACCCTCCGCAGCGGACCCCGTCCTTCTGGGCTAGTCTCCTTCCGAAGGCCGGGAAGCCAGGTGCGCCACTGCCACCCCGGACCCTTGGCCCACACCCCGGCATCAGGGGCTTGCACCCGGCGATTGGATCTAGAGAACCTGACACCCGAGCGTGGGACCACGATCTAGGACCAGCACCCCGAGATCCTGCCTTGGAATCCTAAGACCTGGACCTTGAACATCAATATCTGAGGCTGGAATTCTGACATCCGTTCCTGGGACCCCAAGATTTGGAAACCGAATCTCACGATTTTGGAGCATGGACCCCAAGATTTGGAGCTGGGACCCCCCAAGATTTTCTATCTAAAGCCCCAAATTTGGAGCTGAACTCTGAATTGTCTGACTGATACCTTGAGATCTGGAAGCAAATGCCCAATTCTATACCCTGGACCCCACTAATTGGGAGCTAAGCCCTGGAATTTAGGCCTCCAATTCCCAGATCTGAACCCTGGGATTTCAAGGGGCCTGAACCCGACTTTGGGCCTGAGGTCCTTGGTGTATACCTGAATGCTGAAATCTGGGGTTAGAGACCTCCAAATCTTGACTCGGCACCCTAGTATCGGAACAGGATCCTAATACTGGATTCCAGGACTGGACTTGGGACTCAGACTTTAAACTTCCCCATTAGGCTTTTTAGCATCTCAAGACTGGTGCTGGAAGAGATTGATACTAAACAACCCCTGGGACCTTTGTCTTTAAAACCGGACCTAGAGACCAAAATTTAGTGGTATGGGACCAGGAGCATCAAGGTTTGCAGATTCTATAACTACAGATTTGACCTGAGACAGGACAGTCCCTCTCTGTACAAGCCTTTGTGACAGGGAAGGCATGACCAGATGCCCCCTCCAGAGTCCTGACCTCTGACCCCCTTGGAGCCTGAGGACTCTGCTCCCTGGGTGGTTTCCAGCTCAGGTAAGGCCACTGAAAGACATCCTTGGTGGGGAGGGATTTGAGGGTGGGGGTGGGGAGCCTTGGGCTACAGGTGGAAGGTGAGGGCCAGGTGCCCTTTGGGAATTTTTTGGATTTCCCTTGGAAAAAGACACTGTCCCATAGGTCTGCTCTAACACTCACTAGACACATGGGGCATGGGTCAACTCTGCCTGTCTCTGACCTCTTTAGCCCCAGTTGATGGCATTTCCAGACCTGATGCCACCGCCCTTCCAACTTCTTAGCATCTGTCCATCTGAGCATCTCCAGTCCTCTCTCTGGCCCACGGCTGGCCCCCTTTCTCCATCTCTCCTCTCAGTGACCGTTTCTGTTCACCTTTCCTCTTTGACCAGCTTTGATACCCCTGTCCACAGGTCCTTTCTCCAGCCACATCTGTCTGTGGTCTCTCTCACCAGTGACATCTCTGTCACTGTCCGTCTGACCATCTTCCACTAACTCCCTCACCCTCTGTCCACCCCCTAGCTCCTAGGCTGGGTCTGTGACTATTTCCAGCCATGTTTAACATCTCTACCCTCTTCCCTCAGCCACCCAGCCCATCTTTGCTTTCTGGCTTCCTCTGTGCACCTTTCCTCTCTGCCCACAGTCCACCATCTCTCTTTCCCTCCTCCTACCCCTGATCCTAACTTTCAGTCTACCACCATCTGACCATCTTTGACCATTTCCACCTTGACTACCTCTCTTCCTTTGATGACCCCCTCCGCACACCTGTCACCCTGACCAACTGCCCTGGTTCCCTACTGGTTTTGATATAGCTCTCCTTTTTGCTCCCTCTGGTCCCCTCACTGGTTCTTGACCAGATGTGATCCCTTTTTCCTCTCTCTTGGATGGACCACCTCTGACCCTCTCCCCTCTCTTTGGCTCACCTTTTCACCTTTCTCATCATCCCTACCACCCACACACCCACCCCTCCTGTCTGTGACCATCTTTGACCATGTCTAAAGCCTCCTAGCTTTCCTCCTCCGCATCTCAACGAGCTCTCCTCTTGGCTTCCCATCTCTAGCCAACTCTCTTTCCTCTGACCATCATCATTCATGCCTCCTCCCTCTGTGCCTTCATGACACATCTCTGACCATCTTCTCGCTCTAAATGGTGTCTGACCTTCCTTTCTGACCATCTCTACTTCTTTGGGGGTTTTTGTTGTTTTGTTTTGTTTTGTTGCTGCTGGCTTGGAACTCACTATGTAGACCAGGCTGGCCTCAAACTCAGAGATTCACCTGCCTCTCTTCTGCCTCCTGCATACTGGGATTAAAGGTGCGTGCCACTACACCCAGCTGTCTCCACTTCTTTGAACCCATTATGTCCATCTCTCCTGGTTTCAGATCACCCCCAACCCCTCCAAGGGCTTTTCCTCTGGCCCCAGCCAGCCCTAACACCTCCCTTCTTCCCTACAGGCCAACCCTGCCCGCAATGGCCGTCCTCCCATTGCTTCTTTGCCTGCTACCGCTGGCCCCTGCCTCGTCTCCACCCCAGCCAGCCACATCCAGCCCCTGTCCCCGCCGCTGCCGCTGCCAGACCCAGTCACTCCCCCTAAGTGTGCTGTGCCCAGGGGCGGGCCTCCTGTTTGTGCCACCCTCACTGGATCGCCGGGCTGCTGAGCTGCGCCTGGCAGACAACTTCATTGCGGCTGTGCGTCGTCGTGACCTGGCCAACATGACGGGCCTGCTGCACCTGAGCCTGTCTCGGAACACCATCCGCCACGTGGCAGCTGGCGCCTTCGCCGACCTCCGTGCCCTGCGCGCCCTGCACCTAGATGGCAACAGGCTGACCTCGCTGGGCGAGGGTCAGCTGCGTGGCCTGGTCAACCTGCGCCACCTTATCCTGAGCAACAACCAGCTGGCAGCCCTAGCAGCTGGTGCCCTGGATGACTGTGCAGAGACCTTGGAGGACCTGGACCTCTCCTACAACAACCTTGAGCAGCTGCCTTGGGAGGCTTTGGGTCGCCTGGGCAATGTCAACACTTTAGGACTTGACCACAACTTGTTGGCTTCAGTGCCTGCTGGCGCCTTTTCCCGCCTGCACAAGTTGGCACGGCTGGACATGACCTCCAACCGTCTGACCACCATCCCTCCCGACCCACTCTTTTCACGTCTGCCACTGCTGGCTCGGCCCCGGGGTTCACCGGCCTCTGCGCTGGTGCTGGCTTTTGGGGGAAACCCACTGCATTGCAACTGTGAGCTGGTGTGGCTACGACGCCTGGCTCGAGAAGATGACCTCGAGGCCTGTGCTTCGCCCCCTGCTCTAGGAGGCCGCTACTTCTGGGCTGTGGGTGAGGAGGAGTTCGTGTGTGAACCACCAGTGGTAACCCACCGTTCACCACCCCTGGCAGTGCCTGCCGGTCGGCCAGCTGCCCTGCGCTGCCGGGCAGTAGGGGACCCAGAGCCCCGAGTGCGTTGGGTGTCACCTCAGGGCCGACTGCTGGGCAACTCGAGCCGTGCTCGTGCCTTTCCTAATGGGACATTGGAGCTGTTGGTCACCGAGCCAGGAGATGGCGGAATCTTTACTTGCATTGCAGCCAATGCTGCTGGTGAGGCCACGGCTGCTGTTGAGCTGACCGTGGGTCCCCCTCCACCCCCCCAGCTAGCCAATAGCACCAGCTGTGACCCCCCGCGGGACGGGGATCCTGATGCCCTCACTCCGCCCTCCGCTGCCTCATCCTCCGCCAAAGTGGCCGACACCGTGGCCCCTACTGATCGTGGCATCCAAGTGACTGAACATGGAGCCACAGCTGCTCTTATCCAGTGGCCAGATCAGCGGCCTATCCCAGGCATCCGCATGTACCAGATCCAGTACAACAGCTCAGCAGACGACATCCTTGTCTACAGGTGCAGGAGCAGTGGGGAAGCTTGGGTAGGGGAACGAAGTGGGTCTGCCTGTGAACACCCCATAGTGGAGCACACCAGAGAAATAATGCTACAGATTACAAAGGAAACCAGAAAGTGAAGGCAAAAGAAATCAGGCAGTGAGGATAACCAGAATCAAGCAGAAAGGGTAAAAAATGTGAAGGCAGTGCTGAAAGGAAATGAGACAGCAAATGTTTGAATAAGCGGGCTTCCAGGCTAACACTGTCACTCAGTAAAGTCTGGCTGCAAAGGTAAAAAAGAAAGAAGGCAGCCAGAGTAAATGGGGATAAACTTACAAAGAAAATTAGGCAGCAAGAAATAAAAACAACCAGGCCAGAAGAATAAGAAGTTAATGGCTAATGGGGGTGGCGGTATAGCTCAGAGATAGAGTGCTTGCTTAGCATACACAAGGCCCTGGGTTCCATTCCCAGCACTATTTCCCTCCCAGAGTTAATGAGGTATAGGGGAGGGACCAGAGGCTAAAAACAGATTTTAGCAGTAAAAACCAGGTTTTTCAGAAAATTCCTTGATATAAGCCAGGCTACAAGGGGGGAAAAGTGATTAACGAAAGTCAGAAGCAGGAGGATTGTGTTAAGTTCAAGACTAGCCTGGTCTACATAGGGAGTTTGAGCCTGGCCAGAGATACATAGCAAGACACTGTCTCAGAAAGAGGAGGCTGGAGGGAGAAATGAAGTAGCTATTACAAGGCACTGAGAGCAGAGGTTAAACGGAAAATTGGGAGGAGGAGGTTAAATAGAGATTAGGCTTCAGGTTCATGCAGTGTGAGCCCTATGTGTCAGAGTTCTAATTAGGGTGACATCTAAATTTGTGGTTCACTAAATCAGATCTAACCTAGGTCAGATGTGTCGGTGCCTGTCTGTCTGTCTTCTAGCACTCAAGAACCCTGAGACAGGAGGATGGCAAGTTCAAGGCCAGCCTGGGCTATATAATGAGATCTTGTCTCAGACAAACAGGCCAAAGCCTAATCTACCTGATATGTGAGCAGAAATCCCAAGTTTAGGGCTTTCCTTCTCTCTCCCATAGTTGCAAACACAAAACAAGGAATTTACATACTCCAAAAGGCGAGTCAGTATAACCTCTGTCCCCAAGCCAGACAGACAGCACTTGGTCCATCTGCTGTGACCACAAGTGACCAGAAGTGGTGATGGTTGGCATAGGCAGCTATGGATGGCTCCCTGTCCTCACTGTCAGACTGGCCCTAGAGTGTAGCCCCAAACTGACTGAAAGAACTTGGCTTCCCAAGGGTTGGGTCAATACTTTGCAAACCTGGACCCCTCTGTTTCCCTAGGCCCACACATCAAGATCTCAAGAGAGCTTTTCAGCCCTGATCCTGCTTCTTCCTGTTGTTGTTACTGGGGGTCTTATGTAGCCCAGGCTGGCCAGGAACTGGCTATCTAACCAAGAATGATATTGAGCTGATCCTCCTGCCTCCACCTTCCCAATGCCAGAATTACAGGCATGGACCATTTTACTTGATGTTTCCGCTCCTTTTGGGGGCGGGGGTTGGGGGTAGATTTGAGACAGGGTCTCCCTATAGCCCCAGCTGTCCTGGAACTTGCTATGTAGACCAGGCTGGCCTTGATCTCACAGAGATCCACCTGCATCTACCTCCCGAGAGTTGAGATTAAAAGTGGGTGCCACCATGCCAGGCTTTTCAACTTCTTTTTTTGAGACAGCATTATTCAGGAGATTGCATGAAAGACCATCACACAAGCCTGGGTCTCCTTGCCTGGTGGGACGCCAACAAACACTGTCTCAGAGATGGTCGTCCTATCACCGGAGATCACAGACTTCCTTGTTCCATTGTCACTAAAGCAGTTTAGGTTAAATCTCCATCAGGAGAAAAAAGAGATACAGTGGAACTGGGTGGTAAGGGTAAAAGAGAGTGGAAGCTGGGTGTAGCGGCTCACACCTTAATCCCAGCACTGGGGAGGCTGAGGCAGGAGGACAGAGTGTTCCAGGTCAGCCTGAGCTATTGCATAGCCAGAACCTGACTCAAAACAGCTAAAAAGGGGGAGGGGGGCAGTTAAGGCTTAAGAGAAACCAAGCAACAGAGATTTAAAAAAAAAGAAGAGATGGATCGCGAAAGAAGTAAGGCAACAGGGAGAAAAAGAAATGAGTGGTGGTGATTCACATGAGCGGGCTCCCTGGAAAACACTATAGATATGATGATAATTATAATAAGGCAACGATGCTAGGGGGAAATTTTTGGCAGGAATCAGGCAGCAGAAGTTCAGGGAAATTGGGTAGTTAGGTTAGAGAAGATTCAGCTACACACTAGAGGAAAGTCAAACAGCTGGACAAGGGAAATTAGAGGCTGGAGAGAAGTGGGTGCATGCCTATAACACCTGAACTTGGGAGTTGGAGGAAGGAGGATCGGGAGTTCCAGGCCAGCCTCGGCTACGAATCGAGCCTAAACTATGTGAGACCCTGTCTCAAAACAAATGAAATAAAGTTAGTCAGGAGTTGGAAGGGTATGGAGGGAGGGTTTGGAGGAAAACCTGCTGGGAGGTTGGGAAGAAGGGAGGGTTGGGTAGGTGTGGTGTCAGAATGCATTCTGGAGGCTGAGGCAGCAGGATCACAAGTTACAGGACAGACAGCCTGGGCTACATAGCAAGACTGAGGAGCGGGTAGAAATCAGTTGGGGTTAGAGCAGGCTGGGGCAGTGAACTGAGCAGGTTGTCTTGTGGAGAGTGGGAGGGATCTTAAGTGGTGAGGGGCAAAGGACTGGGGCAGAACTGGGCCAGGAAGCTAGCTAGAAATTGAACTTTGGACTTGAAGAAAGTTAGGGGCTGATGCAAGACAAGAATTAGGCCATTGGGAATAAATATTATGATAGGAATGAAAGAACTCAGGCAGTGGGCCTCAGAGAAATGGGGTGTGGGACCCACAGGAGAGCAAAATGGGGGGCTTGGGTGACAGGTGGGTGAGCTAAAGTGAAATTGGCCAACCCACTAGAGGGGTATCAGTTAGCTGTTAAGTAAAGGAAATCAGGGTGCTTGTTAGAGGGAACTCTGGGCTAGGGTGAAATGAGGCAACCAACTGCAGGGAACCTAGTGGCGGGGGACGACGACACCCTTCAGTGTGGTCAAGGGCAAAGGGTGGGTGCTGGGCAGCTACAGACCTGACCTTTCCTCCTGCCCCTCCAGGATGATTCCAGCGGACAGTCGCTCGTTCCTGTTGACTGACCTGGCATCAGGCCGTACCTATGATCTGTGTTTGCTTGCCGTCTACGAGGACAGTGCCACTGGGCTGACAGCCACACGGCCTGTAGGCTGCTCCCGCTTCTCCACAGAGCCCGCACTGCGACCATGTGCTGCGCCCCATGCACCCTTCCTGGGTGGTACCATGATCATCGCCCTGGGAGGCGTCATCGTGGCCTCGGTACTGGTCTTCATCTTCGTGCTGCTTTTGCGCTACAAGGTGCACGGCGGCCAGCCACCAGGCAAGGCCAAAGCCACTGCACCTGTCAGCAGCGTTTGCTCCCAGACCAATGGCGCCCTAGGCCCAGCACCCACAGCACCTGCCCCTGAACCTGCTGTATCCAGGGCCCATACCGTGGTCCAATTGGACTGTGAGCCCTGGGGGCCCAGCCATGAACCTGCGGGACCCTAGTTGGGTGGACATCCACCTCTATGGCACCTCTGGCCCTAAGGACAGCAGGATCTGGACACCCAACGGGACCTGGCCTCAGACTCACCAAATTGCTCACGGTTTTTAAAACTCTGATGGGGAGGGTGTCAGGGGCACTGGGGCACAACAAGAAAGTCCTATTTTTCTAAGCTTGCCCTTATTTGTGTCTGTGGAGTCTGGGGGGATGCTACAGGAGGCTGGCACTGAGGAATACTTCTCCAAGGAAAGATAATCCCCCTGCACTTCAGCCTGGGGTCCCCTGGATGGTCATCCAATCAAACAACAGATGCTCTATGGGTGTCCATATAGGCATTCCTAGAACTCAGTGACTCAAACAGCCCTGCATCCTGAAGTCTAGTGGGAAGTATGCTTTCAGATAGCTGTAGCCCAGAGAGAGCAGGGGGGATGAGGGAAGCCCAGGGGCCAGGGTAGCCCAGAAGAGGTACCTGCCACAACCTGGGGTGTAGTCAGGGAAGGCTTCCCGGAGAAGAAGGTATGTGCTCTAAGGGAGACATCTGAAGGAGATCACTGGGCAGAGAACCGAAGGAAAGTAGTTCCAGGTGGAGAGCACAACATAAGCAAGGGTTTAATATTACCAGGCAAGCGGGGGCTGCTGTGGTAGAGCTGAGATCAAAGGGGTGAGCAGAGTCAGGACCTTTATGTTGAGTGACTCAGGCTTTCACCTGATCAATGCTGACGGGAAACCATGGAGGAGTCTGTGCAGGGGAAGGGAGGGTTAGGTTTGGACTTCAGGAAGATCTTTCTGTGCTGTTTGAGGAGGATGGAACAGAGGGGGAGACTAATGCTGGGAACTCAGGGAGAAGCCAGGGGCAGTCTGGGTGGGCCAGGACCAGTTTAGACCATGGACAGCTGGGAAAAAGGAAAAGGGGCTGGGTGACAGAGACATGGATTGAAGTCACGGGTTTCAGAGTCAAGCGACCTTGAAGGGACTGTCCAGAGTGAGACCCCAGGCCCTGGCCAGGGGAGGGAGTCCACACAGCTGCCCTAACTCAGGACCACAAAGCCGGGCATGCCTGGGAAGGATGCTGTGGTCAGTGTGGGACTCTTAAGTGTGGGGGCAGAGAATGGCTAGTGGATAATAGAAATGACTAGAAGCTTTAAATAGGAGCAGAAACCAGGGCCTTGCAGGCATGGTGGCTCACACTTATAGTCCCAGTACCCAGGAGGCTGAGGCAGGAGGATTACAAATTGAAATCCAGATGGGCTACAGTGTAAGACACCGCCCCCCCCCGCAAAAAAAAAGAGGACTTAGGGAGGGGTCCCAAGATTAAGCCATTGGGAGTTTCTGTTTTTGAAGGAGGGATAGAAACCATCTGACAGGCCAAGGGGAGAAAAAAAGCAAGGCCCAAATGTCTGTTGTGTTTACGAATGTAAAGGTTGCAGTGGCTCCAGCAAGAAAAGTGTTAGGGAAGGGGGGCAGGTGCCATGTTGAGCTGATGCAGTGTGGCAGATATGTCCTCTGGCTGCAGCCTGGTTCAGGGTGACTCAGAGCATTTGGTTTCATGTCTTTCCAGAGCTCATCCCCACTGTTGCCCCAGGCCTCCTCACACAGCAGTCCTAGAAGTTTATAGGACCACACACTGGGTGTGAGAAAGGTCAGACCACATTAGAGATCCGGGAATGGGATTGGTAACTGATCCAGCAGCCTCCTTAATGCTGGGTCCAGGTGGGAACATGGAGGAAACGTGGGATCCATCAGTCATCAGAGGGAGGTGGTGTCAGGAACAGGCTGCAAAGAGCCTAAGACTGGACTGGCATCTCATGGCCTGGACCACAAGACGTTTGGATATGATGGCAGAGCCTAGATGCATCTGTTTCTATGGTAGGACTTGAGACCTAGGAAATACCCACCCTCAGCCATGGGAAAATGGGGCCAGATCTAGTCCCCAGTCCCTGAGCAGCATCCTGAGGCCCTTTGTCCTGTCATATGACCTTAGCCGCTCAAGGGTGAAGTTATCAGCAGAAGTCAAGGTGTGGATCTTGGGCAATGGGACATAGAGACTGAGTAGAATGGTTAGGGCCCCTGCCGGGTAGGAAATACCAGCCCATCACCTGGAACATTTGTTGGGGTCATAAATGTCAAATAGTCATAAATGTGAAGCTAAGGGGATGTATGGGAGAAACGGAATTGTGAGACTGTAATCCAGGGACCTGACCCAAACTGAGAGGCTGGGGAAGGCATCCTGGAAGTAGTGAGCCCCTGCTGAGCCCTGAAGGGTCCTCCAGCTACTAGCAAGGGGTGAGACAGGCATTCTGTGTTCCCGGAACAGCATGTGGTAAGGAATACATCACGAATAAAAAGAAGTGAAGGAGGCAAGAGATGAAATAGGGTGAGGGAAGGTGAGCAACAAAATACTGCGGCTGGAAAGGGGCAGGCAGGAGGAAGGTGATGTAAGCACTATAAGCTCATTAGAGCAGTATGGATTTTATTCTAAGTGACATGAGACACCATTGAAAGAATCTTGTATTTGTCTGAGATAGGGTCTCACAACATTAGCCTAGGCTTGAACTTATAATACAGTCCAGGCTGGTCTTGAACTCATGATCCTCCTGCCTCAGCCTCTGGAATACTAGGATTACAAGCATGTGCCATCACACCTGGCCACTGGAGGGTTTTAAGCTATGAGGAAAGTAGTCTTCCCAGATTGCAAGGAAGCTTCCCAGATTGGAGATCTGTGTGTGGAGGGCAAAGGAGAAGGAGGGAAACCAGAGAGGAGGATACTGCACCAGTCCTAGCAGAAGGCTAAACTATACCAAGTTGGGCTTGATGAGAGATGTGAGACATTAGCAGGCACCTCCCTTCCCTACCCAGCAGAAGACAGTGTGGACTACTAGCCACTGGCCCAGAGCAGAGGGAAGAATATAGGAACCAGGGAAGAAGAACTGATGGCTCTAGATCTCCAATCCCAGAACCCATCCCATAGGTGGGGCAGCTGATTTGTCTGTAATTTCAAAACAAAGGACCTTTGCCAGGTCTCAGAATCAGAATCTGTCAGCCAGCAGTTGGAGGCTGAAAAAATAGAGGCTGAGGCTGGTCAAGTGAATTCAGGCACAGTAAACTTCAGGCCAGAGCAAGGACAAACATCCAGTGGCAGCTTACCACAAATGTAGAAGCCAGGAGAATAGAAGGAGATTGCTGGGGCAGGCAGGGCCCCCAGAGCAGGACACTTGGACCACTCCTCAACCCCTTGCAGAAACAAATGAACACAGCATTTAGGATTTGAAGTTAAGCGACCCTGTCCAGCCTTGCCCAGCCGAGACTACAGTATCTTGAGGTTAGAGAATAGGCATCTACTGCTCATGTCCCATCTGATTTTGGTGAGTGCCCTGCACAACTGGGGACCAAACCCAGGCTACTGAGACATTGTCTCCAAGTGACTTCAGTCCTGATTACACACTGCCATGCCTTACCATGAATCTTGATTACACCCAGGCTGGCATGAGCCCTGCACATCAGGAGATACCCATAGTCCCCTGCAAGGCTCTCCTGAGGCCAACTTTTACAGCTTTCTCTATGGGCTTATAGACAAGAAAACCTGATGGAGTGGGATGGGCAGCTTGTAAAGACAGCCCGCTCTCCTCTAGGTGGTAAAACCCAGTGACCCTGCCTGTGGTTCCTCACCAAAGTCTGGGCTCTCACATACCTGGAGGGGAGTCAGTACTTGATGTTACTCTTGTCTTGGTGGGTCTGGAATGCTGGGAATAGTGGTGAGGAATAATCCAGGCCCCTGACCCCTCAGTTCTCATGGAATAAGTATATTGGGATGGGAGCCAGAGTTGTCTGGGCTGAGAAAGGGCAGGCAGGCGCGATGGTGGCCTGTTTCGACTTTTAGTGTTTTGAAACAGGATCTCATGTAGCCCAGCCTGGCCTTGATCTTCTGATTCTCCTGCCTCTACCTCTCAAAGTGTTGGGATTATAGGTGCCACTATGCCCAGTTGGTATCCTGTTTGTGTGGAAGCCCAAAGGACTTCTGGAGCCCACAAGAGCTTCTGAGTCTGATGGGAGCTGGGGAAGAGTTTACAGTTTGCTGAAGACAGGGCTCACTTTATGACACTGTGACCTGTGGAGCTGCCTGGTGTTCCATGCTCACAATGGTTTAATAGCTTGCTGTTGCCATCTTTCTTTTTTTAAGACAGGGTCTCACCTACACAGCACAGGTTGGCCTTGAACTCATATTCCTCCTGCCTCATCCTCTAAGTGCATAGGCATGGTTCATAGGCATGGACCACCACAGCCAGCTCCCATCTTTAAATTCTTAATGAGTTTTGAATGAGCCTACCACCATTTTGCTTTTGCCTCGGGCCCTTCAAATTATGAAGGCAGTTCAGCCTGAAGGAGAAGATGCTGGATGAGTGTCTGAGGACCAAAGGCAAAGAGGCTCTCCCAAACAAAGACCATCACCTATTAAAGGCAATAAAGAAGCATCCACGGAAGCTGGGTGTGACTGGAGCATCAAGTGGGAGAATGGGGCAATGTGACAGGTGACTTTGCCTGTCTTGCTTAGATGAGAAGCTCTGCTGCTACCCCAGGGCACTGTGGGGCCAGTGAGGAGGCTGAACAGTGGAAGGACAGCATGTCATTTGGGCGTCAGGGAGCCACCTGGCCACTGTAGGAAAAGCAGTTGAGGCACGTGGCCAAGAATAGGGGAGTCGGTGGGGGGCGAGGGCTGCTTCCCAAGGTGACTGGGAATGTCCATGACCCTGAGGAAGGACCTGGGAAGGGATATCAAAGGGGGAAGAACCATGAATGCTTGGGGACAGGCACCTGAACAGGAACACTGGGCACTTTTGGTCCCAGAATCAAGTCAAAACTTCATTTTCACTTGCAAATTTTCACTGTGGCCGTGGGGAGGAAACACAGAAGGGCCACTTATACAATGTGATGGTAAGTACTGGAAAATCCTTGCATATGAGCTCCCATGGATGCACTGGTGGAGGAGAATGCAAAGCTAGCAAGAATTCAGAGTATAAAATGTGAGACTTCAAAGGATTGGATTCTGGTTGCATTCTGGCTCCAACTCCATGGACCCCCAGGGGCACACTACACTCTCCTCAGCCCTCAGGACACAGCAGCGGCTTCCCAGGAATGTCAGCTCCCTCTAAATGCTATTTCTGCCCCCAGGGCTAGGAACTGACCCTCTTCTTCCTTTTCTAGTCTCCTTCTAGAGGATCCACTTCTAATGCCTCAGTTTCCCTTCTCAGTTACCAACCTCTGACCCTGGGCCTGACTTCCTATTTCTTTTCTTTCTTTCTTTCTTTCTTTCTTTCTTTCTTTCTCTTTCTTCTTTTTTTTTTTTGCCAGTCTTCATTAATTTAATGAGTCTGTTTACAGAGTGTGGTAATTTTGATCTTTAGATTTGCAGAATTTATAGAGAAAGAAAATTACAGCCTGCACACCCAAGACAAGGACAATTCCTCCAATGAAACTGGCTGTATCAAAGGTAGATTTCTGCTCAGGTGGTGAGGTTGGAGTCAAAGTGGTATTTGCTGCACCTGAGGTGACAACTGTGGGTGTAGGGGTAGGAGAAGAGGCAGAGTTGTGGATTTAGCTGTAGAATTGATTGGCACTGGTGTGGTAGGAGGCACAGAACAGACTGACTTCCTATTTCTAGACCTGGCTTACCTCGATTTCCTGGATACTCTCCTCCACCCTAATTCCCATACCCACCCTGGCCTCAGCTTCAAACCCAGCCTGCCCCTCTTCCCAGGTCCAGTTAAGGCAGCACCAGCTCAGGCTCTTGAGTATCCGCCTGACCTCCCCTTTCCCTTTCTCCAGTCCTGCTCTGGTCTAATTCTGGCTTCAGCCATCTAGGCTCCTGTGCAGGCCTTCCCTGGGCTCCTGGCCTCGGTTTTCCTCTCTAATCTAACATCTTCTTAAAGCCAAACCGAACCCTTGTCTGCATAGAAGCTCCATGGCCCCCAGGGTTCCTGGGACAGAGAGTTTGAACTCCTTAGTCTTGCTGGACATGGCAGTGCATGCCTGTAATCACTTGAGAGGCTGAGGCAGGAAGATTGTCAGATTGCCATGAGCTTGAGGCCAGCTTGGGCTACAGAGCAAGACCCTGTCTCCAAAAAAAAAAAAAAAAAAAAAAAAAAACCCCAAAACAAGCTGAGCATGGTGGCATATGCTTTTAGTCCCAGCACTCAGGAGCTCAGGAGACAGAGGTAGGTGGATCTCTGTGAGATTGAGGCCAGCCTGGTCTACATAGAGAGTTCCAGGCCAGCTGGGGCTACAGGGAGACCTGACTCAAAAAAGGAGGGAGGGAAGGAGGAAG
Organism: Nannospalax galili; assembly: GCF_000622305.1. Classification (NCBI taxonomy): domain Eukaryota; kingdom Metazoa; phylum Chordata; class Mammalia; order Rodentia; family Spalacidae; genus Nannospalax; species Nannospalax galili. The sequence continues at coordinate 925,176 of NW_008333374.1, forward strand.
GAAGGGAAAAAACCAAGCAAAAACACACTTCACCCTAGAATTTCTACGCCAGCCACCTCCCCAGCACCGTCTCCAAGGAACATTCCTTCAGGCTGGAAAGAATGCAAACCACTTCCTGAAATGTCTTCCTTGTATGCCCACTTCCCCTGCTTCTATGGAAGGGCCAGATCCACGACAAAGGAAGCTATGGAAAGAAAGCTAGTTTGTTTTGAATTCTGCCTCCTACTATTCCACCCAATGACAACCGGTCTGGGGCAGAAGAAGGCTGCAGGTGCAGGTGCAGGTGACTGGGTCCTCGTGGAGAAGGTGGTTCAGAAATGTCCTGGTCGCTTCCCTTTGACTTCCTATTTCTAGCCCTGGCTTACTCCAATTTACTGGGTACCCCCCCCCCCAGTTCCCACACCCAGGCAGGGAAGGGTTATGACCTCTGAACCCTGGAAACAAGTCAGGAGCTTTCCTGGCCCCATAGTGCCCAGTAGAGCTCCCTGCCCTTGTGTCTCTCCACAGAGGATGCATCTCCACGTTGTTCTGGCTCAGGAAGGTCTGAGGGGATGGGAAAGATGGAGACATCATCCCTTAGAGATTTCAGATTCTGGACCTCCAGACCCTCCTTCCCTAAACTCAAGTTCAAGATCCTAGGTCCCCTTCCTTCAGCTGCAGCAATCCAGGCTCCATTTCCTCCTTGGAGCCCTGGCTCCCAGCCCACCTTTTCCCAGAGCCCCAGAAGTTTGACCCAGAAGTTTCTCCCTCTTCAGCAGGCTGTGGGGCCTACTCTTCTTTTCTAGAATGTTCTTCAGGTATCAGCTTCCTCGCTTAGTCCCTTTGGTCCTCTCTTACAAAAATATAGACTCTTCACGCCCACCAAATACAATCAAATCACTTCTCCACGCCCAAAGGCCCTTTTCTGGTCTTTATCTCATCCATATATTCTCCCTTCCCCTCTGCTCCTCTCCCCTCCCGTTTCTCCTCTCCATTCCTCTTCCTCCTTCCTTTCCTCTTCCTCCTCCTCCTCTCTCCCCTCTCTTCTCCCTCTCCTTCTTCCACATCTTCCTCTTCCTCACTTTAATTCTCTTGACTTTTCTGTTCCTGTTTCCGTGTCCATCTCTATCTTTTAAAAAAATTTTTACTTATTATTTTTATTTTATGTGTAGGAATGTATTGCCTGCATGGCATGTAAGTGCACCCGTGTTATACAGTGCCCCCGGAGGTCAGAAGAAGGCATCAGATACCCTGGAACTGGAGTTATGGGCAGTTGTTAGCTACCATGTGAGTGCTGGGAATTGAACCCAGGTCCTCTGCAAGAGTAGCCAGTGCTCTTAACCACTGAGCCATCCCTCCAGCACCTCCCATCTCTTTCACCTCCCCATATCTGTCCCTCCTATCTTTTTTCTCTGTCCCTCCATCTGCCTCTAATCCCTACCCCCATAATTAAATTTCACCACAGTTGATGACACCAGGTGAGGCTGGAGCCAGCACCCCATGCTGTGCGTACCTGTGTGCTGATCCAGAGAGGTTGGGAACCTGGACCAAGTATTAAAGATGGACTATAAGTGCTCGGCACTGTGCCTGGCCTCCTCCAGGCTCCTGACAGGCAAGCACCTCAACTGTAGCTTTTTTCCAGGGGTTCAGACGTCATATCCCTTCCCTTCATGTCCCCTGTGGCTCTAAGTCAAAGTTGTGAGTGAAGACTGACTGGAGGCACCATACAACCTGCCATGGCTGCCTTCCTGCCTGCCCTCACACCTTGGTGCCCTGGGCTCCCTAGAGCCTTTGCCATCCCTTGGATATGTGGAATGCTGGTGGCTGTTGTGGCTTTACAGCATATGTTGAAGGGCTGCCTGTCATGGGTCTGTAACCAGATTTGCCACACTGGAGAGTCTCCGGACCAAACCCTGGGACAAGAGCTATTTGGGCACACTGTGCCAGGGGATGGGCCAAATTGGTTCTGGGAACAGAACTAGGCAGGTGGTCCAAGGAAGTAACAGACGCCTCCCCCAGCTCTGTGTGGGGTGTGTGTGTGTGTGTGTGTGTGTGTGTGTGAATTCCGCTTTTTCAGAAGAGGCACCTGAGGCCCACAGACGTTAGCTATGTGGTCCAGGTTCACATGGCTAGACGGCGGCAGTGAGGACTGAAACCTGGCTGAATCCACCCAGTTATTTTGATTCCCTCCTCTGCGCTCCCGGTTCACTCAGACTCAACAGCTGCGTTTGTGGGTTTCTAGGGCCGCCGCTTCATCACAGCTTTCTTGGAAAACGGGGGCGCTGAGAAACCCGACTTCCGGCTGTGTGTGTGTCACCACCGCCCAAGGGGCCCCAGAGGGTGGTGTTAAGTGACAGCAGGGTGAGCTGGCGCCAGAGGGCCGGGGAGGAATCCACGTGGGCGCACTAGCCTGGACCCGGCGCAGCTCGCCACCTGCTGGGCGTCGGTGGTGATGCGGTGGTTCCAGCCTGGCGACGTGCTCTCGGGTGCAAAGTGGCTCAGCCTCCTGCTACACCACGTGGAGGGAGCACCCCGCCCACCCGCCAGTATTCTTGCACCTTGAACCCTTCCTTCCCGGCGCTGCGGGTGCAGAACACAGGCGACCTACCCAGTCCCCAGGACATGCCACTCATCCAGTCCCGCTGTTGTCTGGCTATAGTAGTTGGCAGGCAAAACACAAGGCCTGTGGCTCTATGTCCCCATAACTGCTGCTCAAAGGTCGCTGGGGTGGCTAAGGCTTGGGGAGGTGAGCTGACCTGCTGAGGATCCGGGTCGGGGAAAATCACAAAACTACAATCTATGCTCACGAAACCACTTCAGAGACCATTTTTTAAATTCAAGTCATGTTCCTTCTCCACTCAAAAATCCTCCCCTGCAATTGTCCCCTGCCAGCAAAAGTGGAATTTGACAGTGATTTATAAGACCCTACACCACAGACTGGGGATGTAACTCAGTTGGTAGAGTGCTTGCTTAGCATGCATGAAGCTCTGGGTTTGATCCCCAGCATCAGGTGAGGTCCTGTGATCCCAGAACTGGGGAGGTGGAGGCAGGAGGATCAGAAGCTCAAGGTCATCATCAGCTACATATTGACCTTGAGGCCAGCCTGGGATACATGAGGTCCTGTCTATAAATTAATTAATTAAAATAAGGACTACTGGGTGTGGTGGCAAATGCCTTTAATCCCAGCATGCAGGAGGCAGAGGCTAGCCTGGTCTACATAGTGACTTCCAGGCCAGCCAGGGCTACACAGTGAGACCTTGTCTTTAAAAAATTGGTTACCGAAATGGCTCAGCAGGTTAGCACACTTGCCACAAATTCTGACTACCTGAGTTATTCAATCCCCAGGACCCGTGTGGTGGAAGGTGAGAATCAGTTGTCCTCCACTGGACACATCCGCAAGATTTGACCCACCTCTCTGGTTGGTGTTGGTGGTGTGTGGTGTTGATAGAGCGTGCACACTTTGGTACTGCCTCACAAAGACATAAATAGGCCAGGCTTTATGGGATAAGTGCTAAGTGCTTTTATATATAAAATGTATGCGCATTATATAATATATTCCTCACAGTCACCCTGGAGGCAGGTCTTTTTACTATCCCAATTTTATGGAGAAGCCAACTGAAGGTGCTAAATCATTGCTCATGGCCACAATCAAAGCAGGTGACTGCTTGTACCTAAAAGTCGCCAGGGCTGTTGTGAAAGAACCACGGAGCCTAGGACGCCCAGAACTTCGCGCAGATTCAGTGGCGTTGGGTACTGACCTTGGTGCTGAACAGGGCTTTGGCACTTCAGATACTCCCTGGCTAACCACTTCCAGTCCTAAAAAGCAAGAGGAAACCGAGAGGAAAGAGAAGTGAAGGTGTGCTAAGGCCGGGGTTCTTCGGCAAAGAAAACATTATTATTACTGTTTTTGTTGTTGACTTAGAACTAACTGGACTCTGGAACTGGGGAGTTTAAATCCTGCCCGGAGCTTTGTGATCTTCCATAAGTCACTTCTCTGATCTTTTCCTGAGAAGGTGGGTGACAGCATCAACATCATACTTTTGTGGAACTTTTTAAACTTATTCATTTACTTTTCTTTTATACCTATGAGTGTTCTACCTACTACTTTATGTACAATGTTCATGTGGATCCCGTGTGTGGGTGCTGGGAACTGAACCTGGGTCCTCTGCAAGAGCAATCAGTGTTCCTAGCCACTGAGCCATTTCTCCAGCCCACGTGTAGTATTTTTTTAAATGAAAACAAAGTGTGGTGACTCATGATTGTAATCCCAGTACTTGGGAAGGTGAGGCAGGAGGATTGCTGTGAGTTGGAGGTCAGCCTGGGCTACATAGTGAGTTCTGGGCCAACAGTGCCTAACATGCAGTAAATATTTGGTCTTATTATTTTTGTACTCCTTTAAATATTATTTTGATTTATTTATTTTTATTTTTGTGTACTAGTATTTTGCCTGCACATATGTAGATACACCCATGTGTACAATGCCCCCAGAGGCCAGAAGAGGGCACCGGGCCCCTGGAACTGAAGTTATGGATGGTTGTTAGCTGTTGTGCAAGTGCTGGGACCCGAACCCAGATCATCTGCAAAAGCAGCCAGTGCTCTTAACTGCTGAGCCATCTCTCTAGCTGACCCTTCCACTTCTTTTTGACACAGGGTCTCACTCTGTAGCTCTGGCTGGCCTGGATCTTGCTATGTAGACTAGACTGACCTCGAACTCACAGCAGTCCTCTTGCTTCCACCTGCCCAGTGCTGGATTAACAGTATGTGCTATCATGTCTGGGTTAGGGTCTGGCTTATCACCATTTTATATAAGAGGGAACTAAGGTACTAAGTAGTAACATGTCTCAGATCACAGGTAACAACTATTAGGGCTGAGATTTGTACCCTAGAAGCTGGGGTACTAATACAGCAAAGCCTGTATTAGTACTTACAATAGTATGTCAAATCTCATTACTATACATACCTTAAAAAAAAAACCCTAGCCAGGCATGGCAACTTACACCTGTAATCTCAAGATTTAGGAAGCTGAGGCAGGAAGATTGCTCAGAGTGTGAGACTAACCTGAGCTATATAGTGAATTCTACGCTAGCCTGGACTACAAAATGAGACTATATCTCAAACAAACAAACAAACAAAAACCCCTGCACATCAAGAGGTCTTGTAATATGAACCCTGGTTCCTTGGCAGGTGTCATCTCAAAAGAAAAGAAATCCTTCCTGCCTTAGCAATCCATCATGATGAAGATAAGAATATCAGGAGTTGGAGAGATGGCTCAGCAGTTAAGAAAACTTCCTTCTCTTGCAGAGGACCTGGGTTAGGTTCCCAGCACCTACACTATGGCTCACAACCATCTAGTAGCCCTGTTCCAAGGGATCTGATGCCCTCTTCTAGCCTCCTTGGGTACCAAGCACATACACAGTACACATACATACATGCAGACAGACACTCATACATAAAAAACTTTAAAACACTTTTAAGCCAGGCATGGCAGAGCATGCCTTTAATTCCAGCACTTGAGAGGCAGAAGCAAGCAGATTTCTATGAGTTTGAGGCCAGCCTGGTCTACATAGCAAGTTCCAGGCCAGCTGGGGCTACAGGGAGACCCTGTATCAATAAGACAAAAAAAATTTTTTTAAACCTTTTGAAGAGCTTGGTGTTATGGTACATGCCTTTAATACCAGCACTCAAGAGGCAGAAACAGGCAGAGCTCTCTGAGATCAAGGCCAGCCTGGTCTATACAGTGAGTTCCAGGCCACTGAGGATATAGGGAGATCTTGTCTCAAAAAAAAAAAAAAAAGAAAGAAAGAAAGAAAAATGGGGGGCTGGAGAGATGACTCAGTGGTTAAGAACACTGACCTCTTTCAGAGGACCCAAGTTCGAGTCCCAGCATCCACATGGTGACTAACTACCATCTGTAACCAGTTCTAGGGGATCCAAAGCCCTTTTCTGACCTCCGCAGGCATTGCATGACACAGGTGCAGGGATATACACATACACATAAAATAAAAACTTTTTTAAAAAGCAAAAAAAGTCTTTTGAAGAATATAAATTTTGAAGAAACACCTGTCAATTTGATACTAAGCACTACAAAAACAAGTGCCATAAAGTTATATGTGGATTACAATCAAAGCTGTGGTTTCTTTGTGGAGGTAAACAGATTCATACTTATGTGCTGGGCTCAAAGGTGAGTGTCTCCACACTTGGCTCAACTTTTCATTTCAGCATTTGTCTCACTTTCGACCATTCTCTAGAGATGCTTGAGAAGACGACCCTCTGCTTGTATGCTAATTCGTGCCAAAATGCCGTGTTATGTCTTGATACAAAACATATGGAATTATGCCTGAGATCCCAGCACTCCAGACGAAGAAAATTAGTGAGCTCAAGGATAGCCCAGACTATATAGCAAGACCCTGCCTCAGAAAAGCAAGGTCTGGGAATGTGACTCAGTAGTAGAGGACTGGCCTAGCATCTGCTAATGAGGAGCTGAGGATGCGGCTCCAAGTTCATCCCCAGCCTTAGAGAGATAGAGCCATGCGTGGTAGTGCACACTTTCAATTCCAGCACTTGAGAGGCAGAGACAGATCTTTGTAAGTTCAAGGCCAGCCTTGTCTACATAACAAGTTCCAGGCCAGCCAGGGCTACAACAGACTAAGACCCTGTCTCAGGGGGAGAGAGAGAGAGAGAGAGAGAGAGAGAGAGAGAGAGAGAGAGTCAAACATGGTTTTCCAGTAAAATTTCATTTTGTAGATGACCAATTTCAGATACCAACAAACTATGAAAAACTAACTCCTGGGGAGAGCACACACATGCACACTCAAACCTCTCTCAAGGCCACTTGATGTGACAATCCAAACTCCACAGGTTGTGTTTGCTCATTTGACCCAGAGACTTGAGTGTGTGGTGTGTCACAGGACAATTCGCAGGAATCAGTCTTTTCCTTCCACCATGTGGATCTCTGGGGAATGAACTTAGTTCATCAGCCTTGGTGACAAACACCTTTATCCGCTGAGCCATCTCACTGGCCATCCCCACTCCCCCACCCCAGGGATTGTTAAATAATTGAATCTAGCTGTCTTTACATGGAGCGTGGGCTCTCCAGCTAACTCTGCCCTTTTCTCAGCATTGTTCGTCATCCCAGCCCTTCTCTTTCTGCTGATGCACACAGAACTACTTCATTCTAGACAGACAGCCAGGCTGCCTTCTAAATGCTGAGTGTCAAATGCCAGGGAGCCTGGGGAGCCTAGATAGGGAAGCAGGTGAGGGATGAGGCTGGGTGCCAGGATTCAGCTGTTCTGCATCCTCTCCACACAAGCCTCAGGGATTCTGATTCTGGAAAAACTGAACCCTTTCATGCAATCCCTTACTTTTCTGGTGATGCCATTCAAATTTCCAGTCTCCTGTGACATCTGTGCATGCTGTGATGGGACTGAATGTCACAGTGTAAAACATGAGCCTAAATGTGTGCCCATGGTGAGGGCCACATCTGGGCACATGACCAGTTCCAAGATTCTAACATGAGGGGTGTGTGTGTGTGTGTGTGTGTGTGTGTGTGTGTGTGTGTGTGTGTGTGTGATATAGGGTCTCCCTGTAGCCCCAGCTGGTCTGGAACTCACTGTTTAGATCAGGTTGGCCTGGATCTCACAGAGATCCACTTGTCTCTGTCTTCCAAGTGCTGAGATTAAAGACATGTGCCACCATGCCCAACTATGTGTATGTTTTAAGGTATGGTACTGCTATGTAGCCCTGACTGGCCTTGAACTCACAGAGATCCATCTACTTCTGCCTCCAAAGTACTGGGATCAAAAGTCTGTGCCACCATGCCCAGCTTCTGTTGGTTCTTGGAGACAGAGTTTTATAATGTATCCCAGGCTGGTCTTGAACTCAAAATCCTCCTGCCTCAGCCTTCCAAATGCTGGGATTACAAGTCTGCACCCCTACATGCAACTTCCAAGATGACATTTCTGGAGGAATCTAAAACAGTCTGTCTCTAGCTCTAAGACCTTGGAGCTGAATCAAGGCATACCCCTGTGGACACAGCTGGACCTAGACATGAAACCATGGCCATGGCTCATTTAAGGCTTGTACAAAGAACTGTGCAAAGTTGGTGTCTACAACCTGTATAAAACTATGCCAGTGTCTGGATCTGGGTCAAATTTGATCTGGGTCAAAACTGTCAGGGTGACCAAACCATGGCTCAAGGTAGATACAAGCTCAGAGGCAATAGCAAAATCAGAACTTGAAACTGTCTGAGCCCAAACTGGTATCTGTAGCCAAATCGGACAGTGGCTGTTTCTAGCCAGGGGCAGAGGGAAATTGCAAGGGGTACCTACTGAGCCTTTTGGCCACCTCTATACCTTTTTTTGAGACTAGATCTCATGTAGCCCAGACCGGCCTTGAACTCTGTATGTAGCTGAGGATGATCTTGAACTCTTGATCTTCCTGCCTCCAATTCTGAAGTGCTGAGATTACAGGCATGTGTCATCACACCCAGTTTATGAGATACTGTGGCTCCAACTCAGCATGCTAGGCAAGTACCCTGCCGATTGAACTACACGTCTCCTTATTGTCTGTATATGTGTGTGTCAGGTGTCCACAGAGGCTAGAAGAGGGTATCAGATCCTCTGGAGGTAGAGTTATAGGCAGTTGTGAGCTGCCCAATGTGAGTGCTGGGAACTGAACTCCAGTCCTCTGAAAGAGCAGCAAGCCCTCTCATTCACTGAGCCATCTCTCCAGCCCCCTAGTCTGAACTTTCAAAAATTTACTTTTATGTGTATGAATTTTTTGCCTGTACGTAAATGCACCCATGTGTGCAGTGCCTACGGATGCCAGAAGAGGGTTAGAACTGGAGTTGCTGATGGTTGTTCACCACCGTGCGGGTGTGCTGAAAACTGAACCTGGGTCCTCTGCAAGAACAGCCATCTCCTAACCACTGAGCCATCACTCCAGCCCCCAATCTGCACTTTTGACTGCTGATTGTTTCCTGTGTCTTGGGGCTGTACCCATATGCTGAGCTGTTGCTCTCAGGCCCTACCTAGTGGCCTCTCTGCCTTCCATCTGTGGGTTGTCTGCTCCAGGGGGAGGTAACTCATGTGCTCTATCATATGTATGTCTTTGGTATTGCTATCACTGCTGTCAAGTGGGAGTCTGGGCACATCTAAATCATTGTGTATGGAATCTTGGGAAGGTTCATTCTCCTCCACGTATCTTTTCTGCTATCTCTAAAACTGAGGGAAGGGACTGGGAAATAGTTCAGTCAGTAATGTGTTTGCCATGCAAGCATGCGGACCTGGGTTAGAGCCCCAGAACATGAACTTGTAAAAACTGTTTTACTTGTTATTTTTATTTTATGTGAATGAGTGTATTGCCTGCATGTATGTAAGTGCACCCATGTTGTGCAATGCCGAGGGAGGTCAAAGAGGGCATCAGATCCCCTGGAACTGGAGTTACAGATGGTTGTTAGCTGTCGTGTGGGTGCTGGGAATTGAACATGGGCCCTGTGCAAGAGCAGCCAGTGCTCTTAACCACTGAGCAATTTCTTCAGTTCCCAGAACCTGAATTTTTAAAAACCAGCTTTGGGCTGGGGTAATGGCTCAGTAGGTAAAAGCACTTGCTGTGAAAGCAAAAGGACTTGAGTTCAAATTCCCAACACCCATTTAAAAAGTCAGACATAGCCAGATATGATGGCACAAGCCCTTAATCCCAGCACTCTAGACTGAAAGGCAGGCAAATCTCTTCCAGGCCAGGCAGGGCTACATCATGAGATCCTGTCTCAATAAAAGCAAACAAACAATAAAAGAAATTAGGCATAGCCTGTGTGTCTATAACCCCAGCATTGGGGGAGGGCAGAGACAGGTGGATCAGCAGCAAGGTCTTCCTCTGTCCCCTACATGTGTGAATAGTGGGGTAAGTACACACACATACACACACACACACACACACACACACACACACACACTACTATACAAAAAGAGAGAAAGAAAAAAGTCAGATGTGGTGGTATAATACACATTACCCCCCACACACACACTATATATATATACAAAAAGAGAGAGAGAAAAGAAAAATCCAGATGCAGTGGTATAATTGTAATCCTAGGGCCGGGAATGTAGAGACAGGCAGATCCCTGGGACTCAAGGTTAAGAGCACTGGCTGCTCTTGCAGAAGACCCAGGTTCAGTTCTCAGCACCCACATGGTAGCTAACAACCATCCGTAACTCCAGTTCCAGGGGTTTACACGTCCTCTTCTATCCTCCACAGACATTACACAACATGGCAGGCAATACACACATACACATAAAATAAAATAAAAATAATAGATAAAACATTAAGCAGGGTATGATGATGCATGCCTTTAATCCCAGCACTTGGGAGGCAGGGGCAGGCGGATCTTTGTGAGTTCAAGGACAGCCTGGTCTACATAGTGAGTTCCAAGCCACCTGGGGCTACAGGGAGACCCTGTCTCAAAAAAAATCAAAAATAAATAAATAAATAAATAATTTAAATGCTTGGGGTCTGGGGGCGTGGCTCAGTGGCAGAGCTCCTGCCTAGAATTCACTACCAAGGGCTCTGGGCTTGGCTCATCAGACAGTGAGGGTTGGAGGCTTGCCTCAGTAGTAGAGTGTTTTCCTCGCATGTGCAAAGCCCTGGGTTCCTTCCTCATCTCTGCAAAATATAATTAAGAAATAAACAAATACATAAATAGTGGAGTGAGCTGGGTGTAGTGGTACAGGCCTGTCATCTCAGCACTCAGAAGGTAGAGGCAGGAGGCTCTCAAGTTCAAGTCCAGTGTAGGATACATAATGAGACCTCACCTCAAAATAAGTGAAATTAAATGCTTAGAGCTGGGTACATTTCAAATTTCAGACTTTAGAGTGATCTTACCATGTGACCACCACATATTATGTAACATTTCTAGCGGGTGTTTACATAATCACAAACATTACTATCTATACATTGAACTATCTGAATATTCACATTAAGAGAGATAAACTAAGACTCTGAGAAGCCACATATGCATTTAAGTCAGCTTGTGCCACCAACTGAGGGGTTTATTTGTGTGTGTGTGTGTGTGTGTGTGTGTGTGTGTGTACGCATATGAAGAGGCTAGAGACTGATACAAAGTGTCTTCCTCAATCACTCTCCACCTTATTTTTTAGACACAGGGTTTCTGGAGTTCATCTTTTAGGTAGACTAACTGACCAGCAAGCCCCAGGGATCCCCTCCCCCAAGCACTAAGATTACAAGGGCATGCCACCACACATGGCTTTTATGTGGGTGCTGGGGATCTGAACTCAAGTCTTGATGCTTATATAACAAGCACTTACTCACTGAACCATCTCCCCAGTCCTGCAATTGAGGCTTTTGTTTCTTTGTTGGGTTTTGTTGTTGTGGTTTGTTTTGGGTTTTTTTTGGAGCCCCAGCTGACCTGGAACTTGATATATATATCAGACTTGCCTGGATCTCACAGAGATCTGCCTGTCTCTGCCTCCCAAGTCCTGAGATTAAAGGCATGAACCACCAAGCTCTCTAATTGAGTTGTTTTTTGTTTGGTTGGTTTAGTTTGTTTTGGTTTGGTTGTTGTTTTTGAGACAGGGTCTCACTATGTCATACTGGCTAGCCTGGGATTTACTATATAGACCAGGCTGGCTTCAAATTCACAAAGAATCTGCCTGATTCTGCCTCCTGAATGCTAGGATAAAAGGCATGTGCCACCATGCCCAGGTACAATTGAGGGTTTTTGGGTTTTAATTTTTTTAAGGGGACTTTTATTTAATATTTTATTTATTATTTTTATTTTATGTGCATGAGTTAGTTTATTACTTTTATGTGTGTGTATTGCCTGCATGTAGGTAAGTACAACCATGTGGTGCAATGCCTGCAGAGGACAGAAGAGGCTGTCGGATCCCCTGGAGAAGTTATGCCTGCATGTAGCTAAGTGCACCCGTCTCATGCAGTGCCCTCAGAGGACAGAAGTTGTCAGATCCCCTAGAACTGGAGTTACGGACAGTTGTTAGCTGCCATGTGGGTGCTGGGATTCAAACCTGGGTTGTCTGCAAAAACAACCAGTGTTCTTAACTGCTGAGCCATCTCTCCTGCCCTGACATATTTTTATTTTATGTGTATGAGTGTTTTGCATGCATGTAAGTGCACCATTGTCATGCAATGCCCATGGAGGCCAGAAGGGGGTATCAGATCCCCTGAAACTTATTGATAGTTGTTAGCCACCATGTGAGTGTGGGAACCCAACCTGGGCCTTCTGCAAGAGCAGCCAGTGCTCTTAACCAATGATCCATCTCTCCAGCACTGACTGGGTTTTTTATTTTGTTTTGAGAGTCTCACTCTAGTCAAGGCTAGCTTGGAACTCTGAAACTCAGTATGTAGCCCAGACCCAAACTCCATGACAATCCTGCCTCAGCCTTCCAGTGCTGGGATTATGGTAAACTTCAACCCCTGGGACTGCAGGTCTTCCATACCTACTTCAAGTTCCTCTGAGGGGGGGATGAGTTAACATGAAAAGTACTCACAGTAAGTGTCCTCTGAATAGTGGTTACTGTGTTGACTGTCCTGGAACACTGCCTTCTGGAACCCCCAAATGCTCTGAGCTTTCAACATTTTGTAGGGCCACATGAAACCACAGAAATGTCCCAAATTTCTTCTCATGTTAGATTTAGGGATATTTCTCTGGTTATAAAGTTCTGGGGTCTGGTTAGTTTTTGTCAACTTGACACAAGCTCAAGTCACCTGGGAAGAGAAACCCTCAACTGAGGAATTTATTTTATCAGACTGGCCTGTGGGCATGGCTGTGGGGCATTTTTTTTCTTTTCTTTTCTTTTTTTTTTTTTTTTTTTGAGATAAGGTCTCCCTGTAGCCCCAGGTGGTCTAGAACTCCCTATATAGACCAGGCTGGCCTCAAACTCACAGAGATCCACCTGCCTCTGCCTCCTGAGTGCTGGGATTAAAAGCATGAGCTACCACGACTGGCCGGGGGCATTTTCTTGATTGCTAATTGATGCAAGAGGGCCCAGCACAGTGGAGGTGGTGCCATCCCTAGGTAGGTGGGTCTGGGCTGTATAAGAAAGGCAGTTGAGGGCTGGAGAGATGGCTCAGCAGTTAAGAGCACTGACTGCCCTTGCAGAGGACCCAGGTTCAATTCCCAGCACCCACATGGTGGCTACAAACGGTCCTTAACTCCAGTTCTAGGGGAATCTGAAGCTCTCTTCTGACTCCAAGGCATTGCACGACACGGGTGCACTCACATACATGCAAGCAATACACTCATACACATAAAATAAAAATTTAAAAAATTAAATATTGGGGCTGGAGAGGTGGCTCAGCGGTTAAGAGCACTGACTGTTCTTGCAGAGGACCCAGGTTCGATTCCCAGCACCCACATGGTGGCTACAAACCGTCCTTAACTCCAGTTCCAGGGGAATCCGAATCCCTCTTCTGACCTCCGCCGCATTGCATGACATGGGTGCACTCACATATATGCAAGCAATACACTTGTACACATAAAATAAAAATAATGAAAATTTTTTAAAAATAAAATCAAATATTAAAAAAAAGAAAGAAAGAAAGGCAGTTGAGCTAGCTAGTAAGCTGCTTCAGTTCCTGCCTCCAGGTTCCTACCCTGAGCTCCTGCCCTGGCTTCCCTTGATGATGGACTGTAACTTATTAACTGAAATAAACTCTTTCCTCCCTAAGTTGTTTTTGGTCCTGATGATTATCACAGTAACAGAAATGCCCTCAGAGAACAGAAAGCAAACTATAACAGGCTAGACTATATTCAGTTAAGTTTTCTAGAAGGGGAGTTCTAATGGGGAGAATAAGTCAGGCATAGTGGTGCACGCCTGTAGCCCCACCACCTGGAAGGTAGAGACAGGAAGATCAGGAATTATGAGGTCATCCTTGACTACATAATGAATTCCAGGCCAGCATGGCTTACAACAGACTCTATCTTTTTGTTTGTTTATTGGGATTTTTTTTGGTTTTGGGTTTTTTTGTTTTTGTTTTTGTTTTTGTTTTTTTGGTCTTTTTGAAACAGGGTCTCCCTGTAGCCCCAGCTGGCCTGGAACTCACTATGTAGACCAGGTGGGACTTGAACTCACAGAGATTCACCTGCCTCTGACTCCTGAGTGCTGGAATTAAAGGCATGTACCACCATGCCTGGTTTATTGTTTTGTTTTTTAAAAACAGGGTCTAAGCCGGGTGTGGCGGTGCACACCTTTAGTCGCAGAACTCAAGAAGCAGAAGCAGGCGGATGTCTGTGAGTTCGAGGCAGCCTGGTCTCCATAGTGAATCCAGGCCAGCTAGGGCTACAGGGAGACCCTATCTCAAAAAGACCAAAAAAAAAAAAAAACAAAAACAAAAAAACAAAAAACAAAAAACAAAAAACAACAAAACAAGGTCTAATTATGTAGCCCTGGCTGACTTGAAGTTCTCTATGTAGGCCAGGCTGGCCTTGATCTCAGAGATCCACCTGCCTCTGCCTCCCAAGTACTGAGATTAAAGGCATGGGCCACCACTCCCAGACTGACAGGCTGAAACTGTATCTTAAAAGAAGAAAAGGAGCCAGGCGTGGTGGCACACACCTTTGATCCCAGTACTTGGGAGGCAAAGGCAGGCAGATCTCTGTGAGTTCAAGGCCAGCCTGGTCTACATAGTGAGTTCCAGGACAGCTGGGGCTACAGGGAGACCCTATGTCAAAATGATCAAAACAAAATTTTTTTTTAATTAATGAAAGAGCCGGATGTGGTGGCACATGCCTTTTAATCCCAGCACTTGGGAGGCAGAGACAGGCAGATCTCTGTAAGTACGAGGCCAAGCATGGTCTACATAATGAGTTCCCAGGACATCTGGGGCTACAGGGAGACCCTGTGTGAAAAAAACAAAAAAAAATTAATGAAAGAAAACAAGAAAGATAATAGATTCTGGAGTGGATGACCTGGGTTCTGCCGCGAACCAAGACTCCGACCAGCAGAGCCGAGGAAAGGACAACACGGACGCCAAGGTGAGGTTCAAGCAATTCTCTCTCTCTTTATTCTTAGTCATCCCACAATATATACCCTCATCAGATCCATCCCACAATCAGACCCTCACACGGAGCCAATCAGGACATGAGCACGGGGCTAACATGCAGGCAGAGCAGCAAATCATTGGGCCACACAATAGAATCATGCTCGGTGATGTATCATGTCAGGCAGGCTGCGCGTGATCAAGCTTACAGCGCTTGCCGAGTTGGAGCAAACAAGTGAGGGTCACAAGGCTTGGCAGCCAGCCAGGGCGCCATCTTGGCCGGCTCGACGCGCCCACTTCCCACAGGTTCAAATCCATGATTGGCCATCCATTACTTGAAACAGCTACAGGCCTCAAGTTCCTTTCTTTCCCTTTCTTTATTTTTTCCTTTCTTTTTTTCTTTGTGTTAAGGATGCAACTGAACCGATTTGCACATGCCAGACAGGGAACAGACTGGGCCTGACCTAGGTCACTCTACGTTTAGTGGCATATCAGCCAGCAGGCTGAGCCTTGCCTAGAATGACTCCATTTTCTAAAGCAACAGTTTTGACCTGAGTCACTCCATTTTGGGTATAAGTGCCAAGAAAGAATGACTCCACATCTTATTTATACAAGTAAGCAACCACCATCTGCCAGCCCACCAGGAGGCATACATTGATAAATAATTTATCTATGCCAATAAATAATGACACCTGAAAATATACCAAATCAACTAAAAAACACCAGATTGGAACCCCTCACCTGGGACTATAAAAGAAGAGGCATCCCAAGACCAAAACGTGGCAGGTGCACTGACTAGTTACCTGGTCACTTGTCACAAGCCTTGTCCAGGAAAATCACCACAGCAAAGGATGTCTGCCTCTGTCCCCAGGCTCCAGTGAGTGCAGTTTCTCCTGCTGGTGACACTTAGCTCACTTCAAACTGATCCTGGAACAGCCTGTCACCAGACTGGCATTTGACATCTCTGTGCCTGAACAGCTCTGTACGTGAAGTTCCTTATCTGGTCCCCTGTAGACTCTTCTTCCTCTATGCTTGCATCAGCTCTCTGCCTCCCAATTTCCTGGGCAGCCTCTCTGAACTCTGGAGTCTCTTGAACTCTTTCTAAAACATTTTGTAACCTGCATACTTGTATATTATTGTATAAAGCATTAATGTGTGACCTAAGAGGTAATATTAGTTATTGAGATTGGAGTAAAAACCTGTGTTGGGGACTGAGGAATGTGACTCAGAGGAGAGACTGCTTGCCCAGCATGCACAAAGCCCTGCAGTTCAATCCCCAGCACTGAAAAAACCAGGCAAGGTAGCAAATGCCTGTAATCCTAGCACTAGGGAGGAAGAGGCAGGAAGGTCAAGAGTTCAAGGTTGGGGCTCAGCGGTTAAGAGCACTGATTGTTCTTGCAGAAGACCCAGGTTCGAATCTCAGCACCCACATGGCAGCTAACAACTGTCCATAACTCCAGTCCCAGGGGATCCAACAGCCTCTTCTGACCTCTGCAGGCATTGAACGACATGGGTGCTACATGCAGGCAATACACGAATACACATAAAATAAAAATAAGAAATAAAAATTGAAAAAAAAAGAGTTCAAGTTCATCCTCGGATACTTACCAAGTTCAAGGCCAGCCTGGGATAATACATAAGACTTCATGCTTTTAATCCCAGCACTTTGGCGAGGCAGAGGCAGGCAGATCTTTGTGAGTTCTAGGCCAGCCTGGTCTACATAGCAAGTTCCAGGCCAGCCAGGGCTATATAGTGAGACCATGCCTCAAAAAGCCTAAGGGAAACAAATGGAAAAGAAAGAGGAGGAAAAGAACCCGTGTTTACCAATGACCAGCTGTCAGAAGAAAGGGGACCATTTTGCAAACTTCAGCCAAGGAAATCAATGTAGCTTGTAAATTTATTGGTTATTCAATAAATCCTGACATCATGGGAAAATTCATGTTCATCTAGGTTTCTTTTATTCTTTACACTTTAAAAAATTTATTGCCTGGCGTGGTGGTACACACCTTTGACCCCAGCACTCGGGAGGCAGAGGCAGGCAGATCCTTGTTAGTTCAAGGCCAGCCTAGTCTACATAGTGAGTTCAGATCAGCTGGGGCTATAGGGAGACCCTGTCTCAAAAAGAGAAAAAAAATTTTTATTATTATTTTTAATTTTATGTGTATGAGTATTGTACACACGTACAATTGCTTGCATGTATGTCAGTGCACCCATGTCATGCAGTGCCACGGAGTTCAGAAGAGGGCTTCGGATTCCCCTGGAACTGGAGTTAAGGATGGTTTATAGCCGCCATGTGGGTGCTGGGAATTGAACCAGGGTCCTCTGCAAGAGCAGTCAGTGCTCTTAACCACTGAGCCATCTCTCCAGCCCTCTTTACATTTTTGTACATTGTGTGTGTGTGTGCATGTGTGTGTGTGTGCGTGTGTGTGTGTGTGTGTAGGCATATATGTGTGTTTATCTTGGTGTGGCAAGGTGGGCATGCCACAGAGTGAGTATGGAGGTCAGAAGACAAGATTCAGGAGTTGGTTTTCTCCTTCCACCACACCAGATCCAGGAATCCGACTCAGGTTATCAAGCTTGGCAGCAAGCACATTTACCCACTGAACCATCTCACTGGCTCCCATCTATGGTTCTAACCTAACACTCTCATGACACCAAGCAAGCACTTGACCTATAACTGAGCCATAAAGATCCTTGGTGTTTTCATTTGTGAAATCAAAATGATGAGAAGCTATAACTCCAGGACTATAGTGAGGATTAAATAATTGTGTGGAGAACCATCTAGATTTCCAAAGCCCTCATTACCTCGGTATCCCAACATGCAGCTCCCAGAGCACCCATCTCCACCTCTCCTCAAACACCTTGGGCTCAAGCTCTGGGTCCTCCCTGCAGGTGAACCAGCAGCGGCTGCAGCTTGGTGACAAGGATACTTTTGTAACTTCTGCAGCTCAACATGACCAGCTGAGGTCAGGGCGAAGCAGGAGCCGCCCACACTGGCAGTGTGCACCATTACTACAATGGCTCAAAGTCACAATCACATGAGACAGCCTGTGTAGCAAGTTCAGCTAGAGGCTGGTGATATGAGCTGTCTTGACCAGAGTACCTCCCATGCAGCCCTGCCATGCTGTGATGCTCTGAGCTGTGCTTTGACTGACCCTGTGCCAAGCCAGCCTTTTCTTTTCTTTCTTCTTCTATTGTTTTTTAAAAGTCTCATTGTGTAGCCCTAGGAATTCACAGGGATCCACCTGTGATCCTTCCGGGTGCTGGGATTAAAGGCATGCACTGTTACCACGCTTGGCTCAGGCCTTCCTTTGAACTTGAATTCATTATGTACCACAGACTGGCCTCCAATGTGAGGTCCCCCTGGTTCAGCTGCCCAAGGGCTGGGATTACAGGCACATGTACCATATTTGGCCCATGGACACCCTGGGTCTCTGCACCATTTTAGCAGTCCCAAAAGGAGTCACCTGTAGTCCTTAAGTTCCATAGCCTATACTCTTTAAGGACAGATGCAATGCCTGGATTTGCCCCTCTAGAGGCTTCAGGCTAGCTACCATGGGACAGACTGCCAAGGAAAGGGCTAAGTGCTTCTGGGGAAGGCGATTCTAGGAGCTAAGGGCCACACTTCTTAATTCTAGCAGCCTGATTCCTGCACCAAGTCTCCAGGCTCCTTGGGGTCAGGACGGTCGAGTTGTTGAGAAGATTGATTTTGCAGCTGCTATGACAAAATATCAATTTAAGAGAGGAGAGGTCGGCTGGGCATAGTGGTGCACAGCTTTAATCCCAGCATTCAGGAGGCAGAGGCAGGCAGATCTCTGTGATGTTGAAGCCAGGCTGGTCTACATCGTGAGTTCCAGCTCAGCAGGGCTACATAGTGAGACCCTGTCACAAAAACAACAAAAAAGGAGGGTTTAATTTGGACTCACAGTTTAGAAGATGCAGACCATCGTAGCAGGGAAGACATGGTGACCGATGCAGCTTGGGATGTGGCAGTGAAAGCTGGTGGAGGGGCTTGTTCACATCTGGGTAGATCAGGAAGCAGAGAATTCAGGCAGGAAACAGAAGTGGATGGTGGATGTCACCTTCACGGCTTGCACCCATCCACTCACTCCTGCTAGGTAGGCCCCAGTCCCAACCTCCCAAAATAGCGCCACCAGCCGGGTACCAAGTGTTCAAACACATGTGCCTGTATGGACATTTTACATTCAAATTGCACAGGAGGAGCTGTCTAGGGTTTGGCTCAGTATCTTGGGACTGTGGTAAGGATTCCCAGGTCTTAGAGCTAAAGACTCCTTGGTTCTAGGACTAGGAATTCTGGGTTCTTAGTTTCTGAGAACTAGAACTACTAGGTTCTGGGGATCAAGGGGTCTTTGGATCCTGGGACAAAGTCTTTCAGGGGTTGAGAATCAAAATAACTCTATTTAAAAAGGTATGAATTCCTGGGCTAGCAGGTGAGAACTTGAGGGCAGTTTCTGAGTCCCATAGCTGGACTTTCACGTTTTGGAGAAGACAATCCTGGTTTCTTTTAGTTAATTAATCTTTATCTTTGTGTATGTATATATGATGTGTGAGTACAGGTGCACATGTGTGCCAGCACATGAGCAGGGGTCGAGTGTTGGTTCCCACCTTCCACCTTCTTTGAGACAAGTCTCTCTTTTTGCTCTTTGCTGCTGTGTACACCAGGATAGCTGGACTGTGGGCTTCCAGGGATTTTCCTGCCTCTGCCTCCCACCTTGCCGCAAGGACGCTGGAGTTACAGGTGTGCATGACTAGGCCTGGCTTTTACATGGGTTCTGGGGATTTGAACTCAGGTCCTTACACTTGCATGACGAACACTTTAGCTGCTGTCTTAGTTTCTCTTCTGATTGCTGAGATAAAGCACTCTGACAAAAGCAATTTGAGAGAAAAAGGGTTTATTTAGCTCAAATTTCCAGATGACAATCTATCACAGCAGTTACAGTCCTCATTTTTTTAACTGGTTATGTGGCTTTGGCTGGTATTTATAATTACTTTCTCTACTACCTGTTCTGTGTTTCCTCTACCCCCAGCAAGCACCTCAGCATGTGTTGGCTCTTTCCCTGGAAGGATAACCCATACTTTCACCCCCAAATGGTCTGGGCCATTTGCCATCTTACGTGGATTTCCCATTGATCTTAATCACAGGACATGGTAACACCAAGAGTTGCCCTAAAAGATCCCCTGTATTCCAGACATAATCTTCCTTACCTGCACTGTAGAGAAGCAGTCCAGTTCCCCATGGTAGTAGTCTGGATCAGACGCCTCCTAACACTGTAACTCTTTCCTTAGCCTGTTGACTTAAGGGCATCAGGGCCTGACACGGCCAGGAGAACTTCCAGTTGGACTGTTTGTTGTATCACCTGACAGAAGCACTCTGGAAACGAAACTTCCAGGACCAGGGGCTGAAGAGATGGCTCAGTGGTTAAGAGCACTGACTGTTCTTACAGAAGACTCGAGTTTGAATCCCAACACCTTCATGGCGGCTACCAATTGTCCATAACTCCAGTTCCAGGGGTTTCAACATCCCTTTTTTGGCCTCCTCAGGCACACTTGCACACATGCAGGCATAACACGCATTCACATAAAATAAAAATTAATAAATTAAAAAAAAAAAAACTTCTAGGTTGCCAAAGCATAAGTTTGTGGAAACAGGAAGCAAAACTTCCTAGTGGGTCACTAGGGCTCATAGTGAGTGACGCCATTTCCCATTTGGACATAATGTAGCCAGTGCCCAGCAAGATCCTGCTACTGTGATTTCTTTGCCATGATGGAGTGGAACCAGAATTACGAGCCAAATAAACTCTTTCTCCCTTACGTTGCTTTTGTCAAGGTACTTTATCATAGCAACAGGAAAAGATACTAAGACATTCACTGAGCTATCTTCCCAGCCGGGGAACCCTGGCTTCTTGGGACACAACCTTCTTTACTCTGTGAATGCTTCCAAAGACTTGTGGGTCAAGAAAATGAACAGCAGCCCAAGTATTCAAAGGCATCATGGGCAGACTTCTAGCCCCTGGAGCCCGTCCACTCGCCTGGGGATCCAAGTAGCATTGGCAATACTGGAATCCAGAACTCCAGCTTGACCCACCCACTTCCCAGAATGCCTGGTGACTGGCAGAATCTGTTATTCCAAGCTCTGAGTAGCAGTAGGCTCCTCTTCCTCCCTAGCTGGGATGCTGTTAGGAGACCTACCTCCTGGTATCCATATAGTGTAGTTTTGCCAAGAGCATAGAGATGCCATCGGCAGGGCTTCTTTTAACTGCTGTGGGGGATCCCATGGACCACCTCTAGTGGCCCAGGAAAGGCGTACATTAAGCTACACATAAATGCAGTTGCTGGATCTGTTCTTCATCAGGATCCCCAGCTGCTGGTGGTAAAACACCACCACTACTACTATCCCGTGCCATCTGCCAATCACCAGCTTCCAGGTCTGCCTTGCCCATATCTATGACATCCTCTTGGGCCTCCTGAGGCCCTTGCAGCTGTGCCATGAGTTACTGGCACAAGCCCCTATTTCCAAGATTTCAGAAAGGACATATACTTTCCCTGGGCACTGGGTACTAGACCCTGCTCCATGCTCAACTTCTACTGTGGAACCTGCTGCCAGCTGCTGTGTGGCCAAGGCTTTCCCTGGTGGAAGCCAAGCCTGTGCTATAAGTGCCTGAGGAGCTCCATCCAACCACTTGGTCTTTGCTCACCTGGATAATCTGGCTCCACTGCTCAGTTCGTGGTCCATCCAAAGGTGCCAGTCTCTCTCCATGCACAAATTAGTCCATGAGACCTTACATCTCCCTGTGGTGCCAGCCTCAAACTCACCCCTTCTATTATGGTCCAGACCTTTAACATTTTCCCAACCTAAAATGTTAGCTGTACTCTCAAATCTATCCCCTCTGGGCATGCCTGTAATCCCCAGCACTTAGGAGGTGAGGTAGAAGGATTGTGAGTTCCAGGCCAGCAAGACTCTTTTTCAAGACAAAACAAATAAACAAATACAAAATCCAGATCCAGTTTTTATCCTTCCCAACTCCCAGCCTTTCACCTCTTCAAGAAATCAGCACCTGTTGCTGATCTAGTCTCAAGTTCTTACACATCCCAGAGCTCCACCAGTGCATCAGTGCATGGTGAGCCATCTGCTCTTTACCTGCATCAGGGTTCTAGCTTTGCCTCTCTGTCTCTTGCCCTGAAGGGTCCCATGTGCTCTATCCTAGTCCCAGACAAGAGGGCATGGTAGCCACTGCAACCCCTCCTACAGGCCTGGTGTGCATGCATCATGAACGTGGTGCTGGAGCAAGACCTTTTTCATGCATAGACCACACTTCCTGTGTAGACTTCAGTAGGTGGGGATAGGTCAAGGTGAGCCTTTGCCCTGTGATTGCCTTTAGAGTTCTGTTCTGGCAAGTTGGATCTCTCTCTCTCTCTCTCTCTCTCTCTCTGGAGAAGCCTAGGGATCTAGGTCAGTTTCAGAGACTTCTTGACACTATTGGGTTGTTTACTTTCTGAGACTGAGGGAGCTTCTCTGCAGAATGGAGTGTTTCCCCTCCCTTTAGAACATTCTGGGTCATTTTTAAAAAAAATTATGTGTATGAGTGTTTTGCCTGTGTGTATGTAAGTGTACTTGTGCATGCAATGCCTGCAGGTGCCAGAAGAGGGCATAAAATCCTCCAGAACTGGAGTTAAGGATGATTGTGAGCCACCATGTGGGTGCTAGGAATTAAACCCAGATCCTCTGCAAGAGTGGCCAGTGCTCTTAACTGCGGGGCCATCTCTTTAGCTCCCATGCCATGTCTTAATGAGCATCCCTCAAGATGGAAGGTTTTGTGTTGAAGGAAATTGTTACACAACACACCTGCACGTGTGTGCCCACACACATGCAAACATGCATGCACACTACACACACACACACACACACACACACACACGTGCACACAGAAAAGCAAAATGGAAAAAGAAGCAACAAAAATGCTCCTACAGGGGCTGGAGGTTAAGAGCACTGGCTGCTCTTGGAGAGGACCCAGGTTCAATTCCCAGCACCCACATGGCGGCTGACAACTGTCCCCAGTTCCAGGGGATCTGACACCCTCTTTTGATCTCCTCATTGCATGACATGGGTGCACTTACATACGTGCAGGCAATATGCTCAGATACATAAAATAAAAATAATAAATAGTTGTTTTACAAAAGCTCCATAAGGAGATGGCTCAGTGGTTAAGAACACTGGTTGTTCTTGCAGAAGACCCGGGTTCGAATCTCAGCACCCACATGGCAGCTAATAACTATCTGTAACTCCAGTCCCAGGGGATCTGACAGCCTCTTCTTGGGCATTGCATGACCCGGGTGCACTTACCTACATTCAGGCAATACACACATACACATAAAATTTAAAAAAAAAAAAAGCTCCCTACAGCCTCATGTCCAGCCCCACTCTCCTCTGCCCCAGGTCCCCACACTTTCTTCCTATTTCCTGCCTTGGCCCTCTTGCCATTTCATAATATACATCCCAAGGCGCAGGCTTGACTCCCTGGCCTTTCCTTTTCTCTCTGCCTCCTCTACCCTATATCTCATTCCTTCATGTCTTTCTAACTCACCCCCCATTTCCCTTTGTCTGTACTCCAGGTACCCTCACTCCGGTTCTCCCCAGATCCCAACATTCTCCCTCATTCCTGGCTCTCCTCACCTCTGCCGCATTGCCTGTTCTTCCCGCTGACTCGGAGCAGGGCGCCTCTGCTGTTATGGAGGCTTACAGCTGCTGTTCTCTAGGGATGGTCACCCGAGGACAATACTGCTTGTGGCCTACTGCGACCTCATATGTGACCTCTGCAGTAACTTCAGTGATGAAGCAGTCAATGACTTGCAGCTGCCGAGGTCCAAATCCTGTGCTACCCAGCGTCCTCACCCAAGGTTGGATCATGCTGCAGTCACCAAGAGCACGGGCGCACACAGCGCGTGCGTAGGGTCTACAGGCTCTTGAGGGAGCCAGGGGAGACTGCTGGCACAACGCCAGGCACACTTGCTGCTGAAGCTCCTTCTAAAATTATAGTGGGCCTCACTCTCCAGACTGCAAAATGCTCCAAAGCTGCCGGTAAGCCTGTGGCTGCCTGCCAAGCAGTGAGTACCAGTTGTAGCGCCTTGGCAGACACCCAGCCTCTGCGTTAGCCTTCCACCCAAGGGTGTCCAGAGTCAGCACGGTGTGGGTGGTGGGGCAGCAGACATGGGTCTGCGTTTTAGTTATCTAAGTATTGGTTGAGGACCTCCTAAGTGCTGGGCCCACACTGGAGACAGCACAGAAGAGGATAGATCCTGCACACATTCTCACGGGAAAGACAGATTTGATTTCATTTCTCACTGAACACTTACAGAGCACTCCCTATGTCAGGCACTCCCTATGTCAGATTGCTTTTTTTTTTTTTTTTGTCAAATGCTATTTTAAGACGGTAGTTGTCAAAGTATCCCAGGAGCATCAGCAACACCTGGGACCCGTTAAAAAAAGAAAGTAAACTAGCGGGTCATGGTAGCTAACACCTTTAATCCCAACACTAGGGAGGCAGAGGCAGGCAGAGCTCTGTGAGTTCAAGGCCAGCCTGGTCTACATAGTGAGGTCCAGGACAGCTGGGGTTACAAGGAGACCCTGTCTCAAAAAGACCAAAAAAAAAAAAAAAAAGAAAGTAAACTTAAAATTCAAAAGAGCAAGAATAGAGCTCAGTGGCAGAGTGTTGTCTGGATGCACAAGGCCCTGGGTTCCAGCCTCACATCCCCAGTATGTACACACACACACACACACACACACACACACACACACACACACAATCTCTGCATGGCATGGTGGTACATGTCTGGCATGTCTGTAATCTCAGTACTTGGGAGGTAAAGACAAGAGGATTGTGAGTTTGAGGCCAATCTAGGCTATATGGCAAATTCAAGGTCTTGTCTCAAATAATACAAACAACAACAATAAAACCCCACAACACAACAGCAAAACTTCCACAAACCTTACAGTCTTTGGGCTGAGGTTATAATTCAGTGGTAGACCAGGAAGTCCTGAGTTCAATCCCCAGCATGGCAGGAAGGGGAAAGACACAAGCGTTTGACTGCCTGAGACATACAGAATCAAAAACTCAGCCATCTAGGTTGTGTGTGTGTGTGTGTGTGTGTGTGTGTGTGTGTGTTCACTCATGTGTATGAGTGCAGGCACAGATAACAGCAGGAGTGTGGAGGTCAGAGAACAGCCTCAGGTGTCGGTCCTCCCCTTCCTCTTTATTTGGGACACTCTCTGTTGTTTATAGCTGCATGCTCCTTCCAGAGAGTCTCCTGTCTCTGCCTCCCATCACACGGGGATTACAGATGTGCACTACCACACCTAGCTTTTTATGCAGGTTCTGGGAAGTCAAACTTTTATTGCGCAGCAAGCACTTTCCCCAGAGAGCCATCTCCCAGCCTCACAACCTAAGTTTTATTTTTTTTTATTTTATTTATTTTTCTGTCTTTTTGAGACAAGGTCTCCCTATATCCCCAGCTGACCTGGAACTCACTATATAGATCAGGCTGGACTTGAACTCACAGAGATCTGCCTCTTCTGCCTCCCAAGTGCTTGGATTAAAGGTGTGCACCACCAGGCCCAGCCTTTTACAGTTGAGGAAACAGAGGCACAGAGTTGTCTTTCCTTAGATCCCACAGCCAGTAAATGGCAGCATTCTGGCTCTGACTCCTTTTGCTACAGCATCTTTATATAATGTAAAAATAGTCCCAGCTTGAGCTGAGTGTGGTGGTACACACCTGTAATCCCAGTGCTCAGGAAGTGGAGGTCAGAGGATCAGAAGTTCAAAGACAGCCTTAGTTATATAATGAGACTAAGACCAGCTTGGGCTACATGAGACCTTGTCTCAAACACAGTAACAATTAATTCCCACCTAGCACAGTGGCAGGCGCATACCTGTATTACCAACTACTTAGGAGTCTGGGGGCAGAGGAATTGTAAATTCACGGCCAGCCTGGGTTACGCTGTAAGACTATCTTTCTCCAATGATTACTTAAGAAGACAGTTAATCTTTACCACTAAGTTCCACACTGCCTTCAATTAGTTCTCCCAACAGCCCCATCAAGCAAGTACACTTTATGAATGAAGGGAAAGTGAGCCAGAGATGGCTAAGGAATTTGCCCACCACCACACACCTTAAAAATAGCTGCATGGGACTCAGAAAAACAAACGACGTATGTTCTCCCTCATATGTGGCTCCTAGCACCAAATCCTTTTAAATTCCAGGTTCTTTTAATAAGATGATACTATACAGGAGTCCCTTCTGCATGAAATAACTACCATCATCATGACTTTGGCTGAACCTAATCACTAAACATAGCCACAACTGGGCTTGTTGACGGCTGTGCTCATTCATTAAAGGAGTGCCAAGCAGGGTCACTGAACCCTCACCTCTGTATCTAGCCACACTTCCCAGCCAACTGTATGTAATTTGACCCTAATCACACATGGTCTTCTTGGCTTGGGGAGGGCTAAAGTATACAATCTTGGGAAGGCTAGGAAGAGAAAGTATAACCCATGCTGGGTAAAGGCTTTCCAGTGTGCATACCTTCAGGTCATACATATACCTCAGGAACCCCTCAGTTATCTTGAAGCCTTTTAAAGGGAACTGACACCGATTGTAACGACTCCAACAGATATCAAAAGACTTGAAAGCAAATCCTGAATCCGTCACTCTAGAGTCCATCCTTGGAAGAAAAAAGAAAAATGAGGAGGAACCCAATAGAAGGATGCCAGCACGGAAGAAGCCAGAGCAGTCTGTGTCTCTATTCCCTATTGGCAGTTGGGGTAACCCCTTCAGAGGATGGCATGATAAGAATAGGAGGTAGGAACTGGCTAGGCAGTTAGGGTAAAAAGACCCCAAAGAAATGTAGCCAGTTTCTGGGCTAAGTCAAAATGTCCTTGGGCCTCCTAGCAACACACTCTGTTCCAAAGGCAAAAAAAAAATGTCAAAATTCCAAAAGTATTTGGGAGCTTGTATCTAATCCTTAAAATATTTTAGGGTTACCTCTTCAGAGGGGGCAATGTTGGAGGGGAGGGAGTGGGTGTGGATTTGATCAAAGAATCTTATATACATGTATAAAATTCTCAATAAAGTTTTTGTAAAAGTTAAAAAAATCGCTGCATGGATTGTATTTCACAGATTCTCATCATCAATTTTGAGTCTTTTTCTCTTCTATGTCTCTTATGTAGTTTTGATCTTGCCCTGACATCCTTTTTTTATTGCATTTATTGGGGCTGGAGAGATGGCTCAGTGGTTAAAAGCACTGGATGCTCTTGCAAAGGACCAGGGTTTGTTTCCCAGCACATACACATGGCAGCTAACAACCATTCTAGTATAAATTGCATTTATTTACTTATCTATTTATTTTTTATTTTATTATTTTTATTTTATGTGTGTGCATGTATTGTCTGCATGTAGGTAAGTACACCCATGTCGTGCAATGCCCACAGCGGACAGAAGAGGCTGTTGGAGCCCCTGGAACTGGAGTTATAGACAGTTGTTAGCTGCCATGTGGGTGCTGGGATTTGAATCCAGGTCTTCCGCAAGAACAGCCAGTGCTCTTCACTGCTGAGCCATCTCTCTAGCCCCTTATCTATTTCCCTCTCTCTCTCTCTCTCTCTCTCTCTCTCTCTCTCTCTCTGTAGGTGTGGAGGTCAGGTGGCAACTTGCAGGAGACAGTTCTCCCTTCCATTATGTGTGTCCAAGGTCTCAAATTCAGATCATCGGGTTTGGTGACAATTGCCTTTACCCACTGAGCCATCTCACCAGTCCACTTACCTTTTTTGTATGTTAGTGTCCTCTGCTCCCTCCCCAGGCCTTTTCTGCCTCTAGGGTTCAATGGTTCTGGATAGACCCTGACTTGCCCTTTACCAGAGTGGTTACCTCCATACACATTTTCCACCCAGCCCTATCAGAGGTAGGGTAATAGGGACATGACTTGCCCCTGATAGCAGGCAGCCACCCCTCCCAGCTCAGGGATGACAGGTATGTGGCCATCACATGGTGCTCATAGAATATTTTTTGTTTGTTTGTTGTTTTGTTTTGCTTTGTTTTGTTGAAACAAGGTCTCCCTGTAGCACCAGCTGGCCTGGACTCACTATGTAGACCAGGCTGGCCTCCATCTCACAGACATCTGCCTGCCTCTGCCTACTGAGTACTGGGACTAAAGGTGTGCTGCCACAAAGCCTAGCTAGCTTCAAGAATCTTTTTTTTTTTTTTTTTTTTTTTTTAATGTGCATGAGTGTAGTGCAATGCCAGCGGACGTCCGAAAAGGCATTGGATCCACTGGAGTTACGGACTCTTTGTTAGCTATGTGGGTGCTAGGAATCGAACCCTGGTCTTCTGCAAGAGCAGCGGGTGCTCTTAACTGCTGAGCCATCTCTCCAGTCCTAGCTTCAAGAATCTTAATAGCAATATCAGAATCCCAACTGAAATTAAGGAGAGAAAGAAAAAAGGCTCTGGGGCACACATAAGTTCAAAAACCAAAGGGGTATTTCTTCAGGCTTCAGTAGATAGAGAACTTTCCCGCTGCAGCTGAGAGAAATCCCTCCCCTCCTGGTCCGGTAGCTTATCATCGAGCAGAGTCGCCCCCTTGTGGTAGCAGCAAGACATCAGCCTAACAATCCTCATAACAGCAAAACCCGATACCCTCTTCCCATTGGTTGCTTCCACAGGCTTAGCTGGCCAATTATAGTGGCGCTCAGGCAGGAGGACTAATCTGATTAGCTATCTTTGGAGCCTCTGGGCATCCTGCCTGGAGCCTGCTTGTGTGAAATCTCTTCAGCCTATTTGCTGAAAATAAACCTAAAGAGGAGAGATGGTACAGACCCGTAATCCCAGAACCCTGGAGGCAGAAGCAATAGAATCAGGATTTCCGGGCAAGCCTGGGCTATATAGCAAGATCCTGCTGAAAAAATAAAGCCAGGGTTGTAGCTCAGTAGTATGTGCAAGGCCCTGTCTTTAACCCCCACTATCTTAAAATTAAAATAAAAATATCAGGGCTGACCTTGGATTTGATTTCCAGTGCCATAAAAAAAGGGGAGGGCCCGTTGGTGAGACACGCCTTTAATCCCTGCAGGTGGATCTCTGTAAGATTGAGGCCAGCCTGGTCTACACAGAGTTTCAGGCCAGTTGGGACTACAGGGAGACCGTGTCTCAAAAAAAAGGGGAGCAGAGACTGGAGAGATGTCTCAGTGGTTAAGAGTACCTGCTGCTGCCCTGTTCTGACTTTTTCCTAGTTCCCTGTCTAGAGCTTGTAATGCTAATTACTCTTGCCTTTACTTCTTCACATCTCCTATTCACAATTCAAAGACTTTCTTTTCCTCCTTGAGATTAGAGATAAGAGTTATGCAATTTGGGAGTCTTTTAGATAGACCCACTGAAAGGGTACTCTCCAGTTGCCTCACCCTGCATCCCTGTTCAGCATGGAAGAAGCCAGAGTGATCTGCGACCAATTTGGGTAGCCTCTTCAGAGGATGGTGTGATAAGAATAGGGGGTAGGAATCGGCTAGGCAGTTAGGGTAAAAAGACCCCAAAGAAAAGTAGCCAGTTTCTTAACTAAAACACAATGTTCTTGGGCCTCTTAGCAACATACTCTGTTCCAAAGGCCAAAAATATCAAAAGTATTTGGTAGCTTGTATCTAATCCTTAAAAGATTTTAGAATTACTGCTTCAGAGGGGGGAATGTTAGAGTAGCCAAAAGCCCCATAAAAATAAATAAAGAAAAAGAAAGAATACATGAAGTTATCAGAAAAAAGGTGATGGGGAGATATGGGAGGAGTTGGAGGGGAGGGAGTGGGCGTGGATTTGATCAAAATACCTTATATGCGTGTATGAAATTCTCAATAAGTTATTTATTTTAAAAAAAAGAGTACCTGCTGCTTTTGCAGAGGACTGGAGTTCAAATCCCAGAACCCACCCCAGCTGCTCCCAACCACCTGTAACTCCAGTACCAGGAAATCTGCTGCCCTCTTCTGGCCTCTGTGGGCACCTGCACTCATGTGCACATACCTCACACATCTAATTTTAAAAAAATAAAATAAATATTTTTTTAAAGAATGGATAGTTGCCCCAAAAGGAGGTATTATCAGATGACTGGAGAAAGAAAAAAGGCCACTACTTATTACAGCACTGAGCAGAACTCAGGCTCCCCACAGGCTCCCCCATGGCTGGTGGGTGCAATCACATGGTTCACCAGCCAGCTAACCCTTCAGTTAAGGCTGGGGATGAGGAGATCAAATTTGAGTTGCTGCTATAATTATTGAAATGAGGAGGTAAGGAGAAGTCACCTCTCCACAGCCATGCATGGACCTCTGCCCTGTGGCCTATCTTAATGTCTGAGTAATGGTAGGCCTAGGCCAACCTGCTCCCTGTGCTGATGACGGCCGGTGTGATGATGGATTCTTCCATCCTTGTGGACCACCTCTCTTGCCACCTTGATGTATGGCAAAATACATGTGGTTTGATGGGGAGATGGGGAAGGTATAGATGGAGGAAGGGATCTAAATTTAAGAACTGTTGTATGAAATTACAAAAAGTCAATAAAAATATTTTAAAAAAGAAATGTGTAACAAAGACTTAGAGGCCATTTTTTGTTGTTATTGTTGTTTGATGTTTTTCTTTTCTTTTCTTTCTTTTCTTTGAGGGCTGATAATGGAGCCCAGGCAAGCACTCTATTGAGCTACAGCCCCAGCCCCGGGAGACTAGAGAATGCTTTTGCTAAAAGCACTGACTCTTCACTTGGGCCAACAGATGCCTGATGGTTAACTGAAACAGGAAGAAAGCTTAGCATCTCTGCCTCGGTTTTGTCTCTCTCCTTTGCTCTGTGTCATCCTGTCCTGCAGTCCTCTTGAGTTCCAAGAGCAACAGATCTGGTGGATAAACATCCTGTGACAAGAGTTGAGGATAACCCCAAGACAACAGCAATTTTCTTATCATGGACAAGGCCAGTCCTGACCCGTCCTGAAATAATGAGCTAATAGACCACAGGTTGACCAGCACTAACTATGCATATTTCTTGTCCTCCATTTCTGTCTCTTTCCTATACAACCTGGGTGCTCTGGTCAGTAGCCCAGATACCAGGGTGAGGATGCTGGTCCCCTTGTCTTCCAAGTATAGTCACACGATTAAAGTGTAACTAACTTCTTGCTTTTCCATTTGGGTTTGGGGATGGGTGGCTAAACCTGCTTTTATTGTTGCTGTTTTTGTTGTTTTGAGACAGGCTATATAGCCCAGGTTGGCCTCCAACTCCCAATCCTCCTGCCTCAACCTTCTAAGTGTTCAGATTCCAGGAGTGAATCACTACTTCCCTATAGATATGGTTTGCTGGAATTCCAGGGTTAGGCTTTTGATTTAGGACTCCAATCACAAAAGATGTCCACTCCAATGGCCGCTGTCCTCCTTCCCACCAGCTTTCTTGCCAATCCTTCCCCCACTTGACATTTTTTGTTCTCTCCAAACAGAGTCTTCTGCATCCCAGGCTGACCTTAAACTCACTCACTATGTAGCTGAGGATAACCTTGAACTCATGATAATCCTGCCTCTATCTCCCAAGTGCAGAGATTGCAGGCACATACCACCATGCCTGGCTCTGAATTTCTTATTGATGTAGACTTCTCCATCAACTCCCCAGGCCTAGTATCCCTCTAATTGAGCCTGGCTTTGACCCATCCTCCTGCCCACTGAGTTTTCCATTAATTCATTGACTTGCCTTCTGACCCCACCACCTTATTGCCACCCAAAGCCACTGACTCACCTTGATCCTCAGTGATCCACGGGCGGGGCCTCTAGTTCCTTCATTTATCATCTTCATTGCCCTCTCTTTGCTTCCCGACTGACCCCCACTCACTTGAACTGTTCTCTCTTTACTCCTCACTGAACTCCCACTGACCTCTCAGTAGGTCAGCCCATCCAATTAGTCCACATTGATCCCCCATTGAAACCTTTATGACTTCCATGGAGCCTCCAGCCAAATTCCCACTGAATCGTCTTATGATACCTAATGACTGTCTCCATTAACCAACGTCTGATGTCTATTTTTTCTTTCTTTTTTTCTTTTCCCAATTAAGATTGGGTCTCACTGTGTTTCTCAGGCTGCCCTCAAACTCCAATCTCCTGCCCCAGGCTCAAGAGCAATTACATGCACAAGTCATTACACCCAACTTTAATCTCTCCATCTATCCCTCTCCCGCTTCCTCTCCCCCTCTGCCTCCCTCCTTACCCCCTGCCGGATAGTGAACTCAGGGCCTTGAATGTGCTAGATAGTACACTGAGATACACCATCACTCCTTTTGATTTTCAATGCTGTTATTGTCATTTGTTTTGAGACAGAGTCTCACTGTGTAGCTTTGGTTGGCCTGGAACTATGTAGACCAGCTGGCCTCGAGCTCACAGAGATCTACCTGCCTCTGCCTCCTGAGTGCTGGGATTAAAGATTTGTGCCACCATGCCCAGCTTTGTTGTTATTGCTGCACCACACCTTTAAAAATTTTTTTTCTTTCGAGACAGTGGCTCATTAAGTTGCTCAGGCTGGTCTTGAACTATGTAGCCCAGTATAGCCTAGAATTTCTGATCCCCCTACCTCAGCCTCCCAACTAGTTGGAATTACAGACTTGCACTACCAGGCTGTTTTCTATTTACTATTAATAGAAAAATCCCTATTGTACATAAGTGAAAAGTAGCAGTGACTACAGCAACATAACTCTGACATAATTAACTCTAACATAACTCTAACAGCATAATTCTGACGGAATTCACAGCCACTTGTTTTTTAATGTTTCCTTGGTCCAGCTCTCTGAACCAGTCAGCTGACTCTCTCCACATCTTTTTAAAAATATATTTTATTTTTTATTTTATGTGTACGAATGTATTGCCTACACGTATTGCACCTATGTTGTGCAATGCCCTCAGAGGTCAGAAAAGGGCGTCAGATCCCCTTAAACTGTAGTTAAAGACGGTTGTTAGCTGCCATATGGGTGGCTACACAATCCTGCGGTGGCACTGGGATGCGGGTGGGAGGCACACTCAGGTGCAGGTGCAGCCTCCGTGGAAGTTAGGAGATGCTTGAGTGACTATGGGACCCCACGTCCTGTTCACACTGCCCCAGCTTCAGTGAGGCCTACAGTGGGGCCAGGACACTTAGCATACCCCTCAAGCTCCCTGGGCACCACCAGCAGCAGGATTGCTGGATTGCCCTCCTCATCCCAGTAAGTGCCTGTTGTGCCCCCAGACCCCCGCATTTCTCTTGGAAGTGCCTCGGTTTTCTCTATATGTTAAATGGGCATGTCTGTCCCACAGAGTTTATAAAATGACCCAAGGATATAAGATCTAAGCATCCTATAACATAGCCGTGGCTGAGTAGTACTAGAGGCTGAGGATGTGGCTGAGGATAGAGCACTTGCCTGACAGGCCCTGGATTTAATCTCTAGCACTGCCAAAAATTACAGTGGTTATTATTTATATTGTATATGTATCATCTACCATATAGGATTGAAGAGAATCAGTCATTCAAGATTTGTTCAGGTGTGTGTGAGATGGCTCAGTGGAGAAAGGTGCTTGCTAGTAAGCCTGATGACCTGAGTTCGATCCCCAGGACCAACATGGTAGAGAAAACCAACTCCCACAAGTTGTCCTTTGACCCCCCACACTAGCACCATGGCATGTATGCACACATCCCCATAAATAAATAAAAGGTTTGCTCATTAAATAACTGTAAGCACCTTTCATTGTCTCATTAAATTCTTTTTTAATATTTTATTATTTTTATTTATGTGTTTGAGTGTATTGCCTGCATGTATGTGAGTGCACCTGTGTTACACAGTGCTCTTGAAGATCAGAAGAGGGTGTCAGATCCCCTGGAACTGGAGTTAGCCACCATGTGGGTGTTGGAATTGAACTTGGATCCTCTGCAAGAACAACCAGTGCTCTTAACCACTGAACCATCTCTCCAGTCCCACATTGTCTTATTAAATTCTCACAGCAACTGAATCAGTCAGTTAATGCCGCATGACAAACAACTCCAGAATCTTAGCATCTTACCCCAACCAACTTCCTCACTCATGTACCCATGAGTTAATCAGTATTTGGCTGATCATGGCTGGGATCATAAGCCACTTACCCAGTACTGAGCCAGGCATGGTGGCTCAGACCCACAATCTCAGTACTTGGGTGATGGGCAGGCGTAGTGGCTCAGACTCACAATCTCAGTACTTGGGTGATGGGGACCGGAGGGATCATTGTAAGTTGGAGGCCAACCTGGCCTACATAGGGAGTTCTAGATTAGCTGGGACTATAAAGTAAAACCTTATCTTTTTTTTTTTTTTTTTTTTTTTTTGGTGTTTTTGAGACAGGGTCTCCCTGTAGCACCAGCTAGCCTGGCACTCACTATGTAGACCAGGCTGGCCTCAAACTCACAGAGATCTGGAGATCTGCCTACCTCTGCCTCCCAAGTGCTGGGACTAAAGGCATGTGCCACCACGCCTGGCATAAAACCATATCTTAAAACGATGAGATTCTGCCAAAAACCCTTTGAAGTAAGCTTTTCAATCTTTTTTTTTTTTCTGGTCTTTTTGAGACAGGATCTCCCTGTAGCACCAGCTAGCCTGGCACTCACTATGTAGACCAGGCTGGCCTCAAACTCACAGAGATCTGCCTGCCTCTGCCTCCTGAGTGGTGGGATTAAAGGCGTGTACCACCATGCCCAACCTCTTTTTTAATTTTTAAATTTTATTTATTTTTATTCTATATGTACAAGTATTTTGCCTGCCTTTATGTAAGTGTACCCATAGCATGGACTGCCCACAGAGGCCAAAAGAGGGCATCAAATATTCTGGAACTGGAGTTAGGGACAGTTGTTAGCTGTCATGTGGGTTCTGGGAACTGAATCCCAGGTCCTGTGTAAGAGCAGCCAGAGCTCTTAACTGCTGAGCCATCTCTCCAGCCCCTGTTGTGGATACCCTTATTCTTCAGTTTTATACACAAATAAACTGAAGTTCCCTAAAGCCCCAAGCCCCAAAGCTCATTTGGGACATGGGGGGGGGTGTCTATGTGGCATAGCAAGTTTAAGCTCTTCAACCCCAACCCTGACTCTTTTTCCTCTGCAGATGGATGGTAAGCCCTGGGGCTGCCCTGAGAACTGTTCAGAGGACCAGGCATGGACACATTGGAGGACTCCCATGTAGTGGCACATATAGCCTGTGAATGAATTCTCAATGGC
Source organism: Nannospalax galili (assembly GCF_000622305.1). Lineage (NCBI taxonomy): Eukaryota > Metazoa > Chordata > Mammalia > Rodentia > Spalacidae > Nannospalax > Nannospalax galili. The sequence continues at coordinate 960,432 of NW_008333374.1, forward strand.
TGGAGTTGGGGCAGACTCACCCATTATGTACCTTCCACCTTCTGACACCAGCTAGCAGAGGCTCTGTGAGGTCTTCAGTGGTAATGTTGGCTCACTTGACCTTCCACTAGACACTAGGTCCTGACTCACAGGCCTGGTCCCTACCCCCCACCCCCACTCCACCCTCACCCTCCTCCCCACTGTCCCAGTGTGACCAATTCCTTTAACATAAGCTGCCCATGAAACTTATCCAGATGGTCAAGGTTCCCAAACTGTGTGGACTTTGCAGGCTACAAATGGCCTCTCTGGATACTTCCTGGGCTCTACCAGCACAAGCCTTTCCTTTGCATAGGTATTTCCTCTCAACTGAAACATTCTTCCTTGCAAGGGAGACTTCCAAGACTCAGAGAGTTAAGGAAACTCACAAGACTCAGAAAACTTAATGAAAATTCCAAGATTCACGATGTCAGTCCACAAGGTTACATAAGCAGTAAAAAGAGACTCTCTGGTAGAGCTGCCTGCAAGTTGGGCAGGTGGCTCCAGGGATGCAGCTTTCAGGAGTTACCACCCATGCAGGGGTGGGCTTTCTGATGATGCAGCTGCCCTTGAATCATCCATGCACCTGTAAGTAACCCCTCATCTATACTTCTGTACATAAGCCAAATTAACTCATTGGTTCACTAGACGTGGGTGGAATCAATTCTTTGGTCTGTTGTTGGTACCCTATCTCTGGGGTGAATAGACAGTTGTTCATGACTCCCCAGGAAAGACACACAGTATCTTCCTTAGGCTGTCAACAAAATCTTGTGCCCATGACTAGCACCTTGGTGTCTGGGATACCTTCACTGCCTGGCAGGGAGCTAAGCACCCTAGGTGTCATGGTGGGTGCTCTGACTGGGTCTAGGATACATCAAGGGCAATTATATCGCAGGAAGAGCTCCCTCCCGGATAGGGATCAAGGAAGAATCCCTGGCACAGGTGGATAACTGAAGAGTTACAGGATGGGGATCCAGGGGAGAGAGAAATGCAGTCAGGAAGGTGTGAGGGTGAGAATTATCAGTGGGAAGTCAGCCTCCTTGGGGGGGGGGAATGGGGGATGGGGGATGGGTGGGTCTACATAATGAGTTCCATGCCAGCCAGGGCTACATAGTAAGGCCCTGACTCAAAACAAAAATATTATTAAGATATGTGAGAGCCGAGAGATGGCACAGAGGTTAAAAGCACTGGCTGCACTTGCAGAGAACCTGAATTTGGTTCCCAGCATCCAAATGGCAGCTAACAACCTTTCTAACTCCAGTTTCAGGGGAATCTGACTCCCTCTTCTGACTTCCTCGGACACTGCATGACACACATGCAGGCAATACACTCGTACACATAAAAATAAAAGCTAAAATAATAAAATATTTTTAAAAGATACAGAGAAAGGGCTGGAGAGATGGCTCAGCGGTTAAGAACACTGTTGGGGCTGGAGAGATGTCTCAGTGGTTATGAGCACTGACTGCTCTTCCAGAGGACCTGGGTTCCATTCCCAGCACCCACATGGCAGCTACAAACGGTTCTTAACTCCAGTTCCAGGGGAATTCAAGGCCCTCTTCTGACCTCCAAGGCATTGCACTACACGGGTGCACTCACATACAGGCAATACACTTGTACTCATAAAATAATAAATAAAATATGCAAAAAAAAGAATACTGACTGTTCTTGCAGAAGACCCGGGTTCAAATCCCAGCACCCACATGGCAGGTAACAACTGTCCTTAACTCCAGTTCCAGGGAATCCGACAGTCTCTTCTGTCCTCCATAGGCTTTGCATGACACAGGTGTGCTTGCCTACATGCAGGCAATACATGCATACACATTTAAAAAAAAAAATGGAGGTGGGCATGGTGGCGCACTCCTGTAGTCCCAGCACTTGGGAGGCAGAGGCAGGCGGATCTCTGTGAGTTCAAGGCCAGCTTGGTCTACATGGTGAGTTCCAGGACAGCTGGGGCTACAGGGAGACCCTGTCTCAAAAAGACAAAAAAAGATACAGAGAAAAGACGCACTACAGCATCTTCATCCCCCACACACTGCACCCCTCCTCCCACTCCCAGCCCCCCTTCTTCGAGATATGTATAAAATGAAAATGAGAACCATGGCCCAGTGTCTTTGTTCATATGAGTGAAGACATGACTGTGCACTAGGCAGAGGGATTGTCCCCCCAACTGCACTCTGTCTTAACAGGTCCTAAAGGGGCAGGGTCAATTTCGGCATACACGTGGTGCACATGCATACATGCAGGCTGAACACTCATACACATAAAATAAATTTTTTTAAATGCTTGTGCTAATCTCCTCCGTTCTGTGTACCCGCGCCCTTCAGCAACCCACGGGTTCGAACCCATAGCTCTCCCTCCTCCCAGGACTCATAACTGATCGTCCCCTCCCACCTTCAGCCTGAATTTGATCGCTTAAGCCCTACCCAAAACCCAGGCACAAGTGTCCCCAGAACTGAGGTGCGCTCAAGGACATAGAGTCCCTAGACGTGGTCCAGGGAACCAGCGACTACCGCCCCCC